>NW_027361708.1:13545000-13915000 GCF_039654945.1 Dendrobates tinctorius | reverse complement strand
CTTGGGGACATTTGGTTAGTGGTGCCTCTTGCTTAATGGTGTTGTAGGTGTTGCAGCCTCTGTGGCCTTTCAGAAAAGGTATGTATATACTGATAGGCCATGTGACACTTAGGCTGCACACAGGTAGACTTTCTTTCACTAAGCATGAAGATAGGAATAATTTGTGGATGCCTCCCATGCTGGTGTGTATGGAAGACGTCAAATCTCAGCAATCTATTTAAACATATTGTTATTATTCAACGCGTTTCAAAGTGACAAGCACTACTCCATAGGAAGTGACCACATTAATCCACCATAACATCTCCGCCTGCACATAATTCACAGTCCAGCAGTTTGTCATGTTCCACCCTACCCTACTTCACCTTCTTTGCACAGCAGCCAGGCCTGGTCCATAGTTGTGGTCACATACAAGATTGTTTCCACCTACACATGGTGAAACTAAAAGTTTGAACTTCACCTTCTCCAATCTGTTGGCCATGGAAATACTGCCTTTCTGTCTGTGTATACAAATTCAGAAAGTTGATGGCTGTCCCAGTCCCCCAGTACCAGCTAACCAGTCGACATTACTTCTCTAAGAAAGATGTGCCTGTGCTACACCAGCATGTCGCAGACAACATCACTAGTACCTTGAAAAAATCTATGTCTGCCAGGGTGCATTTCACCACTGATACCTGGACAAACAAGCTTGGACGGGGGCACTAGGTGACTCTGAAGTCCGAGGGGGCCGGTGGGGAAAGGTCTGCTCCATGAGTTTTTTGTTGAAGAACTAAACTACTAAACACCTAGGGTAGAAGAACTGAACCACTACCTGCCTATCCACAGTTCTAGCCAGTGCTTATCCTCTCATCTACCGGTCCCGATGGCATCTGTAGTATCTGTTGTCTTATTTTGCCTACCTGCATCTATTGGACTTTCCCTCAGACCACCCCAGCGACCTGTCCTAGGGGGTCAGCTGCCATGTGCCTAATGTCAGTCATGGAATAGCACCTGGACCACCTACCTTGTCTCTTCTCAAATCTCGGTGTTGTACTCTGCTGTGTATTTGAGGTCAGATTGAATGAGGCTCCTTCAGGCTCTCCTTGAGCTCAGACACTGGTTCCACCACCCAGCCCATTGCACACACCTTGGAGGTTTAGTCATGCCCAATAGACAGCATTTTCTAAGAACATCGTGTCTTCAGAAAAAATTACAGTAAAAAATAATCTATGCACTAAATACCTTCTTTTTTACTGAAATGTTTTATAGCAATTTTGCAGATTAATATACCACACATTCACACTGCCATTATATTAAGGCTTCAGACCACACTTTCAGACTGCTGTTATAGTAAGGCTCCAGATCGCACATACAAACTGCTGTTATAGTAAGGCTCCAGACTAGAGTGGAGTGAAAATATTTGGAATCTGTCACCGAATCTGAGTTTGCCTTATTCGAACCATATTGGTACACTATTCATGCCGATTTTATGTTTGATGATCGGTTTCAAACATAGTTCATTTCTACTCCCATTGACTCCAATAATGTTCAGCTGTGTTTGGCAAATATTGCAAAAATATTTGTCTCCGATCATAATAATCAGAACCAAATTTTGAAAAATTTGCTCAACTCTACTCCAGACCACACGCCCAGACTACTGTTATAGTAAGGCTCCAGGCCAAAACATATGGACTGTTGTTACAGTAAGGCTCCAGACCACACTTACTGACTGCTCTTATAGCAAGGCTCCAGACCATACATACAGACTGCTGTTATAGTAAGGCTCCAGATCACACATACAGACTACTGTTATAGTAAGGCTCCAGATCACACATACAGACTGCTGTTATAGTAAGGCTCCAGATCACACATACAGACTACTGTTATAGTAAGGCTCCAGATCACACATACAGACTGCTGTTATAGTAAGGCTCCAGATCACACATACAGACTACTGTTATAGTAAGGCTCCAGATCACACATACAGACTACTGTTATAGTAAGGCTCCAGATCACACATACAGACTGCTGTTATAGTAAATCTCCAGATCACACATACAGACTGCTGTTATACTACAGCTCAAGACCACACACACAGACTGCTGTTATAGTAAGGCTCCAGACCACACTTACAGACTGCTCTTATAGCAAGGCTCTAGACCATACATACAGACTGCTGTTATACTACAGCTCCAGACCACACACACAGACTGCTGTTATAGTAAATCTCCAGATCACACATACAGACTGCTGTTATTCTACAGCTGCAGACCACACACACACAGACTGCTGTTATAGTAAGGCTCCAGACCACACATTCAGATGGCTATTATAGTAAGTCTCCAGATCACACTTACAAACTGCTGTTATAGTAAGACTCCAGACTAGAGTGGAGTGAAAATGTTCAGAATCGGTCTCCGAATCTGAATTTGCCTTATTCGTACCATATTGGTACCCTATTCATGCTGAATTTATGTTTCGAGCATATTAGTTCATTTCTACTCCCATTGACTCCATTGACCTTCGGCTGTGTTTGGCAAATATTGCTAAAACAACATTCGGCTCCAATCATAATAATCTGAAACAAATTTTGAAAAATTTGCTCAACTCTACTCCAGACTACATGTCCAGTCTCCTGTTTTAGTAAGGCTCCAGACCACACAATCAGGCTGCTGCTGTCATAGTACGGCTTCAGACCACACATACAGACTACTGTTATGCTATGGCTGGGCTCCACAATACACACAATAACTGCTGTTATATGGGGCTCCACAAAACACATGCGGACTGCTGTTATAGGAAATGCTCCAGACTACATATCCAGACTGAAGTTATAAGGGGATGCTCAAGACTATACATCCAGACTTCTATTATAGGGGACTCTCTAGACAACACATCCAAACTGCCAATATTGGTGGCTAATACTAGATGTAATAGTTTTTGATGTGGGGTGAATTCATTTTAATATCAACTCATTTGAGTAAAACTGAAGATCTTGTAATTAGTGTTGAGCATTCCAATACTGCAATATCGGGTATTGGCCGATATTCGCGGTATCGGAGTTCCGATACTTTTAGAATATCGAATACCGGAATCGGAAGTTCCCATAATGCAATGAGCCAGTTTGATTTTATTCAGCCAATGAGGAATCCTAAGAAGTGTGGGCACATCCTGTTATGCATGTTAGGCATGTTAACTAATGGCATGGCTGTGATTGGCTGCTGAAATGATGTCATGATGCACTGTAAAAGCCGCCGCCACCATTTTGGGTTCACTCTGCTTTGAATTAACTTAGGGACAGGACGCTGCTGTTCTGACTCTGAGGGACAGTTTGAGCTAGCGATTTGCTTTATTGTGCTTTACCCAGGCTACCTTAGCAACCGCTGTGTGAGAAGCTTTCTTTTGCCTTGCAGCGCTGTTCACGGCTGTCTGCGAGGTCTCTGTGTGTGAGTGCAGCTCACGCTGTAGTGTGTTCTGCATCCACCTCCGGTTGTAGTCCGCTCAGCGTGCGTCACTGCCTCATACATTGTCCTTTTTTGCATTTGTGCTGCTCATTTTTCCAGATTTCTCCTATTAGTGTGGTTCCATCCGTATCCAGCTAGAATATTTGCAAACACTATATAGGAGTAGATAGAGGAGCCTTTCTGCTGGCTTGTGCCCTGCAGCCCCAGCCAGATTAGTATTGGCTAGTGTTGAGCATTCCGATACCGCAAGTATCGGGTATCGGCCGATATTAGCGGTATCGGAATTCCGATACTTAATTCCGATACTTTTTTCATATCGGATTCCGGAATCGGAATCGGAATAGGAAGTTCCCATCATGCTATGAGCCTGCTTGCTTTGATTAAGCCAATGGGAATCCTCCAAAGTGTGGGCACATCCTGTTAGGCATGTAGGCATGTTAACTATTGGCATGGCTGTGATTGGCTGCCGAAATGATGTCATGATGCACTATAAAAGCCACCGCAGCCGCCATTTCTGGTCACTCTGCTGTGAATTCAGTTAGGGACAGGCTGCTGTAGAAGACTGTGAGGGACAGTTAGAAATAGCGATTCCACCAAACATCTAGTGCTTTACCCAGGCTACATAAACCACCACTGTAGCCTTCTTTGCCCTAGCAGCAGTGTTCACAGCTGTCTGCAAGGGCTGTGTGAGTGCAGCTCACGCTGTGGAGTGGGTCCTGCAGCCACGTCAGGCTGTAGGCCACCCAGTGTGATCACTGCTGCCTCATACATCTTTTATTTTTTGAGCTGCATTTTTTACATAATTTCAATCTAGTGTGCTTCCATCCATATCCATATACGTTGGTTGCAAACACTAGTAGTAGACAGCGGAGCCTTTCTGCAGCCTTTCAGTGCTAGTGTCCACTTTGCTGCACTGTTCACGGCTGTCTGAGAGGTCTCTGACTGTGTGTGAGTGCAGCTCACGCTGAGTAGTGTGTCCTGCAGCTACGTCTGGCTGTAGGACGCTCAGCGTGCGTCAGTGCCTCACACATATTTTTATTTGAGTGCAGCTCATTTTTTCTTCTATTAGTGTGCATCCATCCGTCTCCATCTACGGTGGTTGCAAACACTATAAAGGAGTACACAGCGGAGCCTTTCTGCAGCCTGTCAGTGCCAGTGCCCACTTAGCTGCACTGTTGACGGCTGTCTGAGAGGCCTCTGACTGTGTGTGAGTGCAGCTCACGCTGAGTAGAGTGTCCTGCAGCTACGTCTGGTTGTAGGACGCTCAACGTGCGTCACTGCCTCACACATATTTGTCTTTGAGTGCAGCTCATTTTTTCTTCTCCTATTAGTGTGCATCCATCCGTATCCATCAACATTGGTTGGTTGCAAACACTATATAGGAGTAGATAGAGGAGCCTTTTTTTCTGGCTTGTGCCCTGCCGGCGCAGCCAGATTAGTATTACCCAATTTTTTTGGAGCCTCATCTTTTGCATTGTAGGTTACCTGCCTGCATTGTAATAGCTCCAAAAAGTTGGTGATACTATCAGTTTCAATTCTTTGTTCACATACTTTGAGTTTGTTTCCAACAAAGAAACCACAAAAAAAGTTCACCAAACACTACATTTTGAACTTGTGTAGGCCACATCAGCTCCTATTAAAGTCTAGTCCACACACACACACACTTCATAAAATTAGTGTTTCTTGTACCTGTAACCAGCTGTTCAGGAATAAGCACACTAAGGCAAGATGAAGAAGGCAGGGAGTAAGGCGCGTGGGCGTGGGCGTGGGCGTGGAGTTTCAGCAGGGAGAGGACGTGGGGATTCTGCAGGGAGAGGACGTGGGGATTCTACAGGTAGAGGACGTGGGGATTCTGGGCCTGCTGCGGGCACCAGTGGATCAGCATCCCCCAGTTTTAGCAGGCAACAGTCCTTTATGCGCAGCTTTGTAGGACCTCAACGTACCCCACTGCTGCGGGAGGAACAAATTGAAGCCGTTGTCGGATGGATGGCAGCTAACGCATCGACTTCAATTACTTCCGCATCCTCTCAGGGTCAGAGCACCGAAGAGCAACCATCTGTCTCTTCACCACCTGCCAAAGTGCCCAGGCAGTCAGAGAGACATGGACAGGAGCCATCACAGTCTCTACTTCTGTTCTCGGAATCTGTTGGCTTGGAAAGAGGGGGCCACCCAAGCAGCATTCCTGAATGTGAAGAAGAGGGAGTATGCAGTGATGCGCAACTTCTTTGTCCCTCTGAATCTGAAGAGGCGAGTGGGCCAGTGCCTATGGTCAGCACACCTCAGTACGCATCAGATGATGACGAGACTCAGTTGCCACTTTCTGGTGCGTACGGTGCTGGCGAGACAACCCCGGAGAAGCAGCTGTTTGAAGAGGGGAGGGAAGATGATGAGGTCCTTGACCCATCATGGCGTGAGCAACAGGAAGGTGGTGGGAGCAGCTCGGAGGAAGAGATTCCCCTACCGGCCAAAACAGGAGGCAGAGGGAGGGGGAAGACTTGGTTGCCTGTACCCTCCACTTCGGCACCCGTTAGGAGCATTCCTCCTTCCAAAGGCAAACCGGGCGCTCACAAGAGTTGCAGTGCGTGGTCCTTTTTTGACACAGTTGCAGATGACATTTGCTTTGTCAAATGCAAGCTGTGTCATCAGAGAGTCAAAAGAGGGAGAAATGTCAGCAACCTCAATACCACAAATATGTGGAAACATGTGCGCACCAAGCACGAGTTGGAGTTGCAGAGACACCCTGAAGACGTAGGCCAACGTACAGCACCACCTACCACCTCTTCAGTTCGTGTTGGGCCCTCTTCCTCCAGCTCACACACTGCTGGTTCGGCTTCCTCACAGGATCGCCAAGGAAGAACCTCTGCCACTGTTGTCCGGAGACCCTGTCAGATTACACCCATAGCAGCACGTTCCCATCCATCACAGCCATCGGTAGCACAGGCATGGGATAAAAGGCGCCCTTACTCGGCAAACCATCCCCGAGCACAGTCTCTGAATGCTGGCATTGCCAAACTTCTGGCAGTTGAAATGCTGTCATTCAGGCTGGTGGACACTGACACCTTCCGGGACTTAATGGCATTGGCAGTCCCCCAATACAACGTGCCCAGCCGCTTTTATTTCAGCAGGCGAGCCGTCCCTGCCCTGCAGAAACATGTTGAGGGCAAAATAAAACATGCGCTACTAAACGCCGTTAGTAGCAAGGTCCACCTGACCACCGATGCGTCGACCAGTAACCATGGACAGGGACGATACCTTTCCCTCACTGCCCACTGGGTCAATGTTGTGGAGCCGGGTACGGATCTGGAGAGTGGCGCTGTACGTGTTCTTCCAACGCCACGGATTGCAGGACTCCAGTCTGTACACATAGACTCCTCCTCCTACTCAAGTTCCTCAGAAACAGCAGAGCAGGAGCCTGTTACGACCGATATGAGCACAGCCGTGGCCAAACGTCAACAGGCTGTACTCAAATTAATTTCTTTGGGGAATCAAAGCCACACAGCGCAGGAGCTCTGGAATGCTATCAAGCTGGAGAGCGATGTGTGGTTTGGGCCAGCGAATCTCCAGCCGGGCTTGGTAGTGTGTGACAATGGCCGAAATCTGGTGGCAGCTCTTGGCCTAGGCAACCTCACACACATCCCATGTCTGGCACATGTTCTTAACTTGGTCGTGCAGAGCTTTCTGGGGGACTATCCGGATCTTGCTGCACTGTTGCACAAGGTCCGCATAGAGTGCGCTCACTTGCGACGTTCCAGCACGGCAAGATCGCGCCTCGCTGCTCTGCAGCGACGATTTGGCCTTCCGGAACATCGCATCATATGTGACCTACCCACCCGGTGGAATTCAACGTTACATATGTTGGAGCGGTTGTGTGAGCAGCAGGCAGCAGTCATGGAGTACCAGCTGCATCAGGCGCAAACAAGTCGCACTGTGCGCCGTTCACACTTCAGCACCATTGAGTGGGCCTCTATGAAGGACATCTGCCTCGTTTTGCGTGCCTTCGATGAATCCACGCGGATGGCGAGTGCAGATGATGCACTAGTCAGCATGACTGTCCCCCTTATCTGCCTGCTTCAACAAACACTGCAAGCACTAAGGGATGAGGTTTCAGAAGAGGTGGAGGATGAGGAGTCCCAAATGCCATCTGCTTCTGGACAGTCTGCGCTACGTGTTTCCTCACAAAGGCCTAGGCAGGGGACACTTTGTGAGGAGGATGAGGAGGAGTCGATGGAGGAGGAAGACATCTCTCCAGAGGAGGGAGGTACACAAACCTCTACTCAGTATGTACAGCGAGGGTGGGGTGATGCAGAGCAGGCCGAGGTCACGCCTCAAACAGGGGACAGCGGTTCTTTGGCAGTTGAGAGTCTGCAGCACATGGTTGATTTCATGCTGCAGTGCCTGAGAAACGACCGCCGCATCGCCCACATTCTCGTCTCGGCTGATTATTGGGTGTACACCCTCCTAGATCCTCGCTACCGGGACAGCGTACAAAGGCTCATACCAACGTTGAACCGGGAGCGTAAAATGCGGGAGTACGAAGAGTCACTGGTGCAGTCCATAATGTTTTCCATTCCACCCGACAGCATTGTTGCTAGTGCTTTACAAAGCAGCTCTGTGCGTCGAGGCAGTGGAGGAAACTCTGCACAAAGAGGGAGCAGAGGCAGCGCCGCAGCACAAGGCAAGACCACTATGGCCCAAATGTGGCAAAGTTTTGTGTGTCCACCACAATTGTCTACACCATCAGCGACGCCTCGAGTCAGCAGGAGGCAACGCTTCCGTCAGATGGTGTCAGACTACATGTCTTGCCCTGTCGCTGTACTCCCAGATGGCTCTTCCCCCTTCAAGTTTTGGGTCTCTAAGCTGGATACATGGCCAGAGCTTAGCCAGTATGCATTGGAGGTGCTGGCTTGCCCTGCTGCCAGTGTATTATCGGAACGTGTCTTTAGTGCCGCAGGTGGTGTACTAACAGACCGTCGCACGCGACTATCTTCCGATAATGTTGACCGGCTGACTTTTCTGAAAATGAACAAGGCCTGGATCTCCAAAGACTTTGCCATTCCTCTTACAGACTAAATTAGTGGTTGGCAACTGTATCCAGGTCTGCTGGTGTGTTCATTTTTCTACCACCTGAACTATAATCCCTTTGCTTCAACACAGCCAGTTGTCGCTCAGATGTGTCGTCTGCACAGAGAAACACACTAGCTCCTGTGTTAGTGGGGTTCAGTAATGCCAGCTGATCCCCTGCTGTGTGGACGGCAAAGTCACCAGCTCCATCAACATTCAAACCACTACTGATTTTTAACCGTGCCCAACTTAGGTCTCTGGCTCCACTGTCTCTACTATTTCCCCTGACCTCCAACCCCGCCATCTACATCTCTGAAGTGGCGTCAGCACAATCTACACTTGTCCCTGTGTTCCTGTGGCTCAGTCCCATCAGTTTATCCCCTGATGTGTGTCCGGCAAGGTCTCCTGCTCTGTCCACATTCCCATAACCAGTAGTGGGAATGAGGACAGAGCTGGCGAACTTGCCGGACAAACATCAGGGGATCAACTGACGGGACTGAGCACCAGTAACACAGGAACAAGTGTAGATTGTGCTGACGCCACTTCAGAGATGTAGCTGGCGGGGTTGGAGGCCAGGGTAAATAGTAGAGACAGTGGAGCCAGAGGCCTAAGTGGAGCATGGTTAGAATCAGTAGTAGTCCACAACCTCCATAAAAACCGCTGCCCATTGGCCTCTGCATGCGGCATGCGTAATCCTGGGCTCCAACAGCGTCAGTTGGTGTTCAGAAGTGTCGTCTCCACAGAGCCAAACACCTTCGTTAGAGTGTTAGTGGGGTTCAGCACTGCCAGCTGTTCCCCTGCTGTGGAGATGGCAAGTCTCCTGCTGCCTTCACCTGCCAAAATCCAGTAGGCCCCAGCCTGCTCCTCGCCTAATCCTGGGCTCCAACAGCGTCAGTTGGTGTTCAGAAGTGTCGTCTTTACAGAGCCAAACACCTTCGTTAGAGTGTTAGTGGGGTTCAGCACTGCCAGCTGTTCCCCTGCTGTGGAGATGGCAAGTCTCCTGCTGCCTTCACCTGACAAAATCCAGTAGACCACAGCCTGCTCCTCGCCTAATCCTGGGCTCCAACAGCGTCAGTTGGTGTTCAGAAGTGTCGTCTCCACAGAGCCAAACACCTTCGTTAGAGTGTTAGTGGGGTTCAGCACTGCCAGCTGTTCCCCTGCTGTGGAGATGGCAAGTCTCCTGCTGCCTTCACCTGCCAAAATCCAGTAGGCCCCAGCCTGCTCCTCGCCTAATCCTGGGCTCCAACAGCGTCAGTTGGTGTTCAGAAGTGTCGTCTTTACAGAGCCAAACACCTTCGTTAGAGTGTTAGTGGGGTTCAGCACTGCCAGCTGTTCCCCTGCTGTGGAGATGGCAAGTCTCCTGCTGTCTTCACCTGACAAAATCCAGTAGGCCACAGCCTGCTCCTCGCCTAATCCTGGGCTCCAACAGCGTCAGTTGGTGTTCAGAAGTGTCGTCTCCACAGAGCCAAACACCTTCGTTAGAGTGTTAGTGGGGTTCAGCACTGCCAGCTGTTCCCCTGCTGTGGAGATGGCAAGTCTCCTGCTGCCTTCACCTGACAAAATCCAGTAGGCCACAGCCTGCTCCTCGCCTATTCCTGGGCTCCAACAGCGTCAGTTGGTGTTCAGAAGTGTCGTCTCCACAGAGCCAAACACCTTCGTTAGAGTGTTAGTGGGGTTCAGCACTGCCAGCTGTTCCCCTGCTGTGGAGATGGCAAGTCTCCTGCTGCCTTCACCTGACAAAATCCAGTAGGCCACAGCCTGCTCCTCGCCTATTCCTGGGCTCCAACAGCGTCAGTTGGTGTTCAGAAGTGTCGTCTCCACAGAGCCAAACACCTTCGTTAGAGTGTTAGTGGGGTTCAGCACTGCCAGCTGTTCCCCTGCTGTGGAGATGGCAAGTCTCCTGCTGCCTTCACCTAACAAAATCCAGTAGGCCACAGCCTGCTCCTCGCCTAATCCTGGGCTCCAACAGCGTCAGTTGGTGTTCAGAAGTGTCGTCTCCACAGAGCCAAACACCTTCGTTAGAGTGTTAGTGGGGTTCAGCACTGCCAGCTGTTCCCCTGCTGTGGAGATGGCAAGTCTCCTGCTGCCTTCACCTGACAAAATCCAGTAGGCCACAGCCTGCTCCTCGCCTAATCCTGGGCTCCAACAGCGTCAGTTGGTGTTCAGAAGTGTCGTCTCCACAGAGCCAAACACATTCGTTCAAGTGTTAGTGGGGTTCATCATTGCCAGCTGATCCCCTGCTGTGGAGATGGCAGTCTCTCCTGCTGTCTCCGCATTACAAAGACAGTAGGCCTCTGCCTACACCCTCCTATTTCCTGGGCTTCAACACAGCCAGTTGTAGTTCGGAAGTGCCTTCCACACGGAAAGAGATACTTGCTCCCGTGTCTCAGTGGGGTTCAGTAACGTCAGCTGATCCCCTGCTGTGTGGATGGCAGTCTCTCCTGCTGTCACCTCATTCAAAATACAGTAGGCCTCTGCCTACACCCTCCTATTTCCTGGGCTTCAACACAGCCAGTTGTAGTTCGGAAGTGCCGTCCACACGGAAAGAGATACTTGCTCCCGTGTCTCAGTGGGGTTCAGTAACGTCAGCTGATCCCCTGCTGTGTGGATGGCAGTCTCTCCTGCTGTAAACTCATTCAAAATACAGTAGGCCTCTGCCTACACCCTCCTATTTCCTGGGCTTCAACACAGCCAGTTGTAGTTCGGAAGTGCCGTCCACACGGAAAGAGATACTTGCTCCCGTGTCTCAGTGGGGTTCAGTAACGTCAGCTGATCCCCTGCTGTGTGGATGGCAGTCTCTCCTGCTGTAAACTCATTCAAAATACAGTAGGCCTCTGCCTACACCCTCCTATTTCCTGGGCTTCAACACAGCCAGTTGTAGTTCGGAAGTGCCGTCCACACAGAAAGAGATACTTGCTCCCGTGTCTCAGTGGGGTTCAGTAACGTCAGCTGATCCCCTGCTGTGTGGATGGCAGTCTCTCCTGCTGTAAACTCATTCAAAATACAGTAGGCCTCTGCCTACACCCTCCTATTTCCTGGGCTTCAACACAGCCAGTTGTAGTTCGGAAGTGCCGTCCACACGGAAAGAGATACTTGCTCCCGTGTCTCAGTGGGGTTCAGTAACGTCAGCTGATCCCCTGCTGTGTGGATGGCAGTCTCTCCTGCTGTAAACTCATTCAAAATACAGTAGGCCTCTGCCTACACCCTCCTATTTCCTGGGCTTCAACACAGCCAGTTGTAGTTCGGAAGTGCCGTCCACACGGAAAGAGATACTTGCTCCCGTGTCTCAGTGGGGTTCAGTAACGTCAGCTGATCCCCTGCTGTGTGGATGGCAGTCTCTCCTGCTGTCACCTCATTCAAAATACAGTAGGCCTCTGCCTACACCCTCCTATTTCCTGGGCTTCAACACAGCCAGTTGTAGTTCGGAAGTGCCGTCCACACGGAAAGAGATACTTGCTCCCGTGTCTCAGTGGGGTTCAGTAATGTCAGCTGATCCCCTGCTGTGTGGATGGCAGTCTCTCCTGCTGTCACCTCATTCAAAATACAGTAGGCCTCTGCCTACACCCTCCTATTTCCTGGGCTTCAACACAGCCAGTTGTAGTTCGGAAGTGCCGTCCACACGGAAAGAGATACTTGCTCCCGTGTCTCAGTGGGGTTCAGTAATGTCAGCTGATCCCCTGCTGTGTGGATGGCATTCTCTCCTGCTGTCACCTCATTCAAAATACAGTAGGCCTCTGCCTACACCCTCCTATTTCCTGGGCTTCAACACAGCCAGTTGTAGTTCGGAAGTGCCGTCCACACGGAAAGAGATACTTGCTCCCGTGTCTCAGTGGGGTTCAGTAATGTCAGCTGATCCCCTGCTGTGTGGATGGCATTCTCTCCTGCTGTCACCTCATTCAAAATACAGTAGGCCTCTGCCTACACCCTCCTATTTCCTGGGCTTCAACACAGCCAGTTGTAGTTCGGAAGTGCCGTCCACACGGAAAGAGATACTTGCTCCCGTGTCTCAGTGGGGTTCATTAACGTCAGCTGATCCCCTGCTGTGTGGATGGCAGTCTCTCCTGCTGTCACCTCATTCAAAATACAGTAGGCCTCTGCCTACACCCTCCTATTTCCTGGGCTTCAACACAGCCAGTTGTAGTTCGGAAGTGCCGTCCACACGGAAAGAGATACTTGCTCCCGTGTCTCAGTGGGGTTCAGTAATGTCAGCTGATCCCCTGCTGTGTGGATGGCAGTCTCTCCTGCTGTCACCTCATTCAAAATACAGTAGGCCTCTGCCTACACCCTCCTATTTCCTGGGCTTCAACACAGCCAGTTGTAGTTCGGAAGTGCCGTCCACACGGAAAGAGATACTTGCTCCCGTGTCTCAGTGGGGTTCAGTAATGTCAGCTGATCCCCTGCTGTGTGGATGGCAGTCTCTCCTGCTGTCACCTCATTCAAAATACAGTAGGCCTCTGCCTACACCCTCCTATTTCCTGGGCTTCAACACAGCCAGTTGTAGTTCGGAAGTGCCGTCCACACGGAAAGAGATACTTGCTCCCGTGTCTCAGTGGGGTTCAGTAATGTCAGCTGATCCCCTGCTGTGTGGATGGCAGTCTCTCCTGCTGTCACCTCATTCAAAATACAGTAGGCCTCTGCCTACACCCTCCTATTTCCTGGGCTTCAACACAGCCAGTTGTAGTTCGGAAGTGCCGTCCACACGGAAAGAGATACTTGCTCCCGTGTCTCAGTGGGGTTCAGTAATGTCAGCTGATCCCCTGCTGTGTGGATGGCAGTCTCTCCTGCTGTAAACTCATTCAAAATACAGTAGGCCTCTGCCTACACCCTCCTATTTCCTGGGCTTCAACACAGCCAGTTGTAGTTCGGAAGTGCCGTCCACACGGAAAGAGATACTTGCTCCCGTGTCTCAGTGGGGTTCAGTAATGTCAGCTGATCCCCTGCTGTGTGGATGGCAGTCTCTCCTGCTGTCACCTCATTCAAAATACAGTAGGCCTCTGCCTACACCCTCCTATTTCCTGGGCTTCAACACAGCCAGTTGTAGTTCGGAAGTGCCGTCCACACGGAAAGAGATACTTGCTCCCGTGTCTCAGTGGGGTTCAGTAATGTCAGCTGATCCCCTGCTGTGTGGATGGCAAAGTCTCCTGCTGCCTACACAGTCGTACCACTACTGATTTTTAACCGTGCTCCAATTAGGCCTGTGGCTCCACTGTCTCTCGTATTTCCCCTGTCCTCCAACCCTGCCAGTTACAGCTCCGAAGTGGCGTCTGCACAATCCACACTTGTTCCTGTGTTACAGGTGTTCAGTCCGGTCAGTTAATCCCCTGATGTGTGTCCGGCAATGTCGCCTGCTCTGTCCACATTCCCATTATGGTAATGTGGACAGAGCAGGCGACATTGCCGGACACACATCAGGGGATTAACTGACCGGACTGAACACCTGTAACACAGGAACAAGTGTGGATTGTGCAGACGCCACTTCGGAGCTGTAACTGGCGGGGTTGGAGGACAGGGGAAATACGAAAATCAGTGAAGCCACAGGCCTAAGTGGAGCTTGGTTCAAATTAGTAGTCTACAACCGATCTTAAAATTTCTTCAATGCAGCCTCAGCCTGCTCCGTGCTTGTCCCTGGGCTTCAACACAGCCAGTTGTTGCTCGGAAGTGCCGTCTTCACAGAGTAAAACACTAGCTCCTGTGTTTGTGGGGTTCAGTAACGTCAGCTGTTCCCCTGCTGTTTTGATGGCAATCTGTCCTGCTGCCTCCCAATTGACAGCACATCAGGCCTCAGCCTGCTAAGTGCTTGTCCTGGGCTCCAACATCGCCAGTTGCTGCTCATAACTGACTTTGGCACGGGTACTCCCTTCCGCCCAGCTTGGTTCCAGCCCTGCCTGCTGTTTCCGGGAAGTGTCAATGTCAGTTTGCCACCCCAAGTTGCCATGTCGTGTTGCGGTTGGGTTAGCCGAGGCTAGGGTGCCAGCAGTTTAGGTGCTTCCTATGTGGACTGCGGGTTCTGGTAAGAAAGGTTTGTTCCATAGTGCCAGTAGGACAAGCACCCCCTGTAGGACTGTGTGATTCGGTAACTGCGGCCAGCTTGCGGCATGCCAACTTTGCTTTTCAGGGGTAACTTCTGATACCCCTCCGGGTTCCAGCACCGTCAGCTGGTTCTCATCAGAGCCTTTGGCCTAGGTGCCTCCATCTCGGTATCCGAGTTCCGGCAACGTCTGCTGGTCCTTGGTAGTGCTTTGTAGCACAGGTACCTCCTGCTTAGTAACCGGGTTCCAGCACCGTCAGCTGGTCCTCGGTTGTGCCATTGGCTCTTATTCCTTCTGCTGCCCCTCCGGGTGCCAGCACTGTCAGCTGGTCCTCGCTATTTCCATTTGCTCTTGCAGCTTATGCTACCCCTCCGGGTTCCAGCACCGTCAGCTGGTTCTCGTCAGAGCCTTTGGCCTAGGTGCCTCCATCTCGGTATCCGAGTTCCGGCAACGTCTGCTGGTCCTTGGTAGTGCTTTGTAGCACAGGTACCTCCTGCTTAGTAACCGGGTTCCAGCACCGTCAGCTGGTCCTCGGTTGTGCCATTGGCTCTTATTCCTTCTGCTGCCCCTCCGGGTGCCAGCACTGTCAGCTGGTCCTCGCTATTTCCATTTGCTCTTGCAGCTTATGCTACCCCTCCGGGTTCCAGCACCGTCAGCTGGTTCTCGTCAGAGCCTTTGGCCTAGGTGCCTCCATCTCGGTATCCGAGTTCCGGCAACGTCTGCTGGTCCTTGGTAGTGCTTTGTAGCACAGGTACCTCCTGCTTAGTAACCGGGTTCCAGCACTGTCAGCTGGTCCTCGGTAGTGCCATTGGCTCTTGTTCCTTCTGCTGCCCCTCCGGGTGCCAGTACCGTCAGCTGGTTCAAGAGGACAAAGAACAGGAAGTCAACCACCAAGATGCAGAACAACAAGAGAGAGAAGACAAAGAAGCATAAAAAAAACAAAGCAGAAGAACATTAAGCATAAGACTAATACTCTGAGCAAATGATATTATCTTATTTATAAGCAGAAGAAGACTAAGCAGTGTATGGGGGTGAGTCCGTTCCTCCTCGTGGTGCCCCTGGAAAAGGCCTGCTGCTGCAGGCCAAACTGAACGCGGACAAATCCTGTTGTAAGTCTTTTGTGACAGGCAGAACGGAAGGTGTAAACTTCTAACTTTTCTAGATAACAACTACAGGAATGCCTGACACAAACAAGAATATGATGAAGAAGAATAGGAAGAAGATGAAGAAGCTGAATATGTAGAATAATAATTGTTGAATAAGAAGAATATGAACAATGTAAGAAAAGGAAGAAGAAGAAGAAGAAGAAGAAGAAGAAGAAGAAGAAGAAGAAGAAGAATGTAAAAAAAGGAAGTAGAAGAAGAAGAAGAAGAAGAATGTAAAAAAAGGAATAAGAAGAAGAATGTAAAAAAAGGAAGTAGAAGAAGAAGAAGAAGAATGTAAAAAAAGGAAGTAGAAGAAGAAGAAGAAGAATGTAAAAAAAGGAAGTAGAAGAAGAAGAAGAAGAATTTAAAAAAAGGAAGTAGAAGAAGAAGAAGAAGAAGAAAGAAGAAAGAAGAAGAAGACATACATGTCTGGCAAAATATAAATGAGGCTAACATAGTCAATATCTTTGTAACTCCTAACATCTTTAAAAAAAAAGTTTAATTCCTGCTATTCCATTTGATTGGGCTAAACCTCTATGGCTTTAATGTCTCCTCCACCTCCCACAATACATTCTACATTATTCTTAGTTGTTTTTCTTCATGTAGAATTAACCTACAAGGAAAGAAAGGTTTTTTTTTAATTCCGATATTTTGGCCCCATTGACTTGCATTGGTTCCCGGTATCGGAATCGGCGATACCGATACTTTTTTTTAAGATCGGCCGATCCATTCCGATCCGATATTTTCAAGTATCGGCTGGTATCGCTCAACTCTAGTATTGGCCTATATTTTGGAGCCTCATCTATTACATTGTAGGTTACCTTCCTGCATTGTAATAGCTACAAAAAGTTTGTGATACTATCGGTTTTACATCTTTGGGCACATCCAGTGTGTTTTAGTGAAAAAAAAGTTAATAAAGTTCACCAAACACTGAAATTGAAGCCGTTGTCGGATGGATGGCAGCTAACGCATCGACTTCAATTAGTTCCAGATCCTCTCAGGTCCAGAGCACTGAAGAGCACCCATCTGTCTCTTCACCACCTGCCAAATTGCCCAGGCAGTCAGAGAGCCCTGGACAGGAGCCATTGCTACTTCTGTTCTATGAATCTGTTAGCTTGGAAAGAGGGGGCCAGCCAAGCAGCATTTGAGAATTTGAAGAAGAGGTAGTATGCAGTGATGCGCAACAGCTTTGTCTCTCTGAATCTGAATAGGCGGGTGGGCCAGTGCCTATGGTCAGCACACCTCAGTATGCATCTGATGATAAGATTCAGGTGCCACTTTCTGGTGCGTACTGTGCTGTCGAGACTACCCAGGAGAAGCAGTCATTTGAAGAGGGTAGTGTAGATGATGAGGTCCTTGACCCATCATGGCGTGAGGTACAGGAAGGTGGTGGGAGCAGCTCTGAGGAAGAGATTCCCCGAACGGCCAAAAAAGGAGGGAGAGGGAGGGGGCAGACTCGGTTGCCTGTAGCCTCCACTTCGGCACCCATTAGGAGCATGCCTCTTCCAAAACCCAAAACGGGTGCTCCCAAGACTTGCAGTGCCTGGTCCTTTTTTGACACAGTTGCAGATGACATTTGCTTTGTCAAATGCAAGCTGTGTCATCAGAAAGTGAAAAGAGGGAAAAGTGTCAGCAACCTCAATACCACAAATAGGTGGAAACATGTGCGGACCAAGCACGTGGTGGAGTTACAAAGACACACTGAAAACCTAGGCCAACCTACAGTGCCACCTACCACCTCTTCAGCTCATGTTGTAGCCTCTTCCCCAAGCTCACACACAGCTGGTTCGGCTTCCTCACAGGATCGCCATGGAAGAACCTCTGGCACTGTTGTACAGAGACACAGTGTCATTCCACCCACAGCACCACGTTCCCTGTCATCCTCACACTCCCAGGCCAGTCTACAGCCATCGGTAGCACAGGCATGGGAGAAAAGGAGCCCATACTCGGCAAACCACCCCTGAGCACAGGCTCTGAATGCTGGCATTGCAAAACTACTATCCCTTGAAATGCTCTCATTCAGGCTGGTGGAGACTGACACCTTCCCTAACTTCATGGCATTGTCAGTCCCATAATACAACATGCCCAGCTGCTTTTATTTCAGCAGGCTAGCCGTCCCTGCCCTACAAAAGCATGTGGAGGGAAAAATTAAACATGCGCTACTAAACGCCGTCAGTAGCAAGGTCCACCTGACCACCGATGCGTGGACCAGTAACCATGGACAGGGATGATATCATTCCCTCACTGCCCATTGGGTAAATGTTGTGGAGCTGGGTACAGATCTTGAGAGTGGCGCTGTACGTGTTCTGCCAACTCCAAGAATGGCAGGAATCCAGGCTGTACACATTGACTCCTCCTCATACTCCAGTTCCTCTGAATCAGCGGTGCAGGAGCCGTCACAGTCTACCTCCACATGGACCCATGAACGCTTACCTGTTACGACCGATATGAGCACAGCCGTGGCCAAAGTCAACAGGCCGTATAGTAAGGCTCCAGATCACACATACAGACTACTGTTATAGTAAGGCTCCAGATCACACATACAGACTACTGTTATAGTAAGGCTCCAGATCACACATACAGACTGCTGTTATAGTAAATCTCCAGATCACACATACAGACTGCTGTTAAACTACAGCTCAAGACCACACACACAGACTGCTGTTATAGTAAGGCTCCAGACCACACTTACAGACTGCTCTTATAGCAAGGCTCTAGACCATACATACAGACTGCTGTTATACTACAGCTCCAGACCACACACACAGACTGCTGTTATAGTAAATCTCCAGATCACACATACAGACTGCTGTTATTCTACAGCTGCAGACCACACACACACAGACTGCTGTTATAGTAAGGCTCCAGACCACACATTCAGATGGCTATTATAGTAAGTCTCCAGATCACACTTACAAACTGCTGTTATAGTAAGACTCCAGACTAGAGTGGAGTGAAAATGTTCAGAATCGGTCTCCGAATCTGAATTTGCCTTATTCGTACCATATTGGTACCCTATTCATGCTGAATTTATGTTTCGAGCATATTAGTTCATTTCTACTCCCATTGACTCCATTGACCTTCGGCTGTGTTTGGCAAATATTGCTAAAACAACATTCGGCTCCAATCATAATAATCTGAAACAAATTTTGAAAAATTTGCTCAACTCTACTCCAGACTACATGTCCAGTCTCCTGTTTTAGTAAGGCTCCAGACCACACAATCAGGCTGCTGCTGTCATAGTACGGCTTCAGACCACACATACAGACTACTGTTATGCTATGGCTGGGCTCCACAATACACACAATAACTGCTGTTATATGGGGCTCCACAAAACACATGCGGACTGCTGTTATAGGAAATGCTCCAGACTACATATCCAGACTGAAGTTATAAGGGGATGCTCAAGACTATACATCCAGACTTCTATTATAGGGGACTCTCTAGACAACACATCCAAACTGCCAATATTGGTGGCTAATACTAGATGTAATAGTTTTTGATGTGGGGTGAATTCATTTTAATATCAACTCATTTGAGTAAAACTGAAGATCTTGTAATTAGTGTTGAGCATTCCAATACTGCAATATCGGGTATTGGCCGATATTCGCGGTATCGGAGTTCCGATACTTTTAGAATATCGAATACCGGAATCGGAAGTTCCCATAATGCAATGAGCCAGTTTGATTTTATTCAGCCAATGAGGAATCCTAAGAAGTGTGGGCACATCCTGTTATGCATGTTAGGCATGTTAACTAATGGCATGGCTGTGATTGGCTGCTGAAATGATGTCATGATGCACTGTAAAAGCCGCCGCCACCATTTTGGGTTCACTCTGCTTTGAATTAACTTAGGGACAGGACGCTGCTGTTCTGACTCTGAGGGACAGTTTGAGCTAGCGATTTGCTTTATTGTGCTTTACCCAGGCTACCTTAGCAACCGCTGTGTGAGAAGCTTTCTTTTGCCTTGCAGCGCTGTTCACGGCTGTCTGCGAGGTCTCTGTGTGTGAGTGCAGCTCACGCTGTAGTGTGTTCTGCATCCACCTCCGGTTGTAGTCCGCTCAGCGTGCGTCACTGCCTCATACATTGTCCTTTTTTGCATTTGTGCTGCTCATTTTTCCAGATTTCTCCTATTAGTGTGGTTCCATCCGTATCCAGCTAGAATATTTGCAAACACTATATAGGAGTAGATAGAGGAGCCTTTCTGCTGGCTTGTGCCCTGCAGCCCCAGCCAGATTAGTATTGGCCTATATTTTGGAGCCTCATCTATTACATTGTAGGTTACCTTCCTGCATTGTAATAGCTACAAAAAGTTTGTGATACTATCGGTTTTACATCTTTGGGCACATCCAGTGTGTTTTAGTGAAAAAAAAGCTAATAAAGTTCACCAAACACTGAAATTGAAGCCGTTGTCGGATGGATGGCAGCTAACGCATCGACTTCAATTAGTTCCAGATCCTCTCAGGTCCAGAGCACTGAAGAGCACCCATCTGTCTCTTCACCACCTGCCAAATTGCCCAGGCAGTCAGAGAGCCCTGGACAGGAGCCATTGCTACTTCTGTTCTATGAATCTGTTAGCTTGGAAAGAGGGGGCCAGCCAAGCAGCATTTGAGAATTTGAAGAAGAGGTAGTATGCAGTGATGCGCAACAGCTTTGTCTCTCTGAATCTGAATAGGCGGGTGGGCCAGTGCCTATGGTCAGCACACCTCAGTATGCATCTGATGATAAGATTCAGGTGCCACTTTCTGGTGCGTACTGTGCTGTCGAGACTACCCAGGAGAAGCAGTCATTTGAAGAGGGTAGTGTAGATGATGAGGTCCTTGACCCATCATGGCGTGAGGTACAGGAAGGTGGTGGGAGCAGCTCTGAGGAAGAGATTCCCCGAACGGCCAAAAAAGGAGGGAGAGGGAGGGGGCAGACTCGGTTGCCTGTAGCCTCCACTTCGGCACCCATTAGGAGCATGCCTCTTCCAAAACCCAAAACGGGTGCTCCCAAGACTTGCAGTGCCTGGTCCTTTTTTGACACAGTTGCAGATGACATTTGCTTTGTCAAATGCAAGCTGTGTCATCAGAAAGTGAAAAGAGGGAAAAGTGTCAGCAACCTCAATACCACAAATAGGTGGAAACATGTGCGGACCAAGCACGTGGTGGAGTTACAAAGACACACTGAAAACCTAGGCCAACCTACAGTGCCACCTACCACCTCTTCAGCTCATGTTGTAGCCTCTTCCCCAAGCTCACACACAGCTGGTTCGGCTTCCTCACAGGATCGCCATGGAAGAACCTCTGGCACTGTTGTACAGAGACACAGTGTCATTCCACCCACAGCACCACGTTCCCTGTCATCCTCACACTCCCAGGCCAGTCTACAGCCATCGGTAGCACAGGCATGGGAGAAAAGGAGCCCATACTCGGCAAACCACCCCTGAGCACAGGCTCTGAATGCTGGCATTGCAAAACTACTATCCCTTGAAATGCTCTCATTCAGGCTGGTGGAGACTGACACCTTCCCTAACTTCATGGCATTGTCAGTCCCATAATACAACATGCCCAGCTGCTTTTATTTCAGCAGGCTAGCCGTCCCTGCCCTACAAAAGCATGTGGAGGGAAAAATTAAACATGCGCTACTAAACGCCGTCAGTAGCAAGGTCCACCTGACCACCGATGCGTGGACCAGTAACCATGGACAGGGATGATATCATTCCCTCACTGCCCATTGGGTAAATGTTGTGGAGCTGGGTACAGATCTTGAGAGTGGCGCTGTACGTGTTCTGCCAACTCCAAGAATGGCAGGAATCCAGGCTGTACACATTGACTCCTCCTCATACTCCAGTTCCTCTGAATCAGCGGTGCAGGAGCCGTCACAGTCTACCTCCACATGGACCCATGAATGCTTACCTGTTACGACCGATATGAGCACAGCCGTGGCCAAAGTCAACAGGCCGTATTGAAATTAATTTCTTTGGTGAATCGAAGCCACACAGCGCAGGAGCTCTGGAATGCCATCAAGCAGGAGAGCGACGTGTGGTTTGTGCCAGCGAATCTCCAGCCAGGCATGGTAGTATGTGACAATTGCTGAATTCTGGTGGCAGCTCTGGGCCTAAGCAACCTCACTCACATCCCATGTCTGGCACATGTGCTCAACTTGGTCGTGCAGAGTTTTTTGAGGAACTATCCGGATCTTGATGCACTGCTGCACAAGGTCCTCAGAGAGTGCGCTCACTTGCGGCGTTCCAGCATGGCAAGATCGCGCATTGCAGCTCTGCAGCGCCGATTCCGCCTTCCGGAACATAGCATCATATGTGACCTACCCACCAGGTGGAATTCAACATTACAGAGGTTGTGTGAGCAGCAGGCAGCAGTAATGGAGTACCAGCTGCATCAGGCACAAACAAGTCGCACTGCACGCCGTTCACACTTCACCACCACTGAGTGGGCCTCTATGAAGGACATCTGCCACGTTTTGCGTGCCTTCGATGATTCCACGCGGATGGTGAGTGCAGATGATGCACTAGTCAGCATGACTATCCCCCTTATCTGCCTGCTTGAAAAAACACTGCAAGCACTAAGGGAGGAGGTTGTGGAAGAGGTGGAGGATGAGGAGTCACAAATGCCATCTGCTTCTGGACAGTCTGCGCAACGTGGTTCCTCACAAAGGCCTAGGCAGGGGACACTTTGTGAGGAGGATGAGGAGGAGTCAATGGAGGAGGAAGACATCTGTCCAGAGGAGGGAGGTACATAATGCTCTAGTAGTCAGTATGTAGAGCGAGGGTGGGGTGATGCAGAGCAGACAGAGATGACGCCTCAAGCAGGGGACACCGTTTCTTGGCCAGTTGGCAGTCTGCTGCACATGGTTGATTTCATGCTGCAGTGCCTGAGAAATGACCGCCGCATCGCCCACATTCTCAACATGGCTGATTATTGGGTGTACACCCTCCTAGATCCTCGCTACCAGGACAACTTACAAAGCCTCATAACACCGTTGAACCGGGAGCATAAAATGCGGGAGTACCAAGACACACTGGTGCATTCCATCATGTTCTCCATTCCACCTGAGAGCAGTGCTGCTAGTGCTTTACAAAGCAGCTCAGTGCGTCGAGGCAAAGGAGGAAGCTCTGTACAAAGAGGGAGCAGAAGCAGCGCCTCAGCACAAGGCAAGACCAGTATGGCCCAAATGTGGCAAAGTTTTGTGTCCCCGCCACAAATGTCTACACCATCACAGATGGCTCCAGTCAGCAGGAGGCAACGTTTCCGTCAGATGGTGACAGACTACATGCCTTACCCTCTCAGTGTTCTCTCACACAGCTCTTCCCCCTTCAAGTTTTGGGTCTCTAAGCTGGATACATGGCCAGAGCTTAGCCAGTATGCATTGGAGGTGCTCGCTTGCCCTGCTGCTAGTTTATTATCAGAACGCGTCTTTAGTGCCGCAGGTGGTGTACTGACAGACCGTCACATGCGACTATCCTCCGATAATGTTGACTGGCTTACTTTTCTGAAAATGAACAAGGCCTGGATCTCGCAGGAATTTGCCAGCCCTCTTCCAGATTAAATAATTGGTTGGCAACAGTATCCAGGTCTCCTGTTGTGTTCATGTTTCTACCACCTGCACTGTAATCCCTGGGCTCCAACACCACCAGTTGCTGCTCAGAAGTGCCGTCTGCACAGTCAACACATGCTCTAGTGTTATTGGGGTTCAGTCACGTCAGCTGATCCCCTGCTGTGTGTCCGTCAATTTCGCTTGCTCTGTCCACATTCACACTACTACAGATTTTAAACTTGCTCCTATTACGCCACTGCCTCCACTCTGTTTCTAGTATTTACCCTGGGCTCCAACACTGCCAGTTGCTGCTCAGAAGTGCTGTCTGCACAGTCAACACTTGCTCCTGTGTTATTGGGGTTCAGTAACGTCAGCTGATCCCCTGCTGTGTGTCCGGCAATTTCTCCTGCTCCGACCACACTCACACTACTACAGATATTAAACTTGCTCCAATTAGGCCTCTGGCTACACTCTGTTTCTCCTGTAATCCCTGTGCTCCAACACCGCCAGTTGCTGCTCAGAAGTGCCATCTGCACAGTCAACACTTGCTCCTGTGTTATTGGGGTTCAGTAACATCTGCTGATCCCCTGCTGTGTGTCCGGCAATTTTGCCTGCTCCGACCACACGCACATTACTACAGATATTAAACTTGCTCCAATTAGGCCTCTGGCTACACTCTGTTTCTACTGTAATCCCTGGGCTCCAACACCATCAGTTGCTGCTCAGAAGTGTCTTTGGCACGGGTACTCCCTCCTGCCCAGCCTGGTTCCAGTACGCCAGCTGTTTCCGGGTAGTGTCAACGTCACTTTGCCTCCAATACGTTGTCCTGTCGTGTTGCGGTCGGGATAGCCGAGTCTATGGTGTCTGCAGTTTATGGGCTTCGTATGTGGGCTGCGGGATCTGGCAATGAAGGCTGGTTCCGTAGTGCCAATAGGATAAGCTCCCCCTGTTGGACTGTGGGTTTCGGTAACTCCGGCCGGCTCGCGGCCTTGCAACTTTTTTTTTCATGTGTACTCTCTGCTGCCTATCTGAGTTCCAGTACCATTAGCTGGTTCTTTGGAAGTCAATCTTGAATATGTCCCCCTGGGTTCCAGTAACGTCAGTTGGTTCCAGGCAGAGCCTTTGGCTTAGGTGCCTCCTTCTCGGTATCCGAGTTCCACCAACGTCTGCTGGTCCTTGGTAGTGCTTTCTGGCAAAGGTACCTCCTGCTTAGTAACCGGGTTCCAGTACCATCAGCTGGTCCTCGGTAGTTCCATTGGCTCTTGTAGCTTCGGCTACCCATCCAGGTTCCAGTACCGTCAGCTGGTTCTCAGCAGTTCCTCCGCCTTCTTGTACCTTCTGCTACATTTCCAAGTTCAAGCTTTTTGAAATGGCTTTTGGTAATCACTCTGGATCTCCCTGACGATGACCCTAATGACGATGACCCTGAAGACCATCCCGAAGAAGACGACGACCCCGAAAACGACGACCCTGGAGACGACGACCCTGAAGACCACCCCGAAGAAGACGACGACCCCGAAAACGACGACCCTGAAGACCACCCCAAAGAAGACCAAGAAGATGACCCTGAAGAAGATGACCAAGAGGACAAAGAACAAGAAGACAACCTCCAAGATACAGAAGAACAAGAGACAGAAGACCAAGAAGCAGAAGAACAAGATGCTGCAGAACAAAAAGCAGAAGAACATTAAGCATAAGACTAAAAATCAGAGCAAAAGATGTTATCTAAATTATAAGCAGAAGAACACTAAGTAGTGTATGGGGGTGAGTCCGTTCCTCCTCGTGGTGCCCCTGGAAAATACCTGCTGCTGCAGGCAAAACTGAACGAGGACAAATCCTGTTGTAAATCTTTTGTGACAGGCAGAACGTAAGGTGTAATCTTCAAACTTTTATAGATAACAACTACAGGAATGCCTGTCACAAATAAGAATATGATGAAGAATATGAAGAAGATGAAGAAGTAGAATATGAAGAATCATAATAGTTAAATAAGAAGAATATGAAGAATGTAAAAAAAAGAATAATAGGAAGAAGGTGAAGAAGAAGTTGATGAAAAAGATGCTGCTGCTGAGGATGATGAAGGAGAAAGTGTGGAAGAAGGTGAAGAGCATGGAAGTAGTGAAACATAAATATCTGACAAAATATAAAAAAGCTTAACTTAGTCAATATCTTTGTAACTCCGAACGTCTTAAAAAAAAAATTAATTCCTGCTATTCCATTTGATTGGACTAAACCTCTATGCCTTTAATGTCTCCTCCACCTCCCCCCAATACAATCTACATTATTCTTAGTTGTTTTCCTTCATGTAGAATTAACCTACAAGGAAAGTAAGGGTTTATTTTCATTCCGATATTTGTGTCCCATTGACTTGCATTGGTTTCCGGTATCGGAATCGGCGATATCCGATATTTTTGGGGTATTTGTCCGATCCAATCCGATCCGATATTTCCTGATATCGGAAGGTATCACTTAACACTACTTGCAATGAAAGTTATATTATTAACTTTATTTTCATGTTATGGGCTAAAAAATATTCTATTAAACAGCCTTTTCAAAATTTTGTTAATTGTTCTTGTATTCAGAGAGATATTAATTAAAATATTACTTTACTTTATGCTTAGCACTGTATATATACAGTATTTACCATCATGGCCAAAAGTACTGGCATCTTTAAAATTGCTCCAGAAAATGAAGTATTTCTCCCAGAAAATTAATGCAATTACACATGTTTTGTTATATGTTTTATTTCCTTTGTGTGGTTTGGAACAACACAATAAAAAATAGAAGAAAAGACAAATTGGCCTTAATTTCTGACAATACCCTAAAAAAGCACCTGACAAAATTGTTGGCACCATTCCAAATTTGTGGGTAAACAAATTTGTTTCAAGCATATGATGCTCATTTAAATTCACCTGTGGCAAATAAATGATATGGATAATATGAAGGTCATACCTTAAGCCAGATAAAAAGGGGAAAAGTGCCTAACATAATCAAGAAGTTTACAATCTATGGCACTGTAGCTAATCTCCCTGGATGTGGATGGCAGATAAAAATTGGAGAAAGGCTCCATCACAGAATAGTCCAGATGGTGGATAAGAAGCCCCAATCACGTTCCAAAGAAATTCAAGCTGACCTGCAGGCTCAGTATCAGCACGAACTATCCGTTAACATTTGAATAAAATTAAAAGCTATGGCAAGAGACCCAGGAGTACTCCACTGCTGACACAGAGGCATAAAAGCCAAAATGCAGTTTGCCAAAATGTGAGTAAGCCAAAATCCTTCTGGGAAAGTGTCTTGTGGACATATGAAACCATCATAGAACTTTTTGGCAAAGCACATCATTCTATTGTTTACCGAAAATAGAATGAGGCCTGCACAGAAAAGAACTCAGTACCTACAGTCAAAAAAGGTGGCGGTTCAAAGATGTTTTGGGGTTGTTTTGCTGAAGATTACCAAAGGATTTTGTGTTGCAATGTATTGCCCATTGTCAGAAAGCTGGGTTTGCATCTGAGGTCATGGGTATTCCAGCAGGAAAATGACCCTAAACATTTTTCAAGAAGCACCCAGAAATGGATGATAATAAAGTGCTGTAGAGATTTCTTAAGTGGCCAGCAATTAGTCTAGATTTAAATCCCATTTAACACCTCTGGAGAGATCTTAAAATTTCTGCTGGCAAAAGGCACCCTTCAAATATGAGAAACCTGGAGCAGTTTGCAAAAGAATCGTGGCCCAAAATTTGGAGTTGGGATGTTTAAGAAGATTTTTCATAGTTATAGAAAGTGATTATTTGCAGTTATTTATTCCCAAGGGTGTACATGTACATCCAAATATTAAGTTGATGGTGCCAACAATTTTGTCCATCCCATTTTTGGAGTCTAGTGTGAAATTATGTCCAATTTGCCTTTATTTTGTCTGTTTTTTACACACAAATGAATAAGCATTTGAAAACATGTGTAATCGTAATAATTTTCTCAGAGAAACACTTCATTTTCTGGAACAGTTTCAAGGATTCCAACACTTTGGCCAAATGTTAAGTGAATGAACAAAATAGAAATCTAAATCAAATCTAAAACAAATCAATATTTGGTGTCACCACCCTTTGCCTTCAAAACAGCATCTATTCTGCCAGTTATACTTTCTCAAACATTTGTAAGTAGTTCATCAGGGAGGTTGCTCCAAACATCTTGGAGAACTAGTCACAGATCTTCTGTGGATGTAAGATTGCACAAATCCTTCTGTCTCTTCATGTAATCCAAGACGGTTTCATTGATGTTGAGATCAGGGTTATCTGGGGGTCATATCATCACTTTCAGGACTGATTAGGGCCGTTGTTCTGTTGCAGATTATATTTTAACAAACCAATGCCTCACTGAAGGTATTGCATGATAGATAAGAATCTGTCTGCATTTCTCATTATTATATGCAGAAGATAAACCCCTGTATTCTTTTTCCCAGATACAGTGCCTTGCAAAAGTATTCGGCCCCTGGGAACTTTTCAACCTTTTCCCATATATCATGCTTCAAATATAAACATACCAAATGTAAATTTTTGGTGAAAAATCAACAACAAGTGGAACAAAAATTGTGAAGTTGAATGAAAATAATTGGTTATATAAAATTTTTGTGGAAACACAAAAACTGAAAAGTGGGGCATGCAATATTATTCGGCCCCTTTAACTTAGTACTTTGGTGCACCACCTTTTGCTGCGATTACAGCTGCAAGTCGCTTGGGGTATGTCTCTGTCAGTATTGTACATCGAGAGACTGAAATTCTTGCCCATTCTTCCTTGGCAAACCGCACGAGCTCAGTGAGGTTTGATGGAGATCGTTTGTGAACAGCAGTTTTCAGCTCTTTCCACAGATTCTCGATTGGATTCAGGTCTTGACTTTGACTTGCCATCCTAACACCTGGATACGTTTATTTGTGAACCATTCCACTGTAGATTTTGCTTTATGTTTAGGATCATTGTCTTGTTGGAAGACAAATCTCCGTCCCAGTCTCAGGTCTTTTGCAGACTTCCACAGGTTTTCTTCAAGAATGGTCCTGTATTTGGCTCCATCCATCTTCCTATCAATTTTAACCATCTTCCCTGTCCCTGCTGAATAAAAGCAGGCCCAAACCATGATGCTGCCACCTCCATGTTTGACAGTGGAGATGGTGTGTTCAGGATGATGAGCTGTGTTGCCTTTACACCAAACATATCATTTGGCATTGTTGCCAAAAAGTTCGATTTTGGTTTCATCTGACCATAGCACCTTCTTCCACATGTTTGGTGTGTCTCCCAGGTGGCTTGTTGCAAACTTTAAGCAACACTTTTTATGGATATCTTTGAGAAATGGCTTTCTTCTTGCCACTCTTCCATAAAGGCCAGATTTGTGCAGTGTACGACTGATTGTTGTCCTATGGACAGACTGTCTCACCTCAGCTGTAGATCTCTGCAGTTCATCCACAGTGATCATGGGCCTCTTGGCTGCATCTATTATCAGTATTCTCCTTGCTTGAGATTAAAGTTTAGAGGAACGGCCGGGTCTTGGTAGATTTGCAGTGGTATGATAGTCCTTCCATTTCAATATGATTGCTTACACAGTGCTCCTTGGGATGTTTAAAGTTTTTTAAATCAGTTTGTATCCAAATTCGGCTTTAAACTTCTCCACAACAGTATCACGGACCTGTCTGTAGTGTTCCTTGGTCTTCATGATGCTCTCGGAGCTTCAAACAGAACCCTGAGACTATCACAGAGCAGGTGCATTTATACGGAGACTTGATTACACACAGGTGGATTACACTGTGTGCAGAATTATTAGGCAAATGAGTGTTTTGATCACATCATCCTTTTTATACATGTTGTCCTACTCCAAGCTGTATAGGCTGGAAAGCCAACTGCCAATTATGTAAATCATGTGATTTGCATCTCTGTAATGAGGAGGGGTGTGGTCTAATGACATCAACACCCTATATAAGGTGTGCTTAATTATTAGGCAACTTCCTTTCCTTTGGCAAAATGGGTCAGAAGAAAGATTTGACGGACTCTGAGAAGTCAAAAATTGTGAGATGTCTTGCAGACGGATGCAGCAGTCTTGAAGTTGCCAAACTTTTGAAGCGTGATCACTGAACAATCAAGCGTTTCATGGCAAATAGCCAGGGTCGGAAGAAGCATGTTGATAAAAAAAGGCGCAAAATAACTGCCCATGAATTGAGGAAAATCAAGCGTCAACCTGCCGAGATGCCATTTGCCACCAGTTTTGCCATATTTCAGAGCTGCAACGTTACTGAAGTATCAAAAAGCACAAGGTGTGCCATACTCAGGGACATGGCCAAGATAAGGAAGGCTGAAAAATGACCACCTTTGAACAAGAAACATAAGATAAAACGTCAAGACTGGGCCAAGAAATAAAGAAATATCTTAAGACTGATTTCTCTAAGCTTTTATGGACTGATGAAATGACAGTGACTCTTGATGGGCCAGATGGATGGGCCCGATGCTGGATAAGTAAAGGGCAGAGAGCTCCACTCTGAATCAGACACCAGCAAGGTGGAGGTGGGGTACTGGTATTGGCTAGTATCATCAAAGATAAACTTGTGGGACCTTTTCGAGTTGAAGATGGAGTGAAGCTCAACTCCCAGACCTACTGCCAGTTTCTGGAAGACACCTTCTTCAAGCAGTGGTACAGGAAGAAGTCAGTATCGTTCAAGAAAAACATGATTTTCATGCAGGACAATGCTCCATCACATGCATCCAAATACTCCACAGTGTGGCTGGCCAGTAAAGGTCTAAAAGAAGAAAAAATAATGACATGGCCCCCTTGTTCACCTGATCTGAACCCCATAGAGAACGTGTGGTCCCTCATAAAATGTAAGATCTACAAGGAGGGAAAACAGTACACCTCTCGGAACATTTTCTGGGAGGCTGTGGTGGCTGCTGCATACAATGTTGATCGTAAACAGATCAAGCAACTGACAGAATCAATGGCTGGAAGACATTTGAGTGTCATCGTAAAGAAAGGTGGCTATATTGGTCACTGATTTTTTTTTTTTGTTTTGAATGTCAGAAATGTTTAGTTCTAAATTTTGTGTTATATTGGTTTACCTCATGAAAATAAACAAGTGAGATGGGTATATATTTGGTTTTTACTAAGTTGCCTAATAATTCTGCACAGTAGTAGCTACCTGAAAAAACAGATATCCTCCTAAGATAGCCAAATCTAAAGAAACCCACTCCAACTTCCATCAATATTAAGCTTTGATATTTATGAGTCTTTTCAGTTGATTGAGAAGATAGTTGTTCAATAATAAAAAAAATCCTCTCAAATACAACTTGCCTAATAATTATGCACGCAGTGTATATTTATGATCATTAGTCATTTAGGACAACATTAGATCATTCAGAGATCCACAATGAACTTCTGGAGTGAGTTTGCTGCACTGAAAGTAAAGGGGCTAAATAATATTGCACGCCCCACTTTTCAGTTTTTGTATTTCTACAAAAATTTAAAATAACCAATAAATTTCATTCAACTTCACAATTGTGTCCCACTTGTTGTTGATTCTTCAACAAAAATTTACATTTGGTACCTTTATGTTTGAAGCATGATATGTGGGACAAGTTTGAAAAGTTCCAGGGGGCCGAATACTTTCGCAAGGCACTGTACATTAACAATGTGGCATTACACTATTTTGGTTTCTTCAAAGTGTCTCAAGAGCTGTTTTTCAACATGACAATGCAAGAATGCATGTTGTCCCTGCTAATGGGAGCAGCTGTGGTACTAGCAGGTACGCAGGATGCAGTGACGAGTCTCGAGGCGGTTTGGTGCTTTTTGTAATAACGTTTATAGGCTTAGAGGTGACTTTCCACAGGCTTGGCCTGACCGACCAAAAGGGGTAACAAGGGTTGCCTTCGCAGGGGCTCAATACAAGCAAACACAAACAGAGTAGAACACGACTACATCCTGCGAGAGCCAGTCACTTTAGGGCCGCGTTATGGCCGACTACGTGTCCTTAACTATATAGTCAACTTAGCCGTCCTGACATCCCTCGGCATTCTGGACGGTGGTTTTTCGGCGGAGCAGCCGCTGGGCCCAGCTGCTGAAGAGTCGACATATTCTTCAAGCGTTATGACACTTCTGTGACACTGGGGCACCTCTGACCCCGGAGGAGTCCTTGGATGAGTGGGCCACGGCCCCCGGGCTGGGGTATGCGGTAGCGGTGTGGGGTGGCGAGTGGCAGGCCACCTGTGCAGCTAGCAGCTGTGATGGGGAATCCGCGGCAAGCAGAGGCTCAGCCCCTGCTGTGGATCGGAGCGGGACAGTGGTGGCCGCCGATGGCACTGGGCTTGTCTCAACCACGGGTGAGGGCAGAGCAGCTGCGGGCAGCGGGAGACAGGCCGCAGCCGTGGGTTGGAGTGAGGTGGCAGCGGCCGCTGGTGTCCACGGGCAGGCCGCAGCTGCGGGCAGGAGCGAGGTGGCAATGGCCGCTGCTGACCATGGGCAAACCACTGCCATGGGCAGGAGCGAGGCGGCAACGGCCGCTAATGACCGCGGGCAGGCCGCCGCCGCGCACTGTAAGAAGGTGGCGGCGGCCGCTGGTCGACGCGGGGAAGTGGTTCTCGGATGGTAGTCTCGGCGCCACCCCACTGATGTCCAGGGGAAGTATCTCTCCTGTCTCTGGCCTCCTTTCTGGCTCTGGTGAGTCGCTCTGGCTCTCAGTCGCTCCCACGATCTCCTGCTCCTTCTGTCTCGCTCTGCTGACTCACTGTGACTCACGTTCCCTGCCCTTTTATATTGGCTGCTCCCCCAGTCCACCTGTCAGTCTCCACGGTCCGCCCCTGAACTCTGTCACCCGGAAACAGCTTCCCCTGAAACCAAAGTGACGGTCCCCTTGGTTCTGACCCGGACACTCGACGGGACCCTCTCCCCCACACTGCCTACATGGTGCAGACAATTTGCCCAAGTGCATTTAACATGGCATAAAATTCCTCAGACAACCATTAATTACCACAATGATACCATGTCAAGACACGTAAGTGCAGGGTTTCTTAGCATGATGCTTTTACTCAATGCTAGATTATTTTCCTAATTTACATATCAGTACCGTATCTATCCATCCTGTAATTTCCATAATTTCATGATTTTTCATCCATGGCTTTGAAATTTCAATGTTGAAGAGTGTATATACAGTTGAAATCAGAAGTTTACATCTAATATATAAAGCTCAATGTGGATGTGTGTGTATATATGTGTGTGTGTATGTCCGGGATTGGCATCCGCACCAGCGTAGCTACATAATGGGGAAAAAGTGTATATGTATTGGCATCTGCACCGTTGTAGCTACAGCCACAAAATTTTGCACAGTCACACATCTGGACATAGGCTATGTTGTGAGGTGAAATTTTAACCCCGCACATTCCAATTCACCAAACAATTTTGCCCTAGGTACATAATGGGGAAAAAATGTATGTATGATGGCCATTATGCTCAAAAAGTTAAATTTTAGTTTCACATGACAAGTCTCCAAAAATTAAGATCTGTGTTCATGTGTGCATTTGCAAGCATTAATCTTGCTTTTTTATGCTTCTTTAGGAGCAATGGTTTCTTACTGGCAGAGTGGCCTTTCAGCCCATGTGGATACAATACTCATTTCACTGTGGATATTGACATAATCTTACCAGCTTCCGCCATCATCTTCACAAGGTCTTTTGCTTTTGTCCTTGGGTTGATTTGCACATGTCGGACCCAAGCACATTCATCTCTGGGACATACGTAGAATCTGTCTTCTTCCTAAACAGTATGATGATTCCCATCTTGTTTGCACTTGCATATGATTGTTTGTACACATGAACGAGTCACCTTCAGGTATCTTGCAATTGTACCCAAGGATGAGCCAGACTTGCACAAGTCCACAATTCTCTTCCTGATATCTTAGCTGATTTCTTGAGACTTCCCATGATACTACACAAAGAAGCAGTGTGTTTCAGGTGTGCATGAAAATACATCCACAGGCGTGTCTCTAATTAACTTAGATGTTGCCAAAAAATAGAAGCTTCCAAACACATGACATCATCATATGGGCATTTCATAATTTTTTAAAGGCATAGAAATCTCAGTGTATGTAAACTTTTGACTTTGAAGTAAGTAATAAAAATGCCTTAAAACATTCTCTCTCTCTCTCTCAATATTCTGGCATTTGGCAAATATTAATTATTTTGGTAATCCTAATTGACCTAAAACAGGAAAGGGGAACGGTTTATTCTGATTTCATGTCAGATACTTAGAAACACATGCATAGGTGTCTTTTTATATAGTGTATGTAAACTTCAGGTTTCAACTGTACGAGGATAAGTAAAAGCAGCATCAGGCCAAAGTGCAAGTCTTCAATCCACAGATTATTGGACAAAAAGATATGAAAAAAATGAATGAAAAAAGTAGCAAGACTTGATAAAGGCTCAGAATAATATATCATGTATATTGTATATATATTTAGAAATAAGACTAGTAAGAAAGCTAGATATGCACATTTGGAAGTTTGCCTTTCTCCAGAAATCAGATTTCTTAATGTTGAAGCACGTCAGCCAGCAGATGGCGCTCTGACTTTACATATCACAACTTGTTTATCAAATCATCTTTTTTCTGCACTGCCTTTGCGTCAGAGCCCAAAAGGATGACATTTTTTACCAACCTAGCAAATATTACATTCTTGTTCTTAGGGCCAAATGTATGACTGTATAAGTCTGAAATAACTATTTTTTTATCAGTTGGTAGTTATAACATTATATTTACATTGCATTAAACCTTAACCTGTCATGTTGCATAGGATTTCAGTACTTGGGACAGCATAGTATAGAGTAGGTGAATTTAAGCAGAGTAATATGTACTTTTGCTGTAAAAACATTCACTATAGCATTTATTTCATTGATGTTTGTATGCCTGAGTCCAGTGGGCGGTCCTAGTTAGTTACTGGCAGCAATCTCTGCATGTGCAGTCACACAGTCCATCACTGAATTGGACTGACCACTGGTCTCATGCATACAAAGACCAAGGATTTCAATGAATAAAATGCAAGTTTTACTGAAAGTTTCCCCTTAAAAATACATCAGGATAGAGCTCCTCCTGCTCTATAGCATCCTGCCTGCAGGTCCGATACCATTTTCAACATAACAGGTTTGGTTTAACAATAAAGCAGTAATTCATTATCAATTATTTGCAAAGTGAAATAACCTTTTATAATGTAGGAAAACTATAAAATAAAAAAAATCCAATAGAAAATATACAGTACAGTTGCCTTATCATTGGATGAAAAGCAATACCTTCATAGTGTAAGGGGGTGGAAGAGCCAGGCGAAGACTGCCTCCTCTGCTCCATGCCTGGAACCATTGAACAGGGCAGCAGGTTCCCTGGGGGACAGAAGAGGGCCTGACGGCAGGAATCCAGCAGAACAGAGAGCGGGAAAACAGCGCACACTTTCCTCAGAGTTGCCTGGGCAGCTGAAGGGAGAGGACGCTGACAGAGACTGGGAAAGAGACTGAGCTCCCGGTCACAGAGTAAAGTCTGGGGTACCGCGCACAGAGACAGCAGACCGTGAGTACGTGAGACTGTGTACTGCGGAGACAGCAAAGGTGCGCCCTGACCCCTGTGGACAGACTGAGACCCACAGAGAAGCGAAGGCCCATATACAGACTGAGGCCAGAGCAGAGACCATAGCCTGTGACTATGTAAAGCTGGAGTCTGCAGTGACAGATGAGGTGTGTCCTGTCCCCTGTGGGAAGTCTGTGTCTAGTGTGAAGACAGAAGCATGTGTAGAGTCAGTGATCCATGCTGAGAGATCTAACAGGGGACGGAGTGTTGTTTCCCCTGGGAGAGACTGTGTGCTGTGATAAGACGTTTCCCTGCAAAGAGGCTGCATTCAGTAACAGAGCTGTGACCTGTTTAGAGAGACTGAGCCACATACAAGGTCCCAGTAACCTATGTGTTAATGCAGAGCCCCTGATTCCGGTGAGAAAGCACCGCTGCAGATTAAGAGAAAAGGACTTGGAGCAAAGGAGATATCGTCAGTCTCATACCCATCTGGCTCCCGCAGTAACCCCTTGTACCCCGGCTGGATATCGTTAAAGGCCCAGGATACAGACTACAAGTGCTGCTGGTGATTCGGCGCCAACGTTGGAGAAGAGTGACCCCTTCTATCAAGACCCCTGCAGACTGATAAGTTTCACCATAGGAAAATAATTCTTAGTACTGTTTAATACTGTTTATGCTTTTTGGCTGTTTGCTAAACCCGTTCACATTATATTCATTTCTACACTGTTAATTTCACGAGTGTTTTTCCTTGTAAATAAACCTCCCTTTAACTGTTGGTCCGTCTGTTCCATGGTGACATACCTATTCCTTCACGTTATTACAATAGCATTAAAGGGAAACTGGAAACTGATTGATACTGCCGAAACCATAGAATCAATTTAGGCAGAAAATAACACCCTATAAAACACTTTCTCACTTTCTCATAAACTTTGCCCAAAACCAAAAATTCCCTGACTTTATTTTTTTTTACAAGCTCTTACGCCAGAAAAATTAAATTAAAAAACTCCATGTGAACATACCGTCAGAGATTTCTCGATCTAGGCAAATAGGAAAGAATGAAATAGTTGTGTGAAGATAAGGGAATGTTTGCACAGGCTAGAAGGTGGTAAGGTACTGTCACACTTAGCGATGTACCAGCGATCCCAACTAGCGATATGACGCGGTCAGGATCGCTGGTACATTGCTAAGTGGTCGCTAGTGAGCTGCCACATAAGCAGATCTCACTAGCGACATTGCTGGGGACGGGGGTCGCTACTTACCTGTCACACCAGGCGATCCTGCGTCCTCCCGCCCGGCTCCACGCGTCGCTCGTCCTCACAGCAGGAAGCGCCGCAGGAAGCTGACGACGAGAAACAGTCCTGAAAGTTCTCGCGCGATCAGCGATAACCAGCGGTAGGAGGTAAGTATCACACACAGAGATATCGCTAGCAATATCGCTATAACGTCACAAGTAGAGTTGAGCGAAACGGGTCGAAAAAATTCAAAAGTCGCCGACTTTTGGCAAAGTCGGGTTTCATGAAACGAAACCCGACCCTAGGATGAGGTCGGCCACGAGGTCGGCGACTTACGCGCCAAAGTCGCGTTTCAAAAGTTTGTTTTGCGCTCTTTTTCAGCCAATCAGGATCCACGGACACTGTGGGCAACGTGATGACATAGGCACGGGTCACCACCATCTTTCAGAAGGGCATGCAAGTGATTGGCTTGCTTTGGTGGGCGTCACAGGGGGTATAAAAGGGCGTGCACGCCGACCGCCATCTTACTTCTGCCGATCTAAGTATAGGGAGAGGTTGCTGCTGATTCTGTAGGGAGAGCGTTAGGCAGGGAAGAAGACAAAAAAACTGCTTCTGCTGCTAACGATTTGGCCTGCACAACACAAAGGTCACTGTGTGTGCAGTGCAAGGGGAGGCTATATTGTGGTGTATCAGTGGTGTTGGTTGTTGGGCTGCCTTTTAAGGCTTCCTGACATGCTGGCATTGCTGTTTACCCACTGCTCCGCAAACTGCTTTTTTAAAAGCAATACAATCTCCCTTATCCTCTCGTCACTTTGGTCACAGGCAGCTGTGCCATCGAGCGTGTCACATAGCGCTCAGATATCAGTGGGCCGCACACAATCCACAAGTGTCCAGTGTCCAAAAGTGTACGCAGAGATTCAAAATCTCCATTATCCTCTCGTCACTTTGGTCACAGGCAGCTGTGCCATCGAGCGTGTCACATAGCGCTCAGATATCAGTGGGCCGCACACAATCCACAAGTGTCCAGTGTCCAAAAGTGTACGCAGAGATTCAAAATCTCCATTATCCTCTCGTCACTTTGGTCACAGGCAGCTGTGCCATCGAGCGTGTCACATAGCGCTCAGATATCAGTGGGCCGCACACAATCCACAAGTGTCCACTGTCCACAAGTGTACGCAGAGATTCAAAATCTCCATTATCCTCTCGTCACTTTGGTCACAGGCAGCTGTGCCATCGAGCGTGTCACATAGCGCTCAGATATCAGTGGGCCGCACACAATCCACAAGTGTCCAGTGTTCAAAAGTGTACGCAGAGATTCAAAATCTCCATTATCCTCTCGTCACTTTGGTCACAGGCAGCTGTGCCATCGAGCGTGTCACATAGCGCTCAGATATCAGTGGGCCGCACACAATCCACAAGTGTCCACTGTCCACAAGTGTACGCAGAGATTCAAAATCTCCATTATCCTCTCGTCACTTTGGTCACAGGCAGCTGTGCCATCGAGCGTGTCACATAGCGCTCAGATATCAGGGGGCCGCACACAATCCACAAGTGTCCAGTGTCCAAAAGTGTACGCAGAGATTCAAAATCTCCATTATCCTCTCGTCACTTTGGTCACAGGCAGCTGTGCCATCGAGCGTGTCACATAGCGCTCAGATATCAGTGGGCCGCACACAATCCACAAGTGTCCAGTGTCCAAAAGTGTAGGCAGAGATTCAAAATCTCCATTACCCTCTCGTCACTTTGGTCACAGGCAGCTGTGCCATCGAGCGTGTCACATAGCGCTCAGATATCAGTGGGCCGCACACAATCCACAAGTGTCCACTGTCCACAAGTGTACGCAGAGATTCAAAATCTCCATTATCCTCTCGTCACTTTGGTCACAGGCAGCTGTGCCATCGAGCGTGTCACATAGCGCTCAGATATCAGTGGGCCGCACACAATCCACAAGTGTCCAGTGTCCAAAAGTGTACGCAGAGATTCAAAATCTCCATTATCCTCTCGTCACTTTGGTCACAGGCAGCTGTGCCATCGAGCGTGTCACATAGCGCTCAGATATCAGTGGGCCGCACACAATCCACAAGTGTCCAGTGTCCAAAAGTGTACGCAGAGATTCAAAATCTCCATTATCCTCTCGTCACTTTGGTCACAGGCAGCTGTGCCATCGAGCGTGTCACATAGCGCTCAGATATCAGTGGGCCGCACACAATCCACAAGTGTCCACTGTCCACAAGTGTACGCAGAGATTCAAAATCTCCATTATCCTCTCGTCACTTTGGTCACCGGCAGCTGTGCCATCGAGCGTGTCACATAGCGCTCAGATATCAGTGGGCCGCACACAATCCACAAGTGTCCACTGTTCACAAGTGTACGCAGAGATTCAAAATCTCCATTATCCTCTCGTCACTTTGGTCACAGGCAGCTGTGCCATCGAGCGTGTCACATAGCACTCAGATATCAGTGGGCCGCACACAATCCACAAGTGTCCAGTGTCCAAAAGTGTATGCAGAGATTCAAAATCTCCATTATCCTCTCGTCACTTTGGTCACAGGCAGCTGTGCCATAGAGCGTGTCACATAGCGCTCAGATATCAGTGGGCCGCACACAATCCACAAGTGTCCACTGTCCACAAGTGTACGCAGAGATTCAAAATCTCCATTATCCTCTCGTCACTTTGGTCACAGGCAGCTGTGCCATCGAGCGTGTCACATAGCGCTCAGATATCAGTGGGCCGCACACAATCCACAAGTGTCCACTGTCCACAAGTGTACGCAGAGATTCAAAATCTCCATTATCCTCTCGTCACTTTGGTCACAGGCAGCTGTGCCATCGAGCGTGTCACATAGCGCTCAGATATCAGTGGGCCGCACACAATCCACAAGCGTCCACTGTCCACAAGTGTACGCAGAGATTCAAAATCTCCATTATCCTCTCGTCACTTTGGTCACAGGCAGCTGTGCCATCGAGCGTGTCACATAGCGCTCAGATATCAGTGGGCCGCACACAATCCACAAGTGTCCACTGTCCACAAGTGTACGCAGAGATTCAAAATCTCCATTATCCTCTCGTCACTTTGGTCACAGGCAGCTGTGCCATCGAGCGTGTCACATAGCGCTCAGATATCAGTGGGCCGCACACAATCCACAAGTGTCCACTGTCCACAAGTGTATGCAGAGATTCAAAATCTCCATTATCCTCTCATCACTTTGGTCACAGGCAGCTGTGCCATCGAGCGTGTCACATAGCGCTCAGATATCAGTGGGCCGCACACAATCCACAAGTGTCCACTGTCCAAAAGTGTACGCAGAGATTCAAAATCTCCATTATCCTCTCGTCACTTTGGTCACAGGCAGCTGTGCCATCGAGCGTGTCACATAGCGCTCAGATATCAGTGGGCCGCACACAATCCACAAGTGTCCACTGTCCACAAGTGTACGCAGAGATTCAAAATCTCCATTATCCTCTCGTCACTTTGGTCACAGGCAGCTGTGCCATCGAGCGTGTCACATAGCGCTCAGATATCAGTGGGCCGCACACAATCCACAAGTGTCCACTGTCCACAAGTGTACGCAGAGATTCAAAATCTCCATTATCCTCTCGTCACTTTGGTCACAGGCAGCTGTGCCATCGAGCGTGTCACATAGCGCTCAGATATCAGTGGGCCGCACACAATCCACAAGTGTCCACTGTCCAAAAGTGTACGCAGAGATTCAAAATCTCCATTATCCTCTCGTCACTTTGGTCACAGGCAGCTGTGCCATCGAGCGTGTCACATAGCGCTCAGATATCAGTGGGCAGCACAAAATCCACAAGTGTCCAGTGTCCAAAAGTGTACGCAGAGATTCAAAATCTCCATTATCCTCTCGTCACTTTGGTCACAGGCAGCTGTGCCATCGAGCGTGTCACATAGCGCTCAGATATCAGTGGGCCGCACACAATCCACAAGTGTCCAGTGTCCAAAAGTGTACGCAGAGATTCAAAATCTCCATTATCCTCTCGTCACTTTGGTCACAGGCAGCTGTGCCATCGAGCGTGTCACATAGCGCTCAGATGTCAGTGGGCCGCACACAATCCACAAGTGTCCACTGTCCACAAGTGTACGCAGAGATTCAAAATCTCCATTATCCTCTCGTCACTTTGGTCACAGGCAGCTGTGCCATCGAGCGTGTCACATAGCGCTCAGATATCAGTGGGCCGCACACAATCCACAAGTGTCCAGTGTCCAAAAGTGTACGCAGAGATTCAAAATCTCCATTATCCTCTCGTCACTTTGGTCACAGGCAGCTGTGCCATCGAGCGTGTCACATAGCGCTCAGATATCAGTGGGCCACACACAATCCACAAGTGTCCACTGTCCACAAGTGTGTGCAGAAATTCTAAAACTCCCCTGTCCTATAGACACCTTGTACCTTGTTTTACATTACTATATAGTTTGTTGGATTTTGTCTACATTTCTACCAAAAATGAGGAAGGCTGGTGTTAGAGGCCGTGGAATTGGGCGGGGGTTGGCAGCTGGTAATGATGGTGTTGGTGGTGGATCTGATGGTAGTGGCAAGAGCAAAATAGGACCGAATGCAGGAGGTGCTGACCCTGCGTCATCGTCTGGCTACATAAGGACTCGAACGCTTAGTTTTCTAGGAGTTGGCAAACCGCTTTTAAAGGCAGAGCATCAGGAAAAAGTTTTGTCTTACATTGCTGACTCAGCCTCCAGCTCTATCGCCTCCTCTTCTTCAGTTGTAAAAAGTAAAAGCACTGAGTCGTCATTGGAGGCTCATGTTCATGAACCACACCTTTCCTTGTGTCCTTCACCCCAACCAAGATTGAAGGATGACGCAGGCCATACTACTGATTACTCCATGGAGCTGTTTTCACATACCATGCCTGGATTATCAAGTCAAATGGTGAATTACCCAGGCCAAGATGAATCTGACATGGAGTGCACTGATGCACAGCCGCTGATGGATGATTCTGCTGGTACATTCACTCAGAGCACTACATTGTCCTCGCAGTGTACAGAGCCAGATTTTGACCCTGATGAGACTCAGGTGCCCCTTCCCGCACACTATACCACCATACACGGTGACACAGAGAAAGGTGCACATGACATAGAAGAGGAGATGATGGATGACCCAGTTGTTGACCCAGATTGGCATCCATTGGGGGAAGAGGGTGCTGCTTCCAATAGCTCAGATGAGGAGCATCCACAGCAGACATCGACATCGCAACAGCTGTTATCTAGCAGGCCCGGAGCACTCCAAAGACAGGTTCCAAACATCAAAAGAGTTGCTGGACAGCTTGTCCAGAGGGTCAAAAGATCACAGCGTGCTAGGCCGCAAAATGTCTGCCAAAGTAGGAAGAGTGCAGTGTGGCACTTTTTTGAACAAAATCCTCATGATCAGGCCAAGGTTATCTGTAAGAAGTGCGCAAAGACCTTTAGCCGAGGGAAAAATCTGAAAAATTTGAATACCAGTTGCATGCTTAGACATTTAACCAGCATGCACTTGCAAGCATGGACACAACACCAAACCTCAAGTGCCACATGTGCAACTGATCACAACGAAGGTAGTCAGCAACGCTACATTGTTTCCCCCACTGTAAGCCCACCGGTTAGCACAGCAACAAATGTTGAGGTGTCGTTGCAAGGCCACAGCAGTCAGGGAATCCCACTGTTATATCAACGAAAGACTGATTCTAGGCCATCAGAAAGAACACCAACTCCATCACCATCATCAACCCTCTCTCAGTCCGCCCTGTCCACCGCTACTTCCACCATATGCAGCTCTCAAGTCCAGCTCACCCTCCCAGACACTATGAGTAGGTCAAGAAAGTACTCAGTCTCTCATCCGCGTACACTGGGTTTGAAAGCCCACATTGCCAAACTAATCTCGTTTGAGATGATGCCCTTTCGGTTGGTGGAAAGCACAGCTTTCCGCGAACTCATGGCCTATGCAGTACCACACTATGACCTACCCAGTCGCCACTTCTTCTCTCGCAAAGCCATCCCAGCCCTCCACCATCATGTGAAAGACCGCATTGTCCATGCACTCAAGCAGTCAGTGAGCGGAAAGGTGCACCTCACAACTGATGCATGGTCCAGTCGGCATGGCCAGGGCCGTTACGTGTCCATCACTGCGCACTGGGTTAATGTGGTGGATGCAGGGTCCACAGGGGACAGCGGTGGTGGGACAGTGCTGCCTAGCCCACGGTATAGGAAACAGTTGGCTGTAGGCGTTCGACCCTCCTCCTCCTCCAGAAGCGACAGCTCGTCCACAGAGCGCAGTCGTACGAGCACTCCATCTGCAGCTGCTACTGTTGCACACGATGTGTCCCCCTATCGAGCAGCTAGTGGAAAGCGTCAGCAGGCTGTGTTGCAGATGATGTGTTTGGGCGACAGACACACCGCCGAGGTGCTGGCCGAGTACTTGAAGCGACAAACTGAGTCATGGCTGGGCAGTGTACATCTTGAGGCAGGCAAGGTAGTTAGTGATAACGGCCGTAATTTTGTGGCAGCCATAGCCCTTTCAAAAATCAGCTACATACCTTGCTTGGCTCACACCTTGAACCTGGTGGTGCAGTGCTTCCTCAAAAATTATCCGGAGTTAACATCCCTGCTCCAGAAGGTGCGAAGACTGTGCGCGCACATCCGCCGGTCGCCTGTACACTCCGTTCGTATGCAGAAGCTGCAGCGATTGCTCCACCTTCCCAACCACCGCCTCATTATCGACATTGCAACAAGGTGGAACTCCACCCTGCACATGGTGGAGCGGCTGTGCGAGCAGAGGCAGGCCATAATGCATTTGTGGAAGGATACACGGCCAGGCACTTTGAGAGCAGACATGGAGTTGACAGGCGTGCAGTGGTCGAAGCTGAAAGACCTTTGTAAAGTCCTTCAGTGTTTTGAGGAATGCACACGGCTGGTAAGCGCAGACGACGCCATCCTAAGCATGAGCATCCCACTTATGCGTCTGCTCATGCAAACTTTGACGCACCTTAAGGAGCAGGCGTCTACAGCCAATGTTGATGAGGAGGAAGAGGAGGAGGGAATCCTTGATGACATTCAGCCATTGTCTGCTCAGGGACCTCTCCTGGACGAGGTGGAGGAAGAAGAGGAGGAGGAGGAGGAGGATGATGGGGATGATTACTTAGGGGAGGAGGATGCATCTCGTGGGGCAAGTGAAAATGTTGGCGTGGCAAGGTCTGGTACAGGGTTTGTGTGTGACTGGAGGGATGTGGATTTGCCAGAAAGTGCTCCTCCACCCAGCACTCGCAGTGCATCATTGACACCGGGAACATTGGCCCACATGTCAGATTATGCCTTGCGGATCCTAAAAAGGGACCCCCGCATTGCCAAAATGATGAACGATGACGACTACTGGTTGGCCAGCATCCTGGATCCACGCTATAAAGGCAAATTACAAAACATCATGCCACAGGAGAACCTTGACCTAATATTGGCTAATAAACAAGCAACTCTGGTAAATCGGTTGCTTCAGGCATTCCCAGCACACAGCAGCGGTGATGGTTCTCACACGAGCCGTACGGGCCGGGGGCAGCTTGGCAGAGGTGTTCGTGGTGCACACAGCAGAAGTGGCGTTGGAGACAGGGGTTTCATGACAATGTTGTGGACTGATTTTTCAAATACCGCTCACACAACTGGTAATACTGCATCGATGGAAAGTGACAGGAGACAGCAGTTGTCAACTATGGTTACAAACTACTTTTCCTCCCATATCGATGTTCTCCCACACAGGTCATTCCCCTTTGACTATTGGGCCGCTAAACTGGACACCTGGCCTGAATTGGCACAATATGCCTTACAGGAGCTCGCTTGCCCAGCTGCAAGTGTGCTATCGGAAAGAGTCTTCAGTGCAGCTGGATCAATCCTGACAGAAAAAAGGACCCGTCTGTCAACCCAAAATGTGGATGATCTAACCTTCATTAAAATGAACCACGCATGGGTTTCCAAGGATTTTGTCCCACCTTCCCCTGATGACACATAGGGTGACAGAAAAATGGCTTGCTTTGGTCCACCTCTTCCTGGTACTTCACCTATTTCGCCTTTTGCATCAGTTGAATGTCCAACATCAACATATGCCACTTTCTAAAACTCCCTAACTGTGCTGCCTCCCCCCCCATGGCCGGGGTCACCACCTAGCGCACGACACCGTGCGAGTGCCGTTGCCCTGGACAGGTGGGTAGGCCGACTCTTGGGCGCGGGCACTGGCACAGGGTCCCTCATAGTGCAATCAAGTGTCTCTGACGGTGGTGGTGCACACCCGCCGTCAGACACACCGCTGTACTATGAGGGGCCCAGTGCCAGTACCGACGCCCACGAGTGGGACCCCTTGCTTGGCCAGGGCCCCAGCATTTGCAATCTTTACCTCTCCCTGCTCCTCCGCTGTGTAATCTGGGCCGTCAAATCCATACTGTGCCTGACACCGTCTGAGCCTGCCTCCTGAGACATATATTTTGAATGTGTACGCTATCCATACATGTTATCCGTGGATACGGTACCCTTTCTAACCTTTGTGCAATGACGTGCAATCCATACTGGGCCTAACACCGTCTGAGCCTGCCTCATGCTGTATAGACATATATTTTGAATGTGTACGCTATCCATATATGTTATCCGGGGATACGGTACCCCTTCTAACCTTTGTGCAATGACGTGCAATCCATACTGGGCCTAACACCGTCTGAGCCTGCCTCATGCTGTATAGACATATATTTTGAATGTGTACGCTATCCATACATGTTATCCGGGGATACGGTACCCCTTCTAACCTTTGTGCAATGACGTGCAATCCATCCTGGGCCTAACACCGTCTGAGCCTGCCTCATGCTGTATAGACATATATTTTGAATGTGTACGCTATCCATACATGTTATCCGGGGATACGGTACCCCTTCTAACCTTTGTGCAATGACGTGCAATCCATCCTGGGCCTAACACCGTCTGAGCCTGCCTCATGCTGTATAGACATATATTTTGAATGTGTACGCTATCCATACATGTTATCCGGGGATACGGTACCCCTTCTAACCTTTGTGCAATGACGTGCAATCCATACTGGGCCTAACACCGTCTGAGCCTGCCTCATGCTGTATAGACATATATTTTGAATGTGTACGCTATCCATACATGTTATCCGGGGATACGGTACCCCTTCTAACCTTTGTGCAATGACGTGCAATCCATCCTGGGCCTAACACCGTCTGAGCCTGCCTCATGCTGTATAGACATATATTTTGAATGTGTATGCTATCCATACATGTTATCCGGGGATACGGTACCCCTTCTAACCTTTGTGCAATGACGTGCAATCCATACTGGGCCTAACACCGTCTGAGCCTGCCTCATGCTGTATAGACATATATTTTGAATGTGTACGCTATCCATACATGTTATCCGGGGATACGGTACCCCTTCTAACCTTTGTGCAATGACGTGCAATCCATACTGGGCCTAACACCGTCTGAGCCTGCCTCATGCTGTATAGACATATATTTTGAATGTGTACGCTATCCATACATGTTATCCGGGGATACGGTACCCCTTCTAACCTTTGTGCAATGACGTGCAATCCATACTGGGCCTAACACCGTCTGAGCCTGCCTCATGCTGTATAGACATATATTTTGAATGTGTACGCTATCCATACATGTTATCCGGGGATACGGTACCCCTTCTAACCTTTGTGCAATGACGTGCAATCCATACTGGGCCTAACACCGTCTGAGCCTGCCTCATGCTGTATAGACATATATTTTGAATGTGTACGCTATCCATACATGTTATCCGGGGATACGGTACCCCTTCTAACCTTTGTGCAATGACGTGCAATCCATACTGGGCCTAACACCGTCTGAGCCTGCCTCATGCTGTATAGACATATATTTTGAATGTGTACGCTATCCATACATGTTATCCGGGGATAAGGTACCCCTTCTAACCTTTGTGCAATGACGTGCAATCCATACTGGGCCTAACACCGTCTAAGCCTGCCTGATGCTGTATAGACATATATTTTGAATGTGTACGCTATCCATACATGTTATCCGGGGATACGGTACCCCTTCTAACCTTTGTGCAATGACGTGCAATCCATACTGGGCCTAACACCATCTGAGCCTGCCTCATGCTGTATAGACATATATTTTGAATGTGTACGCTATCCATACATGTTATCCAGGGATACGGTACCCTTTCTAACCTTTGTGCAATCACGTGCAATCCATACTGGGCGTGAGAACGGCTGGCGAGCTGTTAAGCAAGCTACAGCACCTGTCCAGACAAGTACAGGGATTCCCTAGCGAGGAGACTTATTTGATTGTTTTCTATGTTGGGACAGCAATTTTTGGGGAGCACTATACTCTGGAGAATGATAGATGGGGCCCACCATACACTGGAACATTCCAAAGGTGGACATCAGACACTGGAGCAGCATTTACAGGGCCCATTATACACTAGAGCATTAGAAATGGGGCCCATTATGTTTGGAGCATTATTTGGGCCCATAAGACAGTGGAGCTTCATCCATGGGGACCAACATATACTGTAGCATTATGTGGAGCTCATCATATACTGTTTCAAACATTATATGGGACCAATGATTTTGTATGGAGAAATAGATGGGCCTCGTCATGAGATGTAAAAAGTGAGGTATTTTTCATTGTACTATACCGCTATTTCTCTGCCGTATCGGAGCATGATGAGTTGTGGTATGTGTTAAAGGGGCGCTCCTTCGCCCAGGGCACATGAAAACCTGCAGCCAGCCCTCCCCCCCCACAAATTTAGCCAAATAACCCCCATTTTTCAGTGCGTAACTTGTATTATGAAGTTAATTAAGGTTGACAAGCTTAAGTAAGAAGAATTGATGCTTTTGGCATTCAAATGGGCACTGTAGGTGTGTTTCCTGTCCTCCTCTCACTGCCGACTTTTATTCCCCATTGACTTACATTGGGTTTCGTGTTTCGGGACGACCCCGACTTTTCCCTATAATCGGACGATCTTGCTCGACCCGACTTTTGGAAAAGTCGGGTTTCACGAAACGAAACGCGACCCTAAAAAAGCAAAAGTCGCTCAACTCTAGTCACAAGTTATAGCGATATTGCTAGCGATATCGCTTAGTGTGACAGGCACTTTAGTAAACCAGGGAGACCCCTGGGCAAAGAGTGTTCACTGCACCATCCAGATTGCAAAAGTGGAGAAACATCTTTATTCAAAAATAATCAACAGAAATGTTCAGTAGTCAACATGGATCTAAGCACATGACATTATGATATAACGTTTCATACCTTCCCGGAGCCTACCCAGAATGTCGCTACAGTAAAACATAGAAACATTAGACTTTCTGTATTAAAGTAGCAGATCTATATCACATTTCAAGAACATGTCATAATGATATACTTACAGTATGACTGGAGGGCAAACAGCTAGTGGTACAAGAGAGTGTGCAGTTATATGTAATACACAGTAGGTTATGGCAAGAAACTGTACTTTATGAGAGTAAGGCCTCTTTCACACATCAGTTTTTTGCCGTCAGGCGCGATCCGGCTTTTTTTTGTAAAGCCGGATCCGGCAAAATGCAATGCCGGATCCAGTTTTTCCCCATTGACTTGCATTAGCGCCGGATCGCGCCGGATGGCATTGCGTTTCATCCGTTTTTTGCCAGATCCGGCTACTTGTCTCATTCCGGCGTCTGGAAAAAACGGCTACTGTAACGTTTTTTGTCTCCGGCGAAAAAGCCGGAAGCGCCGGATTCGGCGCTTCCAGCTTTTTGCTACAATGAAAGTCTATGGGCGCCGGAATGCGCCGGATCCAGAAAATGACGGATCCAGCCACCGGATCCGTTTTTTTAAGTCTGCGCATGCTCAGATCCAATTGGCCAGCCCCCAGGAAACAGATATAACCTGCTAGACGGATCCAGCAAAAAAACGGATCCGTTTCTACAGTTCTCCAAAATTTATGCCGGATCCGTTTTTTCTAAAAATAGCCGGATCCTGCCTGACGGCAAAAAACTGATGTGTGAAAGTAGCCTTAGGGACTAAATGTCATATAATGTAATTGACAAAAAATACCAAGAGAATAGTGAAAGGATAATTAAAATATAGCATATATATATACTAGATGGTGGCCCGATTCTAACGCATCGGGTATTCTAGAATATGTATGTAATTTATTTATGAAAATTTAAGAATACTGCAATGAATACACAAGATTTACCAGGTAAAATATATACATTATCATTAAATGTTATTGCTCATAGAACTTAATACAACTGAACGAAATTATTAAACAGATTATCAAATGTGACACTGTGACTGACAGAACATGTTCAGTTAAGATGAGTGAACTACGTCACGTTGTGAGGGTTAAATTCGGCGCCAATATCGCTGATTGGTCACTGGGTGTGACCAATCAGAAAAGCATGGCTCAAATCCTGCAGCAATTTGTGGGCGGACTGCACCTGTCGCTGATTGGTCAAGGCCTCGTTCACTATATCTGCACGTGTGAGGGTACCGTCACACTTGGCGACGCTCCAGCGATCCTGACAACGATACGGCCTAGTAGGGATCGCTGGTGCATCGCTACGTGGTCGCTGGTGAGATGTCAAACAGTCAGCTCTCACCAGTGACGCAGCAACGATACGGAACGAAAAGACGGTCATTGGGACCCTGTCTCTCAGACCTGTAGTATTGAGGTCATTCGTCGTTGTCCCAGTCAAACACACCGATGCATGCTGGCCAGTGGGAGACCGATGTTCAAAAGATGGTCCAGGATGATCCACCACGATCGGCAATCTCACAGCGGGGGCCTGGTGACTGCTGCGTGTCACACTGAGCGAGATCACTAGCGCCGATCGGGATACTTCCGCAGCTGGGAGATGACGTGCGGCAAGAGATGACCCTTGGCAACTGTTGGGAGATCAGCGGCTAGCGCCGCAGATCTCCTGATGGTAGTGGTGGCGTGTGTCGTTCGAATTCTGCGCCAAATCGCGGCCAGTCTGCGCCTGTCGCTGATTGGTCAGGGCCGGCCGCGACCAATCAGCGACGCTGATGCGACCAATCAGCGACGCGGGATTTTCGTTACAAACAGACAGACAGAATTAGACGATTATATAGTCGATCTAATATATAAAGCTGAATGTGTGTGTATGTTTGTATGTATGTATGTGTGTATGTCCGGGATTGGCATCTGCACCGTTGCAGCTACAGCCACAAAATTTTGCACAGTCACACGTCTGGACCCCAAGAGCGTCATAGGCTATGTTGTGAGGTGAAATTTTAACCCCGCGTGCTCCAATTCACCAAACAATTTTGTCCCTAGGTACATAATGGGGAAAAAAGTGTATGTATGTATGTGTGTATGTCCGGGATTGGCATCTGCACCGTCGCAGCTACAGCCACAAAATTTTGCACAGTCATATGTCTGGACCCGTGAGCGTCATAGGCTATGCTGTGAGGCGAAATTTTAAACCCACGCGTTCCAATTCACCAAACAATTTTGCCTAATAGTCTTATCATTTCTATGGTGTTATCGTCCTTCTGTAAAGCTGGAAATAACACAATTTATTACCGTGCCAACACAGACCACCCTCTGACACAGACTGCAAGGGGAGCCCAGTATCACACAGGATAGGGTTAGATACATGGCTCAGCAGACGGTATCACACAGGATAGGATTAGATACACTGCTCAGCAGTCAGTATCACACAGGATAGGATTAGATACACGGCTCAGCAGTCAGTATCACACAGGATAGGATTATAATTAAAAAATGAAAAAGCAGCACAAAAAAAGAAAGAAAAAAGTGGGTGCACGCTTCCAGGCATATACCAAACCTTAGAAATATCCATCAGAAATGAAAGCAGCATGCCTTGGAGAATTCAGTTTGATGATGTTTATTAGCCCATCAGGCTATGTGCCCATACAGTGCGACGTTTCAGTCCAGGAAGGGTGCGGACCGTTCTCAAGCAGTACAATGTGGCAAATGAGTGCCTTCTTAAAGCACACAAATTATACAGGTATTTTGTGACAATTATGCAATTTAGCATGCATAAAACAAAATCTCCAAGATCGTGATATATAATCATAAAGTGCTTACTAAGTGCAAAGTGCCATATTGCATAACATAATAAAAATTATATTCCTAAATGCATAAATATCGTTAATAGAAGATAATTGTATATCAGCGGCAGCTGAAAACTTCATATATAAATAAGTATGACTCACCCCTGTAACATTATAAAAACTCCAAGCACCAGCGTTCACAGCAATGCAACGCGCAGGGCCGGAAGTTTCAGGCGGTGTGTGATTTACTACCGCTCATGCGCAATAGCACGCCATGATAGCCGGCGCCATCTTGGAAGATGGAAAGCTCAAACCGACATGTGCAGTACCACTGCTCATGCGCAATAGCGCATCACGTCAGTCGGCACCATCTTGAAAAGGGGAAAGCTTAAGCCGACATACCAAACAACATCATAATTGCAGAAACATATGCGCTTAAATAAAAGATGTATATTTGCGTTCAATCCTTTAATAGAATTCCGATATAATAAGTGAATGGCAAGCCATATAAATTGCTTATAGCAAAAGGTACGAAATCGGTATGGGAAAAGTCCTAAGGAAACAGGAACACCTCCCATTAGCTGGGATAGGTAACCCATAACCAAATAGCAGGGAGAGTGGTGAACCCTGTTAAGGCACAACACTCCGATCCAAAAGTCCCAAAACTGGCACATTCGCAATAAGGATCCACAATAGGTAGAACATATCAAATACACTCACTGGCCACTTTATTAGGTACACCATGCTAGTAAGGGGTTGGACCCCCTTTTGCCTTCAGAACTGCCTCAATTCTTCGTGGCAGAGATTCAACAAGGTGCTGGAAGCATTCCTCAGAGATTTTGGACCATATTGACATGATGGCATCACACAGTTGGCGCAGATTTGTCGGCTGCACATCCCTGATGCGAATCTCCCGTTCCACCACATCCCAAAGATGCTCTATTGGATTGAGATCCGGTGACTGAGGAGGCCATTTGAGTACAGTAAACTCATTGTCATGTTCAAGAAACCAATCTGAGATGAATCGAGCTTTATGACATGGCGCATTATCCTGCTGAAAGTAGCCATCAGATGTTGGGTACATTGTGGTCATAAAGGGATGGACATGGTCAGCAACAATACTCAGGTAGGCTGTGGCGTTGCAACGATGCTCAATTGGTACCAAGGGGCCCAAAGAGTGCCAAGAAAAAATTCCCCACACCATGACACCACCACCACCAGCCTGAACCGTTGATACAAGGCAGGATGGATCCATGCTTTCATGTTGTTTACGCCAAATTCTGACCCTACCATCCGAATGTCGCAGCAGAAATCGAGACTCATCAGACCAGGCAACGTTTTTCCAATCTTCTACTGTCCAATTTCGATGAGCTTGTGCAAATTGTAGCCTCAGTTTCCTGTTCTTAGCTGAGAGGAGTGGTACCCAGTGTGGTCTTCTGCTGCTGTAGCCCATCTGCCTCAAAGTTCGACGCACTGTGCGTTCAGAGATGCTCTTCTGCCTACCTTGGTTGTAACGGGTGGCAATTTGAGTCACTGTTGCCTTTCTATCAGCTCGAACCAGTCTGCCCATTCTCCTCTGACCTCTGGCATCAACATGGCATTTCCGGCCACAGAACTGCCGCTCACTGGATTTTTTTTCTTTTTCGGACCATTCTCTGTAAACCCTAGAGATGGTTGTGCGTGAAAATCCCAGTAGATCAGCAGTTTCTGAAATTCTCAGACCAGCCCTTCTGGCACCAACAATCATGCCACGTTCAAAGGCACTCAAATCACCTTTCTTCCCCATACTGATGCTCGGTTTGAACTGCAGGAGATTGTCTTGACCATGTCTACATGCCTAAATGCACTGAGTTGCCGCCATGTGATTGGCTGATTAGAAATTAAGTCTTAACACACAGTTGGACAGGTGTACCTAATAAAGTGGCCAGTGAGTGTAAATATAACAGAAATAAAAAATTGCGCATTAAATTTGTTTATTAAGCAAAAAATTTTTTCACTTAAATATGATGAAAAGATATCATGAAAAAATACATAGAAAAGTCATGGGGGAGTCATGTTTTCAAATAAGCTGCCGCCAAACAATCTGAAAGACATAAAAAAATAAGAGACTTTTAGAATACCTAAAAATTACAAACGTAGAAAACAAGAAAAAAACAATAGCAGCAACATGGACGATATATAACAGCAACATCAAAATGTAATATGTAACTTACACTGTGTTCCAAATTATTATGCAAATGATATTTTTCTATGATTTTCCTAAATAGTCAGTACAAATGACAGTCAGTCTAATAAAAGTCATCACCTGTTAGAGTATACATCAAATTTTATTGAAGAAACCTCCCAATGATACCAGTATAATCTCCAAAATGAATAAAAACTCAAATTGCACTGTTCCAAATTATTAGGCACAGTAGAATTTCTAAACATTTGATCTGTTTTAAAGAACTGAAAATGCTCATTTGTGGAATTTGCAGCATTAGGAGGTCACATTCACTGAACAAAAAAGCTATTTAACTCCAAAACATCCTAACAGGCCAAGTTACATGCTATCATAGGAACCCTTCTGTGACATCACCGTCACAATTCTTGTATCCATTGAACTTGGGAGTTTTTGGAGAGTTTCTGCTTGGATTTCTTTGCATGAAGTCGGAATAGCCTCCCAGAGCTGCTGTTTTAATGTGAGCTGCCTCACACCCTCATAGATCTTTTGCTTGATGATACTCCAAAGGTTCTCTACAGGGTTGAGGTCAGGGGAAGATGGTGGCCACACCATGAGTTTATCTCCTTTTATGCTTATAGCAGTCAATGACTCAGAGGTATTCTTTGCAGCATGAGATGGTGCATTGTCATGCATGAAGAGGATTTTGCTCCTGAAGGCACATTTCTGCTTTTTATACCATGGAAGACAGCTGTCAGTCAGAAACTCTATATACAGTACTTTGCAGTGGTCATTTTCACACCTTCAGGAACCTTAAAGAGCCCTACCAGCTGTTTCCCCGTGATTCCGGCCCAAAACATGACTCCTCCTCGTCCTTGCTGAAGTCGCAGCCTTGTTGGGACATAGTAGCCATCCACCAACCATCCATCTGGACCATCCAGGGTTGCTCGACACTCATCAGTAAACAAGACTGTATGAAAAATAGTCTTCATGTATGTCTGGACCCACTGCTACAATTTCTGCTTGTGAACACTTTTTAGGGGTGGCCATATAGTAGGTTTATGCACCACAGCAAGCCTTTGAAGGATCCTACACCATGAGGTTCGAGGGACTCCAGAGGCACCAGCAGCTTTAAATATCTGTTTGCTGGTTTGTAATGGCTTTTTAGCAGCTGCTCTCTTAATCCGATGAACTTGCCTGGCAGAAACCTTCCTCATTCTGCCTTTATCAGCACAAACATGCCTGTGCTCAGAATCAACCACAAATCTCTTAACAGTACGATGGTCACGTTTAAATTTTTGGGAAATATCTAATGTTTTCATCTCTTGACCAAGGCATTGCACTATTTGATGCTTTTCAGCAGCAGAGAGATCCTTTTTCTTTTCTAAATTCCTTGAAACCTGTGCCCTGCTTAATAATGTGGAACATCATTCTTAAGTAGTTTTCCTTTAATTGGGCTCACCTGGTAAACTAATTATCACAGGCATTTGAGATTGATTTCAGTGATCCAAAGAGCCCTGATACACAATACCATCTATGAGTTTATTTGAAAAACAAAAAATTACATCTTTATGACACTTAAATCCAATTTGCATAATAATTTGGAACGCAGTGTATAATCAACATTTAGACCAAAAGGTTTTAACGTATTCAACTTTTTTATCCATTGTAGTTCTCTAATTTTAAGAAATTTCACTCTGTCACCCCCTCTCCTCAAAGGGGGAATATGGTCTATAATTCTAAACGTCAAATCTTTCTCCGTATGTTTAAAATTTAAAAAATGTTTAGATACTGGCAAATCCTGTCTCTTTTTTCTAATTGTATATCTATGCTGATTTAGCCTAATCTGCAACTCACATGTTGTTTCACCTACATAGTATAGATTGCAAGGGCATCTCAGGAGAAAGATCACAAATTCAGAGGAACATGTTAAAAAATAATTAATTTTATATGACTTTTGTGTATTATGTGGATCTTGAAAAACATTCCCTTTCTACATATGGGAACAATTCACACAGTTTAAACAGGGAAATGAACCTACTCTAGTTTTTCCTGTCAATGTAGTCTGGGAATCTCTCTTCTGCGTACCTGTATCAGAGTGAACTATCATGTCCTTAATATTCTTGGCACGTCTATATGAAATCAAAGGAGGGGACCTAAATTCTTCAGTTTCCGGGTGACATTTACACAACATCGGCCAATTTTTTTTATAATACTGACAATGGAAGCACTCTCTTCACAAAACCTAGTTATAAACGGAATTCTTCCTTCTATATATCTACCTTGCTTTTTCTGGAGAAGAAAATCTCTACGTGATATACCTTTAAACCCTTGACTTGCAAACATCTAACAATTTAGCAGGATAATTCCTATGTCTAAATTTAGTAATCATCTTATCCAATGATGTAACCATAGTCTCCGGTTCACTTACAATGCACCTAACGCGTAATAATTGACTAAATGGGAGAGATTCAATCATTTTTCTTGGGTGATGACTATTGAATTGAAGCAAGTTATTCTTGTCTGTGGATTTCACAAATAAATCATTTATTAGCTTGTCATTTTTCCTCCTAATTAAAACATCCAAGAACTGAATCTCCGTTTCTGAGTACACTAAAGAAAACTTAATGTCATCATTAATAGAATTTAAAAATACATGAAAAGCCAAAGTGACAGTCCAAAGTAGGAGGACATCATCTATATACCTCCACCATCCGAGCACATGCCCAAAATGGTGGGATGCATAGACGAAATCCTCCTCCAAGGCTGCCATGACCAGATTCGCATAAGCGGGTGCCATATTGGCACACATGGCCGTCCCCTTCATTTGCATAAAATAGTCATCCCAAAAAGGAAATAACTATTACATAACATTAATTTCAATAATTCTAACAAAAAAGTTCATTGTTCTAATGTGAACTCCGTTTTCAACAAACTTCTATCCACAGACTTAAGACCCAGACTATGACTACTAGATCTGTATAATGATGCTACATCGAATGATGCAAGTATCACCCTTCCCTTTAATTGTATGTTATTTAATTTACACAAAATATCAGTCGTATCTAAAATGAATGATTTAGTTTGTCGACTCAATGGACTCAATATTTTATCAAAAAATATACCAATGTGATTAAAGATGGAACCTCTACCCGATACAATTGGGCGACCAGGTGGATTTACCAAAGACTTATGTATCTTTGCTAATCCCATTACATCGGTAATGTATATATTGCCAATCAACAAAAATTGATATAAATCATCATCAATCAATTTAGCAGACAACGCTTTATCCAAATAATGTTTTATCATCTCAATGATCTTAAATTTAGGGTCATTGTCAATCTTTCTATAAACTTCATTGTCAGATAATTGTCTCCTAACATCTGCTATATAATTCTTAGTATCCATAACGACGATAGCACCACCCAGGATTTTATGGTGATGCTGTTGTCGCTTGCCAGACCAACCAAAGCCTTATATTCATCACTAGTCACATTTGAATGTTTAAATCTCCCCACATTTTTGTTCACCTTCAATGATTCCACATCTTTATTCACTGCTGTAATAAAAGCTTCAATTGCCGGTACATTATCCAATGGTATAAAATCACTTTTGTTAGAGAGTGAGCAACTTTTTAAATCAAATGTACCCACATTTTTTATTGTTGTCATAACATCATCTGTCATTACTGTATTAGCAGCATCTTGTGTATGGTCTGTAAACCACTGTTTGAGTTTTATTGATCTAAAGAATCTAAAAATCGCCTTCTCTAATTCGAACCAATTAACATGATTACTTGGACTATATGATAGGCCCTTCGATAAAACTTGAATTTCAACATCAGATAGTATTTTAGATGACAAATTTACCACTAATTCTGATCCTTTTTCTTGGTAGTTGCAGGTCTCGGAGGGTTGGTTCGTGCCTTCAGGCATTTTTCTTTTTTGTCCACGATTGTGCTTCCTCCCTCCTCTTCTGATCCTCCTGTGCATTCGTCCAGATTGGGCTTTTGTGCCTTTAGAAAAATTGGCAATGTTTAAAAGATCAAAAGAGTCATTTTTCATAAATTCTGGAAAATGGTAATAACCTGGTTTATTGAGAGATTTCTTATCTTTAAATGTTCTCTTAGACTCATTTTGCCAATTATAATTTTTTCCCCTGCGGTAATCTTCAGTGTCTCTAATCCACTTACGCCTTTTTACCTCTTCCATATCCTCTTTATTTTTGTTCAGGCGTGTAGTAATAGTCTCCTTAAATTTATCAAATATTTCCAAACCCAGCATATCTCGTAACTTATTGTCAGTCTCAGAAAAAATCACATTAAGTGATGAAATTTCTATTTGTAGGTACTCCATATTTAGTAAGAGTATGTTCATAGCATATTTATTGGACAAAGAAAAAATTTTTTCACAAAAAGACTCATTACCAGAGAAAAGGTTTGGACGAATGCTGGAGCGTAAACCCCTAGGTATCCCTTTGTGCTTATAAAATTCCTTTAAAGTAGTTAAAAGCAATTGGAGTGTGACAATGCATTTTTTCTCATAGTTATACTTGCGCTTAAGTTCCACCACAGATGGAATATCCAGAAACATTGCATCACCTTCAATTGCTCCAAGTATTCTCTCTTCATCTTTCAGAGTGTAACAAAAAGTGGTGGGCAATACCATGTCACCACTAGATGCGAAAGCTGGAAATCACACTATTTATTACCGTGCCCACACAGACCACCCTCTGGCACAGACTGCAAGGGGAGCCCTGTATCACACAGGATAGGATTAGATATACGGCTCAGCAGACAGTATCACACAGGATAGGATTAGATACACTGCTCAGCAGTCAGTATCACATAGGATAGGATTAGATACACGGCTCAGCAGTCAGTATCACACAGGATAGGATTAGATACACAGCTCAGCAGTCAGTATCACAGAGGAGAGGATTAGACACACGGCTCAGCAGTCAGTATCACACAGGATAGGATTAGATGCACCGCTCAGCAGTCAGTATCACACAGGATAGGATTAGATACACTGCTCAGCAGTCAGTATCACACAGGATAGGATTAGATACACAGCTCAGCAGACAGTATCACACAGAAGAGGATTAGATTCACGGCTCTGCAGTCAGTATCAGGAAAGGATTAGATACACGGCTCAGCAGTCAGTATCACACAGGATAGGATTAGATACACGGCTGAGCAGTCAGTAACACACATGATAGGATTAGGTACACGGCTCAGCAGTCAGTATCACACAGGATAGGGTTAGATACACGGCTCAGCAGACAGTATCACACAGGATTGGATTAGATACACTGCTCAGCAGTCAGTAATACACAGGATAGGATTAGATACACGGCTGAGCAGTCATTAACACACGATAGGATTAGGTACACAGCTCAGCAGTCAGTATCACACAGGAGAGGATTACGTACACAGCTCAGCAGACATTATCACACAGGACAGGGTTAGATACACAGCTCAGAAACAGGATGTGCCAAAGGAGAGGACATTTTCATTCCAAGAATTCCACTCATTCCATCTGATTTGTTTTTTGATTTTAAATGCCTCCAGTTTCCAGTTCAACTGCTATTTGCAATGTCCATTAACAATGCTCAGGGACAGTCCTTGAAAGTAATAGGGATCGATTTGCAATCTCCATGCTTTTCTCATGGTCAACTTTACGTGGTCTGTTCAAGAGTTGGAACTGCCAAAAATCTGTTCATCTTTGCACCGAAAGGAAAAACCAAAAATCTTGAATGAGTTGAAAATAAAATACTATCAATACTTGGGTAATCGTTTAGTTAATTTATGTTGCAAATCTGTAGTGTTGAATATATGATGTGAAATGTTTTTATGTGCAATATAATCATTATCATTTGTTATAACTAACCACAGTTGGTTACTATGCCAAGGCAACGCTGGGCTCTTCAGCTAGTATGTATATAGATCACAAGGCTGTATTGGTACAGCAGCCAAAAATGAGAAGAAAATGATCCTAAAGAAGAATATGAGAATAGTGTTGAAATAGGTAAATGGTCTAAAGTAGGAAATGTTACTAAAGAATACTGGAATAGATTGGCTATAGAGGCTGGTTGGAAGAAGATGTGCCTGTCACTAATGGAGATCAGAGAAGGATGGTGCTACAAGCACTATGGCAATGTGGTCTGGCACAGAGGATGGCATGGTGCCAGAAGTATATGAAAGCTGGACAGGAAATGCATTTTGTATTGAGCAGCGGCTAGGCTCACACATCGGCCAAGAATTGTACCATTGGGTGTGTGTACCGCTAGGGCAAATATGTATTGCTAAGATCGCATTTGTTCTGCCAGTGCAGGCAGAGAAGACAATGAGAACTCCGCAAATAAATGAAGGTGAAAAATAATTAGAATGGAATGTCACTGTAATATGGAGTATGAAATAATGAGGAAAAGGGGGTACAGAATAAAAAAAATAGCTGGTAAGCAATAAAAGATGGACATACACAAACTAAAGGAAACAAATTGAAGATATAAAAAGGTGGAGAGTAAAATGTGTGTAGGTAATGTAGAGAGACACATTATAATCTGCCCCTTGAGAAAGCGCCCTGTGTGAGCGTGAAACGCGCGTCGGGGGTCGCCGCCTGGATCTGTCCATCTGTGCACCCTTAGGTAAGCTGCCCACCCTCATCCCACATACCTTCACTATGGTTTTAAGGATTACTTCAATGGGATTTGCCTACCACTCATTAGCACTGAGGCAAGATTTTCTCCTTACCTATTGATTATGTGCATTTGTTGCCGCAATACTTACCTGTATTGGATACATCCTGCATTACATTTTGCATATTTATTGCATGATGTGTGCTTTTGTGATTTTGGGGCACAGTCTGTTATGTTTTCCTCCCCTTCCGTTCAGTCCTGTCTGCGTCTTATGATTCTTTTTTGCAATTTTGCCTTTTTTGATTTATTACGTGTCTCTTCATGTGCTATTTAATAAATTTTGTACTTTTATATTTACTTTTTGAATCCATTACTCCTTATTTCTCCTTGTTTACATTATAATCTAAGCAGTATGGGTTTACATGTGATATATAAATGAGGAATGATGCAAGAATAGAGCAGTGAGAGGGACATAGGAGGAGTTAACTGAAAAGTAGAAGCAGAAGTAGTTAGGGGAAGAGTGTTATCCTGGGTGTGCTTACCCACCAATGTGTAAAAGTTGCATGGTGGGCACCACAAAAATCATAATAATAAGCCAGGGTGCAACTTACTGCATTGAGATACAATATGTGGAAAAGAAAAAGAAAAAGCTACACAGAATTGTAGTGCACACAACCAGAGATAAAAGTAACAAGGCTTTATTAGAAACATGAAGTGAAAAAACAGGATAAAAACAATTAAAAAACATGCGCACATACAATGACAAATAGGCAGGAAGGACAAAAATGGTCCCAAATAGGAAATATATCTGATAACAATGGATTTTGTCTTAACAGTACATGATGGGGAGACCCTCAACTCCTGAAGCGTTTTGTAACCAAAAACGGTCCTTCCTCTAAGGGATACCATGCCTTAGAGGAAGGACTGTTTTCTTTATCTTCATGCTAATCCTGGGTACAGCTGATTGGTGAAGGAGAAGGATGTTGCACCCCCACAAATCTGATCTACCAGACCATCAGTATTACATAAAAACAGACAACCTTTTTAAATATTGATTTTTTTTTTTTTTTTTTTAAAGTACTAAAAACTTGTCATGTGTTTCTCTTGTTTTTTACTTGACTAAGCATGAATTATATATTGCTATTACCAACAGGAATTCAGAATATGGTATAAAATAACTAGATGTTCTTCTGTTAAATTGACTTATTTATAAGGGCTTTGGAGATAAGGAACCCCTACTGACATTAATAAGTACATGGAAACGTCTATTGACTGGGCTTTCAGCCCCATGAATCTTTCTATTACAGTACATTTTCTTCAGCAGCCGCATCCTTTGCTTAGTTATTGATCAAGATTTAAATGGCGGAGCAGGAAGGAGAGAATGCTAATGGTGTTTCATGCCTGAGTGCTTTCACACCATTACAATTCTAGCTTAGCTTTAGCTAAATGTGATACTAACAGCAACATGTGTGATGCCAAAGATTGGGTTTGCAAATAATCAATTCTTAACCACCTATTCCGGAATATACAAGGGCCTGTCAATGGGATATCTGACAACTAGAGATGTCTATTGTCAATGATGTACCCAACGCTTCACAATGATTAACAAATACTTTATTGGAAGCTTAAGTTACTAATTCAGTGTGGTAAGGCAAAATGTGACACAATAACATTACTATGCACAACATACCTTAGGCTATGTGCACACGGTGCGGATTCTGCTGCGGATTCGCAGCGTTTCAGGCTCTGCGGGTCCGCAGCAGATTTAGGTACGTTGTACAGTACCATTGTTTTCAATTGTAAACTGGAAAACGCTGTGCACATGCTGCGGATTTTTCCACGTGGATTTGCTACGGGTTCAAATCCGCAGCATGTTAATTCTTTGTGCGGATTCCGCTGCGGTTTCACACCTGCTCCATTGTAGAGGTGTGAAACCGCAGGGCTTAACCACAGGCTAATCCGCAGGTAAACTGCAGGTCTTTTGACCTGAAATTTTACCTGCGGATTTTTCCAAATCCGTGCAGAAAAATCCACAGGAACAAAATCTACGTGTGCACATAGCCTTAGAATAAAGTACATATGGTACACATATGACCAAATAAATATAAATTCTGCCTTTTATCATCTACGCATAAGGACATAGGGTTTGTATCTTGTTTGCTAACAATGCAGTTTTTTGTAGAGCGGGATGTGTCAGATAGTAGCAAGCAAATTGGAATAATTATATCCCCCATCATATCTCTATGTCCTGCATATGATAAATCTTTGCATACGTGTAGATGATTTGGTATATATAGAAATCTGTTTTAGAGCTTGTTCACAAACTACAATTTTTTGTTGCAAGTAAAAAAGTGCAGCGTTTTAGAGCAGGGTTCCCCAACTCCAGTCCTCAAGGCCCACCAACAGATCATGTTTTCAGGATTTCCTTAGTATTGCTCCGGTAATAATTGCTTCACCTGTGCAATACAAAAGAAATCCTGAAAACATGATCTGTTGGTGGGCCTTGAGGACTGGAGTTGGGGAACCCTGTTTTAGAGCAGTGAATGATATTTCTAAAACATCATACGCATGGTGATTATTTTTTCCTTGTGGATTTGAACCACAAAGTTTTTTCAAACGAGCAGCATCAATGCTGTCAATGTTTCTGGCAGTGCTTTTGACTCATTACAATAAAATGGAGAAAAAATGCAAGTAAAAATGTATCAAAAGTGCATAAAAAATTAGTCAAAAACAGGTATATTTTGTACAGCGTTTTTCCAGCTAGCACTTTGGTTTTTGCTTCAGAAAAATCTTCTACAAGTACTCATCATGTGCTTTAGGCATACCTTCCAACTTTTGAAGATCAGAAAGAGGGATAGCTTACACTCACTGGCCACTTTATTAGGTACACCATGCTAGTAACGGGTTGGACCCCCTTTTGCCTTCAGAACTGCCTCAATTCTTCGTGGCAGAGATTCAACAAGGTGCTGGAAGCATTCCTCAGAGATTTTGGACCATATTGACATGATGGCATCACACAGTTGGCGCAGATTTGTCGGCTGCACATCCCTGATGCGAATCTCCCGTTCCACCACATCCCAAAGATGCTCTATTGGATTGAGATCTGGTGACTGAGGAGGCCATTTGAGTACAGTGAACTCATTGTCATGTTCAAGAAACCAATCTGAGATGATTCGAGCTTTATGACATGGCGCATTATCCTGCTGAAAGTAGCCATCAGATGCCTGTTCTTAGCTGAGAGGAGTGGTACCCAGTGTGGTCTTCTGCTGCTGCAGCCCATCTGCCTCAAAGTTCAACGCACTGTGCGTTCAGAGATGCTCTTCTGCCTACCTTGGTTGTAACGGGTGGCAATTTGAGTCACTGTTGCCTTTCTATCAGCTCGAACCAGTATGCCCATTCTCCTCTGACCTCTGGCATCAACAAGGCATTTCCGGCCACAGAACTGCCGCTCACTGGATTTTTTTTCTTTTTCGGACCATTCTCTGTAAACCCTAGAGATGGTTGTGCGTGAAAATCCCAGTAGATCAGCAGTTTCTGAAATACTCAGACCAGCCCTTCTGGCACCAACAATCTTGCCACGTTCAAAGGCACTCAAATCACCTTTCTTCCCCATACTGATGCTCGGTTTGAACTGCAGGAGATTGTCTTGACCATGTCTACATGCCTAAATGCACTGAGTTGCCGCCATGTGATTGGCTGATTAGAAATTAAGTCTTAACACACAGTTGGACAGGTGTACCTAATAAAGTGGCCAGTGAGTGTATATGATGCTGAGATAGAGGGTTTCCCAATCATGGCGCAAGCAACACATGGCCCCACTCACGCCTCAAAAAGTCACATGTGTGCCATGGTAGATGCCTTCTGGATCGCTCCTGGTTTCAGTTACGCAGCCGCAAAACTCGTACAATCAGCTGAAAAGAGGAGATCGGAAAACCAGGGGAAGAGTCTTGAGGAGATCATTTGCATATTCCCAGTGCCTTCTGGGATAAGTGAAGAGTCTCTGCGAGCTCAACGATCACTGGGTTTTGGCCGTTGCAGCTGAAAAGAGGAGATAGGAAAACCAGGGGAAGAGTCTTGAGGAGATCATTTGCATATTCCCAGTGCCTTCTGGGATAAGTGAAGAGTCTCCGCGAGCTCAACGATCACTGGGTTTTGGCCGTTGCAGCTGAAAAGAGGAGATCGGAAAACCGTGTGCCGAATTTTGGCTCATCTTTCATCGTTTTTAAGAGATCTCAATATGGAAGAGGCCAGGAGCCATTTGGTGAGCTGCATTTCTTGCTTCATGTTCACAGACATACCAGTGGAAAAGCCAAACTTCACATGCGACAAATGCAAGCTTGTTTCCCTGTTGGAGGAAACATTGCAAAATCTCGAAAAGAGGTTAGCTACGTTGAAGATCATTAAGGAAGGGGAAGAGTTCTTGGGCAGAGCAGAATTATCTCTTCATGTTACAGAAAGAGAAGAAATTCGAAGTGCACCTGAAGAAACAGAGGAATGGAGACATGTGACCCAGAGAAGCAGGAGGATCAGGAGGCAGTCAGGACCCATACTTGTCAGGAACCAGTATCAGGCTCTCACGCAGGAAAACGATGAAGAAATACATCAGGATAAGACTTTGCCCACAAACAACAACCTTGTACGCCTTCAGAATCCTCCTGGATGGAGAAAGAAAAATGTTGTGAAGAAGAAACAGAGAGTGGTGGTCATAGGGGATTCCCTGTTGAGAGGAACAGAGGCCGCTATCTGCAGACGGGATATAACTTCAAGAGAAATGTGCTGTCTTCCAGGTGCAAAAATTAAAGATGTGTCTGACAGGATATCAGGACTCTTCAGACCTACAGATGAGCACCCATTCCTGCTACTACATGTGGGGACAAATGACACCTCAAGAAACGACCTGGAAACCATCTGCAGAGACTTTGAAGACTTAGGCAAGAAAGTGAAAGAACTGGGAGCACAGGTGGTCTTCTCTTCCATCCTCCCAGTGGATTGCCATGGAACAAGGAGGTGGAATAAGATTCTGCAGGTGAACAACTGGCTATGTCGATGGTGCCGTCAGCAACAATTTGGATTTATGGATCATGGAGTGAATTACCTTTATGATGGACTACTTGCTAGAGATGAGGTGCACCTTACGAAGACTGGAAAACATGTATTTGGAAGTCGCCTTGCTACACTTGTAAGGAGAGCTTTAAACTAGAACAACATGGGAAGGGAAGCAAAAGACCAGAAAAAGCCATACACCTGACAAATGCTATTGAGAACTCTGCTATTAGAAGTGGAAAGGAAGAACAAAGACAAAAGAATCTAATTAATAAAAATATTGGAGAAAGAGAAACCAATCACAAACTAAAATGTTTCTATACTAATGCACAAAGCTTGGGCAACAAACAAGGAGAATTGGAACTACTAACACAGGAAAAGAAATATGATGTCATTGGAATCACTGAAACTTGGTGGGACAATACACATGATTGGAATACAAGACTAGAAGGATACAACTTATTTGCATGCATCAGACTTGATACATGAGGTGGAGGTGTCGCATTGTATGTTAGAAAAGCGTATATCTGCACAGAGATTGAAGCTTCAGAGACTGGGAGTTCAGTGGAAACTGTTTGGGTAAGAATACAAGGACAGAACAATGGAAAGGACACCATTGTAAGCATTTACTACAGGCCGCCTGTGCAAGCTGACGATATGGATGAACTCTTTATGCATGAAATGGCCAAGTTCTCCAAAAAATATGACATAGTTGTCATGGGAGATTTCAACTATCCAGACATTTGTTGGGAATCTCTCTCAGGCAAAACTAACAGGTCAAGGAAATTCTTATCCTCTCTTGCTGACAACTTTATCTTCCAAAAGGTAGGGGAGAAACCAAGGGGAACTGCTACCTTGGATCTAATCCTTATAAACAGGGAGGAAATGGTTGAGGAGGTAAAAGTGGCTGGGACCTTAGGAGGTAGCGACCATGCTATTTTAGAATTTTGGATAACTAGAGGAGGAAGACCTGTGAAGACTCAGACATCAAGGTTAGATTTCAGAAAGGCAGATTTTAAGGGATTCAGAAAGAGAATTGGAGGGATCCAATGGCTGGATATCCTTAAAGACAAAAATGTCCAGGAAGGATGGGAAATCTTGAAAAATGATATTCTCAAAGCACAATTGTTAACAATTCTGAAAAGAGGGAAGAATAGGAAGCATTTAAGGAAGCCAGGATGGATGAACACAGAACTTAAGCACATGCTAAAAAGGAAGAAAAAAATGTTTATAAAATGGAAAGAGGGAGGCATATCTAAAGAAGAATATAATGCTGTCTGCAGAACCTGCAGGGCACAAATCAGATTATCTAAAGCTGACAATGAATTGAGGCTTGCAAGAGATGTCAAAAGCAATAATAAAGGATTTTGGGGATATGTCAAAAGTAAAAGAAAAGTCAAAGATGCTATAGGATTTTTACAGGATGAAAATGATGAAATGGTAAGACAGGATGTTGAGAAGGCCGAACTTTTAAATTCCTATTTTGCATCTGTTTTCTCTCAGAAAGGAAATGTAACATCAACTGTTCTTCACTGTCCTATTAAGGGAATAGAAGAATCCAGGATATCTATAAACAGAAAGATAGTGAGGAAACACTTAGCTAACCTAAGTTAATTCAAGTCTCCAGGTTCAGATGAATTACACTCCAGAGTACTGAAGGAGATAGCAGAAGAAATTTTTGAACCCCTCTCCATAATCTTTGAAAATTCTTGGAGAACAGGAGAATTCCCAGAAGACTGGAGAAGAGCAAATGTTGTTCCTATCTTCAAAAAGGGGAAGAAGGGGGACCCAGGCAACTATAGGCCGGTGAGTCTGACTTCTATACCAGGAAAGATCTTTGAACAAATTATTAGACAACATGTATGTCAGTACGTGGATAAGAATGAAGTGATTAAACAGAGTCAGCATGGGTTTGTAACTAATAAGTCATGTCAGACTAACTTAATTTCCTTCTATGACGGAATCACTGATTGGGTGGATCAAGGAAATGCTGTAGATATAGTATATCTTGACTTCAGCAAAGCATTTGACAAAGTATCTCATACAATCCTTATTGAAAAAATGACTAAGTATGGAATGGACAAGGCAACTGTTAGGTGGATTCATAACTGGCTTAGTGATCGGACCCAAAGAGTGGTCGTAAATGGCTGCACATCCAGTTGGAAGAATGTCTCAAGTGGGGTACCACAGGGCTCTGTCCTGGGCCCTGTATTGTTCAACATCTTTATCAACGATTTAGATGAAGGAATTGAGGGTAAACTGATTAAATTTGCTGATGACACAAAGCTAGGAGGGATAGCTAATACTAGAGAAGAGAGAGAGAGGATTCAAAAAAATATAAATAAACTGGAGAAGTGGGCAGCAACTAACAGAAGGGTTTTTAACAGGGAAAAATGCAAAGTACTACATCTGGGTAATAAAAATGAAAAAAGCATATACATAATGGGAGGAATAGGGCTAAGCAACAGCACATGTGAAAAAGACTTGGGTATACTAATAGATCACAGACTGAATATGAGTCAACAGTGTGATGCAGCAGCAAAAAAGGGAAATGCAATTCTAGGATGTATTAACAGAAGCATACAGTCTAGATCACATGAAGTCATTATTTCCCTCTACTCCTCTTTGGTCAGACCTCATCTGGAATATTGTGTCCAGTTTTGGGCACCACATTTTAAAAAAGACATCAACAAACTGGAGCAAGTTCAGAAAAGAGCGACCAGAATGGTGACCGGTCTGCAAACCCTGTCTTATGAGGAAAGGTTGCAGGATTTGGGATTGTTTAGTTTGCAAAAGAGAAGACAGAGAGGAGACTTAATAGCTGTCTACAAATATCTAAAGGGCTGTCACATTGTAGAAGGATCAACTGTATTCTCATTTGCACAAGGAAAGACTAGAAGCAAAGGGATGAAACTGAATGGGAGGAGACACAGATTAGATATTAGAAAAAACTTTTTGACAGTTAGAGCGATCAATGAGTGGAATAAGCTGCCACGAGAAGTTGTGAGTTCTCTTTCAATGGAAGTCTTCAAACAGAGGCTGGACAGACATCTGACTGGGATGATTTAGCGAATCCTGCTTTGAGCAGGGGGTTGGACCAGATGGCCCAGGAGGTCCCTTCCAACTCTATGATTCTATGATTCTATGCCTCATCTGTGCACAGCACAACCCAGGTAAAACAGTAAAAGTCCCTAAGAAAGCGACACCTAGGCCTCTCTACCCGTTTCAGAGACTGCAGATTGACTACATACAGCTACCAAGGTAGGAGTGTATGCAAATGTCCTAGTATGTGTAGATCTCCTCTGGTTGGCCGGAAGCCTATTCGGTAAAATGTGCAAATGCTAAAACGACTGCACAAAAACTGATGAAAGAACTGATCTGCAGGTATTGTGTCCCAGAAACCGTAGAAACCAATAGGGGTACACACTTCATGGGAGAAATAATGAGGGAAGTCATGCAGGCCCTGGGTGCACAGCAAGCATTTCATACACCATATAGGCCACAAAGTAGTGGGAAAGTGGAAAGACTAAATGGGATACTTAAACTGAAAATTCAAAAGGCCATGACAGACAGAAGAAAGATCTGGGTAGAGTGCTTGCCTCTTGCACTCTTTTCAGTCAGACACTCCAAATAGAAACACAGGTTTGTCTCCTTTTGAAGTTCTGTTTGGTAGTGCACCAAAGACTGGTCTGTACTTTCCACAGGTGCTACAAATGCAACACGTTTCTATGACAGCCTACGTCCTGGCCTTGCAGGAAAGACTTAATGTGGTGCATAAACATTTGTTCTCATCCATTCCAGATCCTAATGCCAGTGCAGATGTGCATCAGCTGAATCCAGGTGATTGAGTGGTTATACGCAGACACATGAGAAGGAGCCTGGACCCACAATTTGACTGCCCCTTCCAAGTCCAGCTGACCACATCCACCTCAATAAAAACTTGAGGGAATGCCCACCTGGATCCACGCCAGTCACTGCAAGAAGGTCCTTTCAACAGCAGAATGACTTTTCTCCTAATCACCTTGCTGGCAGTGACAGGGTTACTGCACTCTACAGAGACACAGGACAAACTCTTAAATGCTGACTGGGACAACAAAGCTATTCGGCATCATGCTCTTCTCATAAAGGACATGGAAGGACAGAAACCGAAAGACTGTTGGATCTATACACACAGCCCAGTATCTGCAAGGACTATGCCGTACATAGCCTTACCTCTGGAGCCATGGGAGGTATTAACCCCACACTGCATACACAATGAGACTTGGACTCAATCTAGGTTTTGGGGAAAAGATGTGCCCCGTGATATATCTGCCTCATTGGCTATAATCGGATGGGCCGATAACACAGGTCAACGAAAAAAATTTTTTTTTCTGGTGTCCAAAATATTTTAATGAATTTGGGGTATTTTTGGGGTGCTGATTCTGAATATGTCATCAGTTTTGCCAGATTGGCTCAAGTTTTTGAGATTTTTGGTATCTTATTTATAGCACTTGTTGGTAAATGCGACGCATCATCTCATTAATTTCTTTGGATTAGTACTTGAACTGAGCAGTTCTCAATATAGTTTTGTGTTAATTAGTGTTCTAAAAGTTTGTTCATAGCTTGATTTTTGCACTAACTTTATGTTGTTGTCTGTTTTCCAGTGAAAAGCATGAACTCATCATGAAGAAGTTGTCTTAACGATCCAGACTCATTCTGTTACATTTGTGGTGAATATACACTGCCAAAACATAGAAGAAACATAACACACTTCGTAAAAAAAGTGTATTTTGCCTATTTTGGGGTTATGCTTGGGGACCAAGACAAGTTTTGGGCACCACACATAGTGTGCAAAGCATGTATCGAATTATTACGAAAATGGAGCAAAGGACAAAGAAAAAGCTTCAAATTTGGTGTTCCAATGGTGTGGAGAGAGCCAAAAAATCATCATGATGACTGTTATTTCTGTGCAGTGCAAGTGCAAGGATTCAATAAGCATAAGAAACGAAAATGGGAGTAACATGGAATCTGCAAGAAGGCCTGTCCCTCATTGTGAAGATGTGCCTGTACCTGTGTTTACCATAAATAACAGTCATCATGATGATTTTTTGGCTCTCTCCACACCATTGGAACACCAAATTTGAAGCTTTTTCTTTGTCCTTTGCTCCATTTTCGTAATAATTCGATACATGCTTTGCACACTATGTGTGGTGCCCAAAACTTGTCTTGGTCCCCAAGCATAACCCCAAAATAGGCAAAATACACTTTTTTTATGAAGTGTGTTATGTTTCTTCTATGTTTTGGCAGTGTATATTCACCACAAATGTAACAGAATGAGTCTGGATCGTTAAGACAACTTCTTCATGATGAGTTCATGCTTTTCACTGGAAAACAGACAACAACATAAAGTTAGTGCAAAAATCAAGCTATGAACAAACTTTTAGAACACTAATTAACACAAAACTATATTGAGAACTGCTCAGTTCAAGTACTAATCCAAAGAAATTAATGAGATGATGCGTCGCATTTACCAACAAGTGCTATAAATAAGATACCAAAAATCTCAAAAACTTGAGCCAATCTGGCAAAACTGATGACATATTCAGAATCAGCACCCCAAAAATACCCTAAATTCGATGAAATATCTTTGGCACCAAAAATGCTGTTGACCAGTGTAATCCCTGGTTTCAGTTTAATATAATGTGGCCTAAGGCACAAATGTGAAGGAGGAATGTGTCAAATAATTGGTCCCACCTGTTGTAATTATATCGAATCTGCTGGCAATCTCAGGATCAGGGCCAGTATGGACAAAATAGGTGAACTTAGAGACCAATGGTTAAAACAACACAGTGCAGAGACTCCTGGTGAGGTAACACATTCTTTTTTTTAAATCCAGCAAATTGGTTTAATGGCGTAGCAGGATGGATTTTTGGCATTGTACAGACTTGCATGCAAATTTTGTTGTTTTGCTTATTGTTTTATGTAGCCGTAAAAGTGCTAATATATGTATTACTTAAGCTACTGAATAGTGTATGCATAAAAAAAGAATCTAAGGCTGAACCTTCTGTAGTGTATCATAGACCCCAGATAGCCATTGCTGATGGGGAAAGTGAGTGTCCACACTGAGGGTGGATGGGCGAAGCAGGTAGGAAGCCCCCTTATGGGTACTAGACCCATGAGACAGTAGCTCCTTTGTGGACATCAGCTGACCCTGTGGCAAAGGTTATACCTTTTACAAAAGGGGGAAATTGATATAGGTTTGCCTTCATATCCCTTTAATTGCCTTTAATACTTCAGTTGCCGTTTGCCTATTATTGCTAGAATTATTCTTATGACACTGCAGACTATTAGTCTCTGTTTCAAGGAGACTATACTTGTTATCATTTATGTTCTCAATAGTCAGCCACATTGTGTTCTGGGTACATTGTAAACAAGGTATTGACCCTGAGGTGATGTGGGGGCCACATGAGCTCCATAGAATTACATATTGTTGTAAATGGTATAAAAGATTGTCTTGTATTTCATTACGTCAGATAAAGTGATTTGCCCATGGCACTTGTAAATTTAGGGCTTAAAACTCCTAATTCGGACTCACTGGTGATCTGGCATATCTGACTCTGGGTCAGAACGAAAACAGCTACGACAATGCACATAGCGCCGTGGCAAATTCTGGCCATGCTCCTGGTCATACCTCAATCTACTACCATTTACCATTTCTTTCTCCCCTGGTAGAAGGAGATGTCAGAGGGGCGATGGCAGTAAAGCTACTTTCAGACTTGCCTTACCAGGCTCAGCGCCAGGCCGCCACTAAGCTCCGCCCCCAGCTGCGCCTCCTCCAGTGAGCTCCTTCTGTGGGCACATGACGCTGCATGCGATCAACTTACCCTATATTTAGTGTTGGGTACGCTGGCCGTGCGCTGGTATGTTTTTGCCGACGCATGCGCCCTTTTTTCGCGCGCCGACGTGCGCCAAACGCACCTTGTTGCATTTTTGTGCGCTCGGCGCAGCGCAAAAGGGGCGCATGCGCTGGCAAAAACATACCAGCGTATGGCCAGTGTACCCAACGTTAAATATAGGGTACGCTGATCACATGCAGCGTCATGCGCCCATAGGAGGAGCTGACTGGAGGAGGCGCAGCCGGGGGCGAAACTTAGCTGCGACTCTGCGCTGCGCCTGATAACGCAAGTCTGAAAGTAGCCTAAGGGACATTCAGCAGACTCCCGAGACTGCAGTATGTACATCCAAATCTGGGACTGTCTGCTGTACCCAGTACAGTTGGAACTAGAGATAAGCAGATCGATTCATGGGACTCATGATATCCACTTTGCTTGGACAGTTAAATGCAGAAAAATCTCAGTGCAAAAAAATCAGCAGCAAAAAAATGCAGCATTTTCTCCTCATGTGAACACGATCTAATTATCTAAGCAAAGTGGATGTGATTCCATGAAATCTCCACCCTCAGTGCGTCGAGAGACAGTTCTGAACTGTAGTTTTGTTGAATTTTTTTTCTTTAGGCTTCTTCTGAAAAAAAAAAACGCATGAAGAAACAAACTGCATTTTTAAGTGCAGAATCAAAGCTTTTCTGTAGTATTTAAAAAGCATTAAATACACATTCACATCAATGTTACATTTTTATTATATTTTTTATGGGTTTAATAAAATATCAGTCTTGACTTTTTTACACCATTTACTGATCCCCATAAATAATTTATTCACTGTGATGTGCGGATCATTACGATTGCAGGAAGGCAAAGAAGAAAAGTGGTCTTCAGTGATGAAAACTCAACTTGAATGGTAGAGTAAAAAACTTAACTTTTAATAGATTCATTAAAAATGTGCAATCAGTGTAGGTAACTATTAGGCCGGGGTCACACTAGAGTGAAATACGGACAAGTGAGAGGTGTTAAAAGCACGCATTACACACGGACAAATGAATCTCTATGGGTCAGCTCCCAACAGCCGTATATTTCTCGTCCGTATTCTACGGTCCGTGCCAATCGCAGCATGCTACGATTGTCAGCATACTACGCCCATAGTACGCCAATGCAAGTCTATGGGTGCACAAAAAATACGCATTACACACGGACCACATGTGTGACTTGCGAGAAATACGCAGGTCTTTTGGCAGGTGACAGGAAATGGGCCAATCCATCATCAGGAAGCTTAGACATGCTAATTAGCTCAAAAAGCGCTCCAGACATCCAGGAAGTACGCTTCCACGGAGTCCTGCAGCGTCATGGCATATTTCCTCAATGTGGAGATGCTTGTTGTATTAGTGCAGGGGAGGCCAGAAATCTGGGACCAACGTGATGCCCATTATGCCAACCGGGCAAGAAAGGAGGCATCATGGAGGTGCATATGTCGCCAGATGTTCCACGATTTTGGTGTTCGGCCACGTGAGGAGCAGCAGCAAATGAGTAAGTACGAACCAAAAAGTGTTTAAAATTGCCTCACATCAAAAAAGGCATTTAGAATCAGGCCGCCCCTTCCTGTGCTTGGCCTTTTTGCCTCATGAGGCGTGTAGATTTTTATGTGATCCATTGTTTTATACTGACATAATTTGTCCCAGGCCACAAGCTCCTAATCCTCCCAGCCAACCAAGTTATTAAGTGTAGTTACTTGATCCCTGAACTATTGTGACCCTGTGTATCTGGGCTGGATGCTCCAATTATATATGCCACCCTGGGTAGGAAGCACACCCTAGAAGGCCACATGCCTAGGCTACTTGTAGCAAATTTGAGCTAGCAAATATTTGAAATTTAGAATATTTCCTGTCACATTGCAGTGGAAGATGTGATGAGACGCTGGCGCAGCATCCCTAACCAATACAGGCGGGAACGTCAGCAGTGTGCCAGGAGTGGTGTTGCGGGCCACATAAAGAGGAAATATATCTATTATGACCGCCTCTCCTTCCTCGCTCCAATTCTGGATCTGAGACCAAGTAGATACCTCACACCACATTACACAGATACTTTACAGGGCCACAAAAATGTCTTTCATTTTGGCTCTGTTCTATTTCATAACAAAACTCAGTCCAACTTTACGGAGAGAGAAACTGGTTCTGATACCGAGCCCATCATAGATCCTGGGGCTGTAGGGGAAGAGGTGGCTGGCCCATCTTCTCCCCCTCAAAGAAACATGGGTGAAGATTCCTCTCTGGAAAACCCAGTGCCTGCACCCCAAACCCCACCACCAGGACCAGATCCACAAGCAGGACCGTTTGCTGCTGCACCATCCGCCATACAGGAGCAGGGCAACATCAGCAGCAGCCCAACTGCCCAGGTCCAGGGCTCCCCACAGCTTGCTGGATCATCCCGGTGAGGAAGAAGAAGGCGCCAGATCCCTGCCCAAGATACCCATACCAATGTTGACACAGGGGTACTGAAATATCTGGCTAGTCAATAATGATGATGGTGAGGAGGCGTACTTATGCAGCCCGGCCCGTTATTTTCAGGCCCATTCCCGTGAGGTGAGGCTACGTATTCGAGGATGTTTTCAGATCCTGCTTGATGCAAGCACATACCCCAATACCCCATATGAGTTATTATATATCTGGAGAGGTGGCAGCTTTCCCCAAGGAATCTGATGCGCCTTAGACACACGCTTGATCAAGCAGGCTTTAGGATCCTCAAATACGTGGGCCTACACCTCACCCCTTCCTCCTACCCAACCTTTCCCACAGCAGCCACATATGTCTGCCTCTAGCCAACCTCACCAATATGGCCACTTGTTCCCACCCAGTGTTGGAGGCTGGTCCCAACCTGGTTGGGGACAACATGACTATTTTGGTGGGTATGAGCCACGAGCCTACCAGCCCCAACAAGAGGCCCCTCTACAGTTTCAGTCAGCCCAGTACCCACCACAATCCCAGGAGGCAGTACATTACCAATATCATGGGCAACATTATGCCCCCACACAGGGCAATGGTCAAGTTGGGCAAAGTAGCCTGCAGCAAACACAGGCTGGTCTTCCGCCTTCTCCCTCGACCTACCAAAATTTGTAATGTAGCCATTTTGGTCTTGCATAATGGTTTTGCTGTATTTTTGGTTTTCTGAAAATGTTTTGTTTTAAAATTTTCACGTCTGCCAAAAGGCCACTTTGGGCCATTGCCACATTTATCATATGGCAATAACATGTTTTTCAAAACAAAAAAAAGGCAAAAGTAAACATTTGTCTACTATATTTTACGTCTCTGTCTCAATTATAAAAAAAGGTGTCAGCATGCTAACATAGGCTTACCAAGGCAATTAAACAGTCAGAGAATCATAAGGCCTTGAAATATATATATTTACACAGACAGAAATAAAAAATTTATAGCATAGACACAGCATGCTCTTGCCAAGAATTTTCCACCTCAGGTGACATAAAGTAATTTGTGAAAATATCACGCACTTTGAGCCCAGAGAGCGGTCTATGTTGAGGGTTGATATGTGGTCTCGCCCTACGCACATTGTCTGACCCACGCACAACACCAGCAGAGGAGGAACAATCATGCATCCAGGTGAAGTTGTGAAGAACGATACATACTTTAATAACTTCATTAACATTTTGTTCATTCAGCTGAATGGCAGACTGGAGTACCCGCCATTTGGCACAAAGTATGTCAAGGGAACACTCCACCAGTCTCCGAGCACGTGATAGGCGCAAGTTAAAAATTCTGCGCCAGTGGTCCAGGTTGCGCCGGAGATATGGCCTCATGACATTGCACGTTAACTGAAACGCCTCATCTGCCACAAGGACATAAGGGACTGATTCTTGAGTAGAGCCTGGTAGCTGGCGTGGTGGGAGTAGATCCAACTGGTTGGTGCGTAGCCGCCGACCCATAATGGAAGTATTGAAGACTCTAGAGTCTCCAGTTCTTCCATAGGCCCCAATGTCAACAATTCTAAAATTGTATTGAGGGTCGGCCAGTGCCAACAATACAACAGAAAAGTATTGCTTATAATTGAAGAATTGGGAGCCAGAGTTCGGTGGCTTACGCACCCGGATATGTTTGCCATCAAGGGCCCCAATACAATTAGGAAACTGGAATTCCTCCTCAAAGTCCTTTGATATCCTCAACCAGTCTTCCATCCTGGGCTCGGGCATGACGAGTTGATGTAGTCTTGACCATATTTCACTACATGTCGACCTGACTATGCCAGAAATGGTAGATCTTCCAATGAGAAACTCATGGTGGAGGGCGGCATAAGACAGGCCAGTGAACAGGAAGCTGAAGAACAACATAAATGGAACATTTTAGAATGCAAAAATAAACAAAACACCATGTACATACATACCAAACTTTTTATTGTTTGATATCTACTAACACACATATTTTTGCTCGCACAGTGACTATGTGATATTCAGTACATATTACACATAACATTCTGGTCTGTAAGTTTAAATATACAGTGGGGAAAAAAAGTATTTAGTCAGTCAGCAATAGTGCAAGTTCCACCACTTAAAAAGATGAGAGGCGTCTGTAATTTACATCATAGGTAGACCTCAACTATGGGAGACAAACTGAGAAAAAAAAATCCAGAAAATCCCATTGTCTGTTTTTTTTTCATTTTATTTGCATATTATGGTGGAAAATAAGTATTTGGTCAGAAACAAGCAATCAAGATTTCTGGCTCTCACAGACCTGTAACTTCTTCTTTAAGAGTCTCCTCTTTCCTCCACTCATTACCTGTAGTAATGGCACCTGTTTAAACTTGTTATCAGTATAAAAAGACACCTGTGCACACCCTCAAACAGTCTGACTCCAAACTCCACTCTGGTGAAGACCAAAGAGCTGTCAAAGGACACCAGAAACAAAATTGTAGCCCTGCACCAGGCTGGGAAGACTGAATCTGCAATAGCCAACCAGCTTGGAGTGAAGAAATCAACTGTGGGAGCAATAATTAGAAAATGGAAGACATACAAGACCACTGATAATCTCCCTCGATCTGGTGCTCCACGCAAAATCCCACCCCGTGGGGTCAGAATGATCACAAGAACGGTGAGCAAAAATCCCAGAACCATGCGGGGGGACCTAGTGAATGAACTGCAGAGAGCTGGGACCAATGTAACAAGGCCTATCATAAGTAACACACTACGCCACCATGGACTCAGATCCTGCAGTGCCAGACGTGTCCCACTGCTTAAGCCTGTACATGTCCGGGCCCGTCTGAAGTTTGCTAGAGAGCATTTGGATGATCCAGAGGAGTTTTGGGAGAATGTCCTATGGTCTGATGAAACCAAACTGGAACTGTTTGGTAGAAACACAACTTGTCGTGTTTGGAGGAAAAAGAATACTGAGTTGCATCCATCAAACACCATACCTACTGTAAAGCATGGTGGTGGAAACATCATGCTTTGGGGCTGTTTCTCTGCAAAGGGGCCAGGACGACTGATCCGGGTACATGAAAGAATGAATGGGGCCATGTATCGTGAGATTTTTAGTGCAAACCTCCTTCCATCAGCAAGGGCATTGAAGATGAAACGTGGCTGGGTCTTTCAACATGACAATGATCCAAAGCACACCGCCAGGGCAACGAAGGAGTGGCTTCGTAAGAAGCATTTCAAGGTCCTGGAGTGGCCTAGCCAGTCTCCAGATCTCATCCCTATAGAAAACCTTTGGAGGGAGTTGAAAGTCCGTGTTGCCAAGCGAAAAGCCAAAAACATCACTGCTCTAGAGGAGATCTGCATGGAGGAATGGGCCAACATACCAACAACAGTGTGTGGCAACCTTGTGAAGACTTGACAGAAAACGTTTGACCTCTGTCATTGCCAACAAAGGATATATCACAAAGTATTGAGACGAAATTTTGTTTCTGACCAAATACTTATTTTCCACCATAATATGCAAATAAAATGAAAACAAAACAGACAATGTGATTTTCTGGATTTTTTTTTCTCAGTTTGTCTCCCATAGTTGAGGTCTACCTATGATGTAAATTACAGACGCCTCTCATCTTTTTAAGTGGTGGAACTTGCACTATTGCTGACTGACTAAATACTTTTTTTCCCCACTGTATATGGACTAAGATGAGGCCAAAACAAACCAAAATAATCCAAAAATACACATACTTTGGGCAACACTTCATGAACATAGAGAATGTGGTTGTGTAGTACATACCGTAATGTGAGTAGAAGTCACTCCTCTGCAGATATAGCTTTGCGCATCCTTGTGTCCTGAAAGGTTATCCCGGGGCGCACTGTCTCCAAGAGTAGATCAAATGTTGCAAGGCTCATGTGACAGTATTGGTAAAATTTTTCCCGATGATCCCGCAGAGAAGAATAGAGGCGGTGAAAATGACCTTTTGTGAGTCGTTGCCTCAAAAGTGGATGGACCCACATGCGTCTCCTCCGCGGATCCACTATCACTGGGTATGGGTGACCAAAGCGGCGTGACAAAAGCCAGTTGAAGAGAACCTGCTCAGTTGTGTTGAAACTCAGACTGTCTGCCATGTTGCACATACAACACCAACACACCTAGTGAAGGTAAGGTCACAAATGGACAGAATGGAGGCAGCCACCTGCTCCAGAGGCAATAAATAGGGTGTAGGCTAAACATTTAAATAGCAGGCCTCAAAACCGTTAAGTGTCCATTTTGCAAGCCTGCGAGAAAATCTCGCCATACTTACGGATTATATACAGAGCACTATTTAGGGGTCATTCATCCGTATTAAGCATGTAAAATACGCACCGTATTTTGCGTCGGTTAGTGTGACCCCGGCCTTACGGATTACATACGGAGCACTATTTAGGGGTCATTCATCCATATTCCGCATGTAAAATATGGACCGTATTTTGCGTTGGTTAGTGTGACCCCGGCCTTACCGACATGTCCGCCCGTGCACCCCACGCTCTGGTCTCCCGACGGGCTACTGGGACCGGGGCACCCTGTGCTGTCACTGTGCTCCCGGCCTTGCAGCCTCCCCAGGTTCTTCGCTATCCGCGCATGCGCACTCTTAGGCCTCGGCCACATGCTTGCCGGGTGCACTAGGCTTCTGCCAGACTCCTGACCCAGAAGTGATCTCGCTGTGCGCCAGGTGTCAGGTAATAATTTGGTGTGAGGTGAGTATAATGGGTTTTTATTTTTATATGAGTATGTATGTAATTTTACTTTTTAACAGTGAGCACAGGCATCGGCAGATTATACTACTCCCCCATCAGCGGCACCTGCTGTCACTGTTATCAGTGACACCAGACATAGCCAGATGTGAGCAGTTATCTGATCGGGCCAAGCCTGCTTATTAAGCGCAGGTCACTGCTGTGTGTCACAGTCAGCTGTAGAATCACGCTGACATCTGCCAGCATGATCATGCAGCGCTGTGACCAACAGTACCAGCGGTAGCGTTTTCTCACACAGCCGCAGACAACTACACACACCCACACACACACAGACACCCGCACACAAACACAGTCACCCGTATACACATGCACGCACGCAAACACCCGCATACACATGCAGACACCTCTACATACAGACACAGCATGTGACGAGCATGGCAGCACCAGGTCTGATATAGACCTGATGATGCTGTGCGGCTAGCCAATCACTGTAATGCCAAAACCAACATGGCTGGGGCATTACAGTGTGTGGCAGACAATCCCTTCATGTTCATTGGCTCTCTAAAGAGCGCCAAACATGCAGGACAGGGACCGAGCTCCCGCCGAGCAACCTCGGAAATACTTGGCGAGCTCTGAGCATTGCAAGCACTGCGATGCTCAGGCGCGCCCCGAGTAGTGACGAGCGTGCTCCCTCATCACTACTCAGCCCTGCTTTTTAATAGAGGAATACGAGTATAGCGCCACCGAGTGAAGGTGATTCTCACAGGTGTCAGCTGTATGTGACAGCTAACACCATGCAGTATTGGCCCCGGCTGGTTTTGTACATGAGTAGACCAGTGTAAGAGACAGGAGTTTAAAATAAAATTATACATGTCCTACTGTGGGACTAAGTAAATAAGTGAAAAACGTAAAATAAAACATATCTAAAATCCATTTTGCCACTCAAAAATGCAGCGTTTGTGATGAAACAAAAATAAACAAATAAAAATACACCTGATTGGTATCGCCACGTCAGTAGTGACCCGCTCTTTTAAACTGCACGGTATTTATTCCCTTTGGCACACTATGTAAAAAAAATAAAAAACAAGTCAAAATTGTCACTTTTACAACATAGTGGCTCAAAAAAAAGTGAATAAAATGTGATCAAAAAGTCTTATGTAAAAAAATGCTTTAAATAAAAATGCCAAACTGTCTAACAAAAAACAAGCCCCGATATGGCTCATTTGGCAAGAAAAATAAAAAAGTCAGCCATCAGAATATGGCAATGCAAAAAAAAATCATTTTGCTAAAATATTGTTTTTAGTCTGAAAAAAGAGCCATATTATTAATCTGGTATCCCTGTAGTCATGCCAACCCAACAAACAAATCGGTCTTATCACTTTTACTGCATGATGAACGGCGCAAAAAAAAAATAAAGGCAATAACTAAATTGCTATGTTTTGTTCTTTCAGTGTCTGAAAAATCTGAATAACAACGTGGCACTAGAAAAAATCTGCAACTTGTCCTGCAAAAAATGAGCCATCATACAGCTCTGTTCGCAAAAAAATAAAAAGTTACAGGTCTTAGAATATGGCAAGAAAAAAACTTTTACTGTGAGATAGTGGCAAAACCTAAAAAAAAACTATTTAAGGGCTCATTCCCACTTGCAATGAAATCGGACGAATGCAATCGGATAAAAAATTGGATTGAATTCGGACCAATGTTTTTTTCTGATTGTGTCTTCATCTGAGTTTTTTTCCAGCTCGGATCGGATCATGATCGGACTGGAAAAAAATCGCAGCATGCTACGATTGTAATTAGTATTCGGATCGCTTCTCGTAATAGAAGTCAATGGTGCGAAAAAAAAATCGCACAGCACTCGGACCATGCGAGTGCTGTCTGATTTTTATGCACCAGTGTCCTTTGAAAAGTCGGAAATTCATATTCGGCTACAGTAAAATCACACTGACAGCTTAAAATAGATAAATACATATATATGTATTTATATTAGATAGATAGATAGATAGATAGATAGATAGATAGATAGATAGATAGATAGAAAAGCCGGCAATTCATATGCGATGTACAGTAAAATCACACTGACAGGTTAGAATAGATTAGATATATACACATAGAATACATATATACTGTATATACAGTATATGTAGATGTCAGTGACACACATACATATATATATGTATTTATATTAGATAGATAGATAGATAGATAGATAGATAGATAGATAGATAGATAGATAGAAAAACCGATAATTCATATGCGGTGTACAGTAAAATCACACTGACAGGTTAGAATAGACTAGATATATACACATAGAATACATATAAACTGTATATACAGTATACAGTTGTGGCCAAAAGTATTGACACCCCTGCAATTTTGTCAGATAATACTCAGTTTCTTCCTGAAAAAGATTGCAAACACAAATTCTTTGGTATTATTATCTTCATTTAATTTGTCTCAAATGAAAAAACACAAAAGAGAATGAAGCAAAAAGCAAAACATTGATCATTTCACACAAACTCCAAGAATGGGCAAAACAAAAGTATTGGCACCCTCAGCCTAATACTTGGTTGCACAACCTTTAGCCAAAATAACTGCGACCAACCGCTTCCGGTAACCATCAATGAGTTTCTTACAATGCTCTGCTGGAATTTTAGACCAGTCTTCTTTGGCAAACTGCTCCAGGTCCCTGATATTAGAAGGGTGCCTTCTCCAAACTGCAATTTTTAGATCTCTCCACAGGTGTTCTTTGGGATTCAGGTCTGGACTCATTGCTGGCCACCTTAGAAGTCTCCAGTGCTTTCTCTCAAACCATTTTCTAGTGCTTTTTGAAGTGTGTTTTGGGTCATTGTCCTGCTGGAAGACCCATGACCTCTGAGGGAGACCCAGCTTTCTCACACTGGGCCCTACATTATGCTGCAAAATTTGTTGGTAGTCTTCAGACTTCATATTGCCATGCACACGGCCAAGCAGTCCAGTGCCAGAGGCAGCAAAGCAACCCCAAAACATCAGGGAACCTCCGCCATGTATGACTGTAGGGACCATGTTTTTTTCTTTAAATGCCTTTTTTTCTCCTGTAAACTCTATGTTGATGCCTTTGCCCAGAAAGCTCTACTTTTGTCTCATCTGACCAGAGAACATTCTTCCAAAACGTTTTAAGCTTTTTCAGGTAAGTTTTGGCAAACTCCAGCCTGGATTTTTTATGTCTCGGGGTAAGAAGTGGGGTCTTCCTGGGTCTCCTACCATATGGTCCCTTTTCATTCAGACGCCGACGGATAGTACGGGTTGGCACTATTGTACCCTCGGACTGCAGGGCAGCTTGAACTTGTTTGGATGTTAGTGGAGGTTCTTTATCCAACATCCGCACAATCTTGCGTTGAAATCTCTTGTCAATTTTTCTTTTCCGGCCACATCTAGGGAGGTTAGCCACAGTGCCATGGGCTTTAAACTTCTTGATGACACTGCGCACGGTAGACACAGGAACATTCAGGTCTTTGGAGATGGACTTGTAGCCTTGAGATTGCTCATGCTTCCTCACAATTTGGTTTCTCAAGTCCTCAGACAGTTCTTTGGTCTTCTCTCTTTTCTCCATGCTCAATGTGGTACACACAAGGACACAGGACACAGGTTGAGTCAACTTTAATCCATGTCAGCTGGCTGCAAGTGTGATTTACTTATTGCCAAAACCTGTTAGGTGCCACAGGTAAGTTACAGGTGCTGTTAATTACACAAATTAGAGAAGCATCACATGATTTTTCGAACAGTGCCAATACTTTTGTCCACCCTCTTTTTTATGTTTGGTGTGGAATTATATCCAATTTGGCTTTAGGACAATTCTTTTTGTGTTTTTTCATTTAAGACAAATTAAATGAAGATAATAATACCAAAGAATTTGTGTTTGCAATCATTTTCAGGAAGAAACTGAGTATTATCTGACAAAATTGCATGGGTGTCAATACTTTTGGCCACAACTGTATATAGATGTCAGTGACACACACATATATATATATGTATATATATATATAATATATATATTTATATTGCCTATAGAGATAGATAGAAGAAAAGCTAGTAAAACATTTGCCAGGTTCTGTAAAATCACTACAGGAGTCGACAGAATAGAAGAGATGGATTACATACAGTAAATACAAATGGAATAGGTAGATATATAGATATCAGTGACAAATACAATTAGTAGAGTGTGTGTGCAAATTACTGGACATGTATTTAGTTAATCAAATAAAAGATTATTTTTCCAACAAAAATGGCAATTTTCATAATCAGCAGCAGGAAACCTGACAGTTGGGGTCAGATGTTTATAGCCTGTGAAGGAGGTAATACCCATGGAGCTTCCAAAGCTATTAATATCAGCTCAAAGATGTATACTTAGCCTTTCCTGGCTATTAAAATGGGGACCCCCCAAAAAATGACGTGGGGTCCCCCTATAATTAATAGCCAGCAAAGGCTGTGTAGACAGCTGATATTAATAGCCAAAAAAGGGACCATGGATACTGGCCCAGCATGCTAAAAATATCAGCGCTCAGCCATCCCAGAAAAGACGCATCTCTAAGATGCGCCAATTCTGGCACTTAGCCTTGCTCTTCCCACTTGCCCTGTAGTGGTGGCAAGTGGGGTAATAGTTGGGGGGGTGGATGTCACCTTTGTGACTTCAAGCCCCGAGGTTAGTAATGGAGAGGCATCAATAAGATGCCCCTATTACTAACCTCATAATCAAATTGTAAATAAAACACAGACACCCAGTAAAAAAATCCTTTATTTGAAATAAAGACAAAGAAGACTCCGTTAATATTCTTAATTAAACCATACTTATGACCGTGCCTAATTCCTGAGACGCCCTCAATCTCCTGTAATAAAAGTAATAAATCAGCAATATACCATACCTGTCCATCATTGTGTCCCATGCAGTAATCCATATCTGGGGCACATACAGCTTTCAACCTGGATCTACAGTGGGTACGGAAAGTATTCAGACCCCTTTACATTTTTCACTCTGTTTCATTGCAGCCATTTGGTAAATTCTATAGAGTTAATTTTTTTTCCTTATTAATGTAAACTTTGCACCATATCTTGACAGAAAAAAAACAGAAATGTAGACATTTATGCAAATTTATTAAAAAAGAAAAACTGAAAAATCATATGGTCATAAGTATTCAGACCCTTTGCTCAATATTGAGTAGAAACACCCTTTTGAGTTAGTGCAGCCATGAGTCTTCTTGGGAATGATGCAACAATTCTTTCACACCTGGATTTGGGGATCCTCTGCCATTCTTCCTTGCAGATCCTCTCCAGTTCCATCAGATTGGATGGTGAATGTTGGTGGACATCCATTTTCAGGTCTCTCCAGAGATGCTCAATTGGATTTAGGTCAGAGCTCTGGCTGAGCCAGTCAAAAATGGTCACAGAGTTGTTCTGAAGCCACTCTTTTGTTATTTTAGCTGTGTGCTTAGGGTCATTGTCTTGTTGGAAGGTTAATCTTTGGCCAAGTCTGAGGTCCAGAGCACTCTGGAAGAGGTTTTCATCCATGATATTTCTGTACTTGGCCTCATTCATGTTTCCTTCAATTGCAACCAGTCACCCTGTCCCTGCAGCTGAAAGACACTCCCATAGCATGATGCTGACACCACCATGTTTCATTGCTGGGATTGTATTGGGCAGGTGATGAGCAGTACCTGGTTTTCTCCACACATTACCGCTTAGAATTATCACTTAAAAGTTCTATCTTCATATCATCAGACCATAGAATCTTATTTCTCATGTAGTCAGGGAGTAGTGTTGAGCGATACCGTTCGATACCCAAAAATATCGTATCGGATGGTATCGCCCGATACGAAAAAAATATCGGGTATCGCCGATTCTGATACCGGAAGTCCCATTCAAGTCAATGGGACTTCCGGTATCGGAATTTAAAAAAGGCCTTTATTTCCATGTTGGCTAATTCTACATAATTGAAAACAAATAAGAATCATGTAGAATGTATTGTGGGAGGTGGAGGAGACATTAAAGGCATAGTGGTTTATTCAAATCACATGGCATAGCATTAATTCCAATTTTTTTTTTCAAGACGTTCAGAGTTAAAAAGATATTGACTATGTTAACTTTTTTATATTTAGTCAGATATGTATGTTTCACAACTTCCATGCTCTTCACCTTCCTTTGTACTTCTCCCACACTTTCTACTTCATGATCCGCAGCAGTAGCATTTTTTTCATCAACTTTTTCTTCACCTTATTCATCTTCTTCTTCTTTACCTTCTTCCCATTAATTTTTTTATTCCATTCTTCATATTCTTCTTATTCAGCTATTATTAATTTTCATATGCTATTTCTTCATCTTCTTCCTATTCTTCTTTTTCTTCATTTTCTTATGGTGACAGGCATTCCTGTAGTACTTATCTATAAAAGTTATAAGATTACACCTTACGTTCTGCCTGTCACAAAAGATTTACAACAGGATTTGTCCGCGTTCAGTTTGGCCTGCAGCAGCAGGCATTTTCCAGGGGCACCATGAGGAGGAACGGACTCACCCCCATTTACTGCTTAGTCTTCTTCTGCTTATAATTTTGATTTCTTCTATGCTGATTTTTAGTCTTATGCTTAATGTTCTTCTGCTTTCTGTTCTTCTGCTTTCTTCTTCTGCTTCTTGTTCTTCTGTCTTTTGTTCTATATCTTGGTGGTTGTCTTCATGTTCTTTGTCCTCTTGGTCTTATTATTTAGGGTCATATTTCTGGTCTTCTTTGGTGTGGTCTTCAGGGTCGTCGTCATCAGGGTCGCCGTCATGGAGATCAATAAGGATTACCAAAGACAATTTCAAAAAGCTTGATCTTGGAAATGTAGCAGAAGGTGCAAGAAGGCTGAGAAACTGGCGAGAACCAGCTGACTGTACTGGAACTCCTATTGGCAGCAGAAGGAACAATAGCCAATGGCACTACTGAGGAACAGCTGACGGTGCTGGACCCCGGTTACTATGCAGGAGGTACCTGTGCTAGAAACCACTACCAAGGACCAGCTGACGTTGCTGGACCTCGGACACTGAGATGGAGGCACCTAGGCCAAAGGCTCTGGTGAGAACCAGCAGACAGTGCTGGAACCCGGATGGGTAGCAGAAGGAACAAGAGCCAATGGCACTACCGAGGACCAACTGACGGTGCTGGACCACGGTTACTAAGCAGAAGGTACCTGTGCTAAAAAGCACTACCAAGGACCAGCTGACGGTGCTGGACCTCGGATACCGAGATGGAGGCACCTAGGCCAAAGGCTCTGGCGAGAACCAGCAGACAGTGCTGGAACCCTGATGGGTAGCAGAAGGAACAAGAGCCAATGGCACTACCGAGGACCAACTGACGGTGATGGACCACGGTTACTAAGCAGAAGGTACCTGTGCTAAAAAGCACTACCAAGGACCAGCTGACGGTGCTGGACTTCGAATACCGAGATGGAGGCACCTAGGCCAAAGGCTCTGGCGAGAACCAACAGACAGTGCTGGAACCCGGATGGGTAGCAGAAGGAACAAGAGCCAATGGCACTACCGAGGACCAACTGACGGTGCTGGACCACGATTACTAAGCAGAAGGTACCTGTGCTAAAAAGCACTACCAAGGACCAGCTGACGGTGCTGGACTTCGGATACCGAGATGGAGGCATCTAGGCCAAAGGCTCTGGCGAGAACCAGCTGACAGTGCTGGCACCGGATGGGTAGCAGAAGGAACAAGAGCCAATGGCACTACCGAGGACCAACTGACGGTGCTGGACCACGGTTACTAAGCAGAAGGTACCTGTGCTAAAAAGCACTACCAAGGACCAGCTGACGGTGCTGGACCTCGGATACCGAGATGGAGGCACCTAGGCCAAAGGCTCTGGCGAGAACCAGCTGACAGTGCTGGAACCCGGGTGGGTAGCAGAAGGTACCCATCCAAAGCAAAGTAGCCAGGCCGCAAGCCGGCTGCAGTTACCAAACCCCACAGTCCTACAGGGGGTCCATGTCCCATTGGCACTACGGATCCAGCCTTCAGTGCCAGTTCCCGCAGCCCACATAGGAGTCACCTAAACTGCAGGCACCGTAGAGTCGGCTAACCCAGCCGCAAGACGACAGGACAACAGATTGGTGGCATAGTGACCTTGACACTACCCGGAAACAGCTGGCATGCTGGAACCAGGCTGGGCAACAGGGAGTACCCGTGCCAAAGACACTGCCGAGAACCAGCTGACGATGCTGGAACCCAGATGGGTAGCAAAAGCTACAAGAGCCAATGGCACTACCGAGGAAAAGCTGACGTTGCTGGACCACGGTTACTAGGCAGGAGGTACCTGTGCTAGAAAGCACTACCAAGGACCGGCTGACGGTGCTGGACCTCGGATACCGAGATGGAGGCACCTAGGCCAAAGACTCTGGCGAGAACCAGCTGACAGTGCTGGAACCCGGGTGGGTAGCAGAAGGTACCCATCCAAAGCAAAGAAGCCAGGCCGCAAGCCGGCCGCAGTTACCGAAACACACAGTCCTACAGGGGGTCCATGTCCCATTGGCACTACAGATCCAGCCTTCAGTGCCAGTTCCCGCAGCCCACATAGGAGTCACCTAAACTGCAGGTAACGTAGAGTCGGCTAACCCAGCCGCAAGACGACAGGACAACGGATTGGTGGCATAGTGAGCTTGACACTACCCGGAAACAGCTGGCGTGCTGGAACCAGGCTGGGCAACAGGGAGTACCCGTGCCAAAGAAACTGCCGAGCACCAACTGGCGTTGTTGGAACCCAGGGGCAATCATGGTGAAAGCCGAGGCCTACTTGGTGGTAGTTTTAGATTGCTTGTAGGCTACAACAGACTGTCAACGTGCTCCAATTAGGCATCTGTCTCCACTCTGATTCCAGGACTTCACGTGACCACCAACACCGCCAGTTTATGCGTACAGTAGCCGTCTGCCCAATCCACACGAGTTCCTGTGTTACTGGGGTTCTGTAATGTCTGCAGATCCCCTGATGTGTGTCTGCCAATGTTTCCTGCTCTGTCCACATTCCCACCACTTGCAGTGGGAAGGTGGACAGCGCAGGAGACAGTAGCGGACACACATTGGGGGATCAGCTCACGTAACAGAACACCAGGAACACAGGAACAAGTGTGGAGTGCGTGGACGGCAACTGTGAGCAGGAACTGGCAGTCTTGGAGGTCAGGGGAAATACTAGAGACAGAGTGGAGACAGAGGCCAAATCAGAGAATGTTTAAATCTGAAGTAGTTACAATTTGGAGGCAGCAGCACTTTGCCCTCCACACAGCAGGGGATCAGCTGACATTACCGACCCCCACTTTCACATGAAAGAGTGTTTTTTTCTGTGTGGACAGCACTTCCGAGCACCAACTGGCGTTGTTGAAGCCCAGGGACAATCATGGTGCAGGCCGAGGCCTACTAGGAGCCAGGTGTAAATCGGAGGTATTTTGACTTTGGAGGCAGCAGGACACTTTGCCCTCCACACAGCAGGGGATCAGCTGACGTTACTGACCCCCACTTTGACATGAACAAGTGTGTTTTTCTGTGCGGACAGCACTTCCGAGCACCAACTGGCGTTGTTGGAGCCCAGGGACAATCAGGGTGCAGGCCGAGGCCTACTAGGAGCCAGGTGTAAAGCGGAGGTATTTTGACTTTGGAGGGAGCAGGACACTTTGCCCTCCACACAGCAGGGGATCAGCAGACATTACTGAACCCCACGTTGACATGAAAAAGTGTGTTTTTCTGTGTGGACAGCACTTCCGAGCACCAACTGGCGTTGTTGGAGCCCAGGGACAATCAGGGTGTAGGCCTCGGCCTACTTGGTGGCAGTTTTACATTGTTTGTAGGCTACAACAGACTGTCAACGTGCTCCAATTAGGCATCTGTCTCCACTCTGTTTCCAGGATTTCACGTGACCACCAACACCGCCAGTTTATGCGTACAGTAGCCGTATGCCCAATCCACACGTGTTACTGTGTTACTGGGGTTCTGTAATGTCAGCAGATCCCCTGATGTGTGTCTGCCACTGTCTCCTGCTCTGTCCACCTTCCCACAGCTTGCAGTGGGAAGGTGGACAGCGCAGGAGACAGTGTCGGACACACATTGGGGGATCTGCTCACGTAACAGAACACCAGGAACACAGGAACAAGTGTGGAATGCGCGGACGGCAACTGTGAGCAGGAACTGGCGGTGCTGGAGGTCAGGGGAAATACTAGAGACAGAGTGGAGACAGAGGCCAAATCAGAGAATGTTTAAATCTGAAGTAGTTACAATTTGGAGGCAGCAGCACTTTGCCCTCCACACAGCAGGGGATCAACTGACGTTACCGAACCCCACTTTCACATGAACGAGTGTTTTTTTCTGTGTGGACAGTACTTCCGAGCACCAACCAGCGTTGTTGGAGCCCAGGGACAATCAGGGTGCAGGCCGAGGCCTACTAGGAGCCAGGTGTAAAGCGGAGGTATTTTGACTGGAGGCAGCAGGACACTTTGCCCTCCACACAGCAGGGGATCAGCTGACGTTACTGACCCCCACTTTCACATGAACAAGTGTGTTTTTCTGTGTGGACAGCACTTCCGAGCACCAACTAGCGTTGTTGGAACCCAGGGACAATCAGGGTGCAGGCTGAGGCCTACTAGGAGCCAAGTGTAAATCTGAGGTATTTTGACTTTGGAGGGAGCAGGACACTTTGCCCTCCACACAGCAGGGGATCAGCTGACGTTACTGACCCCCACTTTCACATGAACAAGTCTGTTATTCTGTGCGGACAGCACTTCCGAGCACCAACCAGCGTTGTTGGAGCCCAGGGACAATCAGGGTGCAGGCCGAGGCCTACTAGGAGCCAGGTGTAAAGCGGAGGTATTTTGACTGGAGGGAGCAGTACACTTTGCCCTCCACACAGCAGGGGATCAGCTGACGTTACTGACCCCCACTTTCACATGAACAAGTGTGTTTTTCTGTGTGGACAGCACTTCCGAGCACCAACTAGCGTTGTTGGAGCCCAGGGACAATCAGGGTGCAGGCCGAGGCCTACTTGGTGGCAGTTTTAGATTGTTTGTAGGCTACAACAGACTGTCAACGTGCTCCAATTAGGCATCTGTCTCCACTCTGTTTCCAGGATTTCACATGACCACCAACACTGCCAGTTTATGCGTACAGCTGCCGTCTGCCCAATCCACACGTGTTCCTGGGTTACTAGGGCTCTGTAATGTCAGCAGAGCCCCTGATGTGTGTCTGCCACTGTCTCCTGCTCTGTCCACTTTCCCACAGCTTGCAGTGGGAAGGTGGACAGCGCAGGAGACAGTGGCGGACACACATTGGGGGATCTGCTGACATTACAGAACCCCAGTAACACAGTAACACGTGTGGAATGCGCGGACGGCAACTGTGAGCAGGAACTGGCGGTGCTGGAGGTCAGGGGAAATACTAGAGACAGAGTGGAGACAGAGGCCAAATCAGAGAATGTTTAAATCTGAAGTAGTTACAATTTGGAGGCAGCAGCACTTTGCCCTCCACACAGCAGGGGATCAACTGACGTTACCGAACCCCACTTTCACATGAACGAGTGTTTTTTTCTGTGTGGACAGCACTTCCGAACAACAACTGGCGATGTTGGAGCCCAGGGATAGTCATTTTGTAGGCTGAGGCCTACTTGGAGGCAGTTTAAGATAAGACGTTGGTTGAATTTGGAGACAGCAGGAGAGTTTGCCGTACACACAGCAGGGGATCAGCTGACGTTACCGAACCCCACTTACACATGAACAAGTGTGTTTTTCTGTGTGGACAGCACTTCTGAGCACCAACTGGCGGTGTCGGAGCCCAGGGAATATCAGGTAGTAGGCCGAGGCCTACTTGGTGGCAGTTTTCGATTGTTTGTTTCTAGACTACTACTAACTGTCAACATACTCCAATTAGGCCTCTGTCTTCACTCTGTTTCGAGTATTTCCTCTGGCTTCCAACCACGCCAGTTGCTGCTCTGAAACGCCGTCTGCACAACCCACACTTTTTCCTGTGTTACTGGGGTTCTGTAACAGCAGCTTCTCCCTAGAGGTGAGTCAGACAATGTCTCCTGCTCTGTCCACTTTTCCACTACAAGTAGTGGGAATGTAGACAAAGCAGGAGACATTGCCGGACTCACCTCTGGAGATGAGCAGATGTTACAGGACCCAGGTAACACAGGAACAAGTGTGGATTGAGAGCAGAAACAGGCGGTGTTGTAGGCCGGAGGAAACACTCAAAACAGAGTGGAGACAGAGGGCAAATCAGAGAACATATTAAATCAGAGGTAGTCAGAAGTTGTAGGCAGCAGGATAGTTTGCCGTTCACACAGCAGGGGATCAGCTGACGTTACCGAACCCCACTTACGCATGAGCGAGTGTTTTGTCTGTGCGGACAGCACTTCTGAGCAACAACTGGCGGTGTCGGAGCCCAGGGAAAATCAGGTAGTAGGCCGAGGCCTACTTGGAGCCAGGTGTAAATCTGAGGTTGTTTGACTGTGGAGGGAGCAGGACACTTTGCCATACACACAGCAGGGGATCAGCTGACATTACCGAACCCCACTTACACATGAGCGAGTGTTTTGTCTGTGCGGACAGCACTTCTGAGCAACAACGGGCATTGCTGTAGCCCAGGAAATAAAGTTCAGGTCATAGAAACATGAACACAACAGGAGACCTGGATCCTGTTGCCAGCCAATTATTTATTCTGGAAGAGGACTGGCAAATTCAGGTGAGATCCAGGCCTTGTTCATTTTCAGAAAAGTAAGCCGGTCAACATTATCGGCCGATTGTCGCGTGCGACGGTCTGTTACCACACCACCTGCAGCACTAAAGACACGTTCCGATAATACACTGGCAGCAGGGCAAGCCAGCACCTCCAATGCATACTGGCTAAGCTCTGGCCATGTATCCAGCTTAGAGACCCAATACTTGAACGGGGAAGAGCCGTCTGGTAGTACACTAACAGGGCAAGACAAGTAGTCTGTCACCATCTGACGGAAACGTTGCCTCCTGCTGACTGGAGCCGTCTGTGATGGTGTAGCCGTTTGTGGCGGTCCCACAAAACTTTTCCACATTTGGGCCATACTGGCCTTGCTCTGTCCTGCGGCACTGCCTCTGCTACCTCTTTGTGCAGAGCTTCCTCCACTGCCTCTACCCACATGGCTGCTTTGAAAAGCATTACCAGCAACACTTGCGGGGGGAATGGAGAACATGATGGCCTGCACAAGTGTTTCTTGGTACTCCCGCATTTTTCGCTCCCGGTTCAACTGTGGTATGAGGCTTTGTAAGTTGTCCCGGTAGCGAGGATCTAGGAGGGTGTACACCTAATAATCAGCCGTGTGGAGAATGTTGGCGATGCGGCGGTCATTTAACAAGCACTGCAGCATGAAATCAACCATGTGCTGCTGACTGCCAACTGGACCGGAAACGCTGTCCCCAGCTTGAGGCAGCATCTCAGCCTGCTCAGCATCACCCCACCCTCGCTGTACACACTGACTACTAGAGCCTTGTGTACCTCCCTCCTCTGGAGAGATGTGTTCCTCCTCCTCCATTGACTCCTCGTCATCCTCCTCACTAAGTGTCCACTGCCTGGGCCTTTGTGTGGAGCCACGTTGCGCAGACTTGCCAGAAGCAGATGGCATTTCTGACTCCTCATCCTCGACCTCTTCAAAAACCTCCTCACTTAGTGCTTGTAAGGTATTTTGAAGCAGACAGATAAAGGGGACAGTCATGCTGACTAGTGCATCATCTGCACTGGCCATCCGCGTGGAGTCATCGAAGGCATGCAAAACTTGGCAGATGTCCCTCATAGTGGCCCACTCAGTGGTGGTGAAGTGTGTCCGGCGCACAGTGCGACTTGTTTGCGCCTGATGCAGCTGGTACTCCATTACTGCTGCCTGCTGCTCACACAACCGCTCCAACATATGTAATGTTGAATTCCACCTGGTGGGGAGGTCACATATGATGCGATGTTCTGGCAGGTGGAATCGGCGTTGCAGAGATGCAATGCGCGATCTTGCCATGCTGGAACGCCGCAAGTGAGCACACTCTAGGCGAACCTTCTGCAGCAGTGCATCAAGATCCGGATAGTCCCTCAGAAAACTCTGCACGACCAAATTGAGCACGTGTGCCAGACATGGTGTGTGAGTGAGGTTGCCTAGGCCCAGAGCTGCCACTAGATTTCGGCCATTGTCACTCACTGCCAAACCTGGCTGGAGATTCGCTGGCACAAACCACACATCGCTCTCCTGCTTGATGGCATTCCAGAGCTCCTGTGCTGTGTGGCTCCGATTCCCCAAAGAAATTAATTTAAGGACGGCCTGTTGATGTTTGGCCACACCTGTGCTCATATCTGGCCTAACAGGCTCATGCAGTGCTGATTCAGAGGAACTAGAGTAGGAGGAGGACTCAATAAGTACAGACTGCATTCCTGCAATCCTTGGAGTTGGCAGAATACGTACAGAGCCACTCTCCAGATCTGTACCCGGCTCCACAACATTGACCCAATGGGCAGTGAGGGAAAGGTATCGTCCCTGTCCATGGCTACTGGTCCACGCATCGGTGGTCAGGTGGACCTTGCTACTGACGGCGTTTAGTAGCGCATTTTTAATTTTTCCCTCCACATGCTTTTGCAGGGCAGGGACGACTTGCCTGCTGAAATAAAAGCGGCTGGGCACATTGTATTGTGGAACTGCCAATGACATCAAGGTCCGGAAGGTGTCAGTCTCCACCAGCCTGAATGACAGCATCTCAAGGGCCAGTAGTTTGGCAATGCCGGCATTCAGAGCCAGTGCTTGGGGATGGTTTGCCGAGTATGGCCGCTTTTTTTCCCATGCCTGTGCTACCGATTGCTGATGAGTGGCCTGGGAGTGTGCTGATGACTGAGAACGTGGTTCAGTGGGTGGAATTTCACTGGGTCTCTGGACAACAGTGGCAGAGGTTCTTCCATGGCGTTCCAGTGAGGAAGCCGAACCAGCTGTGTGTGAGCTGGAGGAAGAGGCCCCAACACGAGCTGAAGAGGTGGTAGGTGCTGCTGAAGGTTGGCCTACATCTTCAGTGCGTCTGTGTAACTCCACCTCGTGCTTGGTACGCACATGTTTCCACATATTTGTGGTATTGAGGTTGCTCACATTTTTCCCTCGTTTAACTTTCTGATGACACAGCTTGCATTTGACAAAGCAAATGTCATCTGCAACTGTGTCAAAAAAAGACCACGCACAGCAAGTCCTGGGAGTGCCCATTTTCTGTTTTGGAAGAGGATTGCTCCTCACGGGTGCCAAAGTGGAGGCTACAGGCAACCAAGTCTGCCCCCGCCTTCTCCCTCCTCTTTTGGCCGTTCGGGGAATCTCCTACTCAGAACTGCTCCCACCACCTTCCTGTGGCTGACGCCATGATGGGTCAAGGACCTCATCATCTCCACTCCCCTCTTCAAGCACCGGCTGGTCCTGGGTTGTCTCGCCAGCACCGTACGCACCAGAAATTGGCAACTGAGTCTCATCATCATCAGATGAGCACTGAGGTGTGCTGACAATAGGCACTGGCCCACCCGCCTCTTCAGATTCAGAGGGACAAAGCAGATGCGCATCACTTCATACTCCCTCTTCTTCACTCTCTAGAATGCTGCTTGGCTGGCCACCTCTTTCCAAGCCAACAGATTCTGAGAACAGAAGTAAAGATTGAGATGGCTCCTGTCCAGGGCCTGGGCAATTTGGCAGGTGGTGAAGAGACAGATGGTTGCTCTTCAGTGCTCTGGCCCTGGGAGGATGCGGAAGTCATTGAAGTGGATGCGTTAGCTGCCATCCATCCGACAACGGCTTCAATTTGTTCGTCACGCAGCAGTGGGGTACGGCGAGGTCCTACAAAGCTGCGCATGAAGGACTGTTGCCTGGTAAAAGTGGGGGATGCCAGGTCACTGGTGGCCGCAGCAGACACCGAATCCCCACGTCCTCTCCCTGCTGAATCCCCCCATCCTCTCCCTGCTGAAACTCCATGACCACGTTCCTTACTCCCTGCCTTCTTCATCTTGGTAGACTGATAAAGATAGGCAGAAAAGTAAAACAGGGGTGGCTTAGTGTTCTTATTCCTGAACACCTGCTAACCAGTATAAGAAACACTAGTTTGGCTAAGAGTGTGTGTACTACACTTTAATATGATCTAATGTGGCCTACACAACTGTAAAGTGGAGTGTTTGGTGAACTTTATTTCCTTTTTTTTGGGGGGGGGGGAAAGAAAAGGATGTGACCAAAGTTTGAAAGCTATAGTATCACAAACTTTTAGGAGCGATTACAATGCAGGAAGCTAACCTACAATGCAATTAATGAGGCTCCAAAAAATAGGGTGATACTAGTCTGGCTGGCCCTGAAGGGCACAAGCCAGCAAAAAGGCTCCTCTATCTAATCCTATATAGTGTTTGCAACCAACCAATGACAATGGATGCGGATGGAAGCACACTAATATAGGAGCAAAATCTGGCTAAATTTGCTGCAAAAAAAGGACTATGTATGAGGCAGTGATGCACGCTGAGCAGACTACAACGAGCGGTCGCTGTAGAACACACTGCAACGTGAGCTGCACTCACACACAGAGAGACCTATCAGACAGCCAAAAACAGTGCATAGAAATGGGCTATAGCACTGAAAGGCTGCTGAAAGGCTCCGCTGTCCACTCCTTTATGTTTGCAACCAACGTATATGGATACGTATGGAAGCACACTATAGAGGAGAAAAAAAAAAGCAGCAATAAAAGAAAAATGTGTATGAGGCAGAGACACACGCTGGCCGGCCTACAAGCAGACGTTCCTGCAGGACACACTACACAGCGTGGATCTGCACTCACACAGCCCTTGCAGACAGCTATTAAAACAGCGCTACTGGGCTTCAAAAATGCTACAGTGGTGGATTATGTAGTCTGGGTAGAGCAATAGATATGTTTGATGATCGCTATTTCTAACTGTCCCTCACAGTCTTCAACAGCAGCCTGTCCCTAACTGAATTCACAGCAGAGTGACCAGAAATGGCAGCTGCTGCGGTTTTTATAGTGCATCATGACATCATTTCAGCAGCCAATCACAGCCATGCCAGTAGTAGTTAACATGCCTACATGCCTAACAGGATGTGCCCACACTTCTGAGGATCCCCATTGGCTGAATCAAATCGAGCGAGCTCCTAGCATTATGGGAACTTCCGATTCCGGTATTTGATATGAAAAAAGTATCGGAACTAAGTATCGGAATTCCGATACATCTAATATCGGCCGATACCCGATACTTGCGGTATCGGAATGCTCAACAATATCTGGGAGTCCTTCATGTTTTTTTTAGCAAACTCTATGCAGGCTTTGGTATGCCTGGCAATGAGGAGAGGCTTCCATCAGGCTTCTCTGCCATAAAGGCCTGACTGGTGGAGGGCTGCAGTAATAGTTGACCTTGTGGAACTTTCTTCCATTTCCCTATTGCATCTGTTGAGCTCAGCCACAGTGATCTTGGCTTTCTTCTTTACCTCTTTCACCAAGGCTCTTCTCCCATGATTGCTCTATTTGGCTGGACGGCCAGGTCTAAGAAGACTTCTGGGGGTCCCAAACTTCTACCATATAAGGATTATGGAGGCCACTGTGCTCTTAGGAACCGTGAGTACTGCAGAAATTATTTTGTAACCTTGGCCAGATCTGTGCCTGACAGGCATTGTGAGCTGTGAGGTCGTATATAGATAGGTGTGTGCCTTTACAAATCAAGTCCTATCAGTTTAATTAAACACAGCTGGGCTCCAATGAAGGAGTAGAGCCATCTTAAGGAGGATCACAAGGAAATGGACAGCCTGACTTAAATATGAGTGTCTGATCAAGGGGTCTGAATAATTATGACCATGTGATATTTCAGTTTTTTTTATAAATTTGCAAAATTTCTATATTTCTGTTTTTTTCAGCCAAGATGTGGTGCAGAGTGTACATTAATGAGAAAAAAAATGAACTTTTTTACATTTATCTATCTATCTACCTATCTATCTATCTTTCTATCTATGCATATATCTATTTTTCTATATATATATATATATATATATATATATATATATATATACACACAGGATGGGCTATTTATATAGATACACCTAAATAAAATGGGAATGGTTGGTGATATCAACTTCAAGTGGCAAATTAGTATATGGGAGGGGGAAAGCTTTTAAAGATAGGTTGCGACCATGGTGGCCGTTTTGAAGTCGCTCATTTTGGATCCAACTTTATTTTTTTCAACGGGAAGAGGGTCATGTGACACATCAAACTTATTGAGATTTTCACAAGATATACAATGGTGTGCTTGGTTTTAACATATCTTTATTCTTTCATGAGTTATTTACAAGTTTATGACCACTTATAAAATGTGTTCAAAGTGCTGCCTATTGTGTTGGATTGTCAAGGCAACCCTCTTCTCCCACTCTTGACACACTGATAGCAACGGACTGTACTCTCCTGCATCAAAAGAGGACCTATTTTATATCTGCTAGTGTGTCTCCAGCCTTAGGCTGTAACATCTGGCCGCTGTGGGTTTGTCTCAGCAAAGGAACGCAGCGTCCAACCTCCAGCATTTACTGACCATGGGGACATACAAACCATACTATTTTGTAAATATTTTACTTGTGTTAATATTCTGTATCAGATTATAATCATTTATCTTTTAATGTGTGCATTAGGTTCCTAGCTACTGGAGTTTCGTTTGCTGCACTTCATTTTGTGTTTTTCCATGGCAAGTCAACCATTTCAGCAATTTTGAAGCACACCTGTGCCCACATATGACTGATCCTACATGCAGATGTTATGCCGGAGCCTAGCGAATGGGATTGGTTGAAGATATCACGTGGATTTTATGAGAAAACCCAATTTCCAAACTGCCTTGGGGCTATAGATGGCATACACATCAGGGTGAAGAAGCCACCAAACTCGGGGTCCCAATATTTCAACTATAAACAGTTTTTTTCTCTTGTACTGTTAGCGTTAGTGGACATTGATTATATGTTTCGTATAGTTGATATTGGAGCCTATAGTGGGTCAGGCGATTCTAGAATATTTAATACGTCTGTTATGGGTCGTCACCTTCACAATAATGACCTTGCTCTACCACAACCATGTGTTCTTCCTGGGTCAAGAGGAGATCCAACACGATATGTTTTTGTGGCAGATGAGGCCTTTCAATTATTAACACATGTGATGCAGCCGTACCCTCGTCGTGCACTAAATTATCCAAGGTGCATTTTTAATTATGGTCTTGCTCGGGGACGCAGAATGGTGGAGTGTGCCTTTGGCATCCTTTGTGCCAAATGGCATGTGCTTCTTGGGGCTCTACAGCTGAGTGAACTGAATGTTAATGAAGTCATCAAGGCATGTGTGGTTTTGCATAACTTTATCCACATGCAAGAATGTGGTTCTGCTGCCAGCCGTGAAACTGATGAGGCTGTGGCCATGCCCTTGCTTGCCCCATCTGGCCTGACTACACGACATCAGTCTTCTTTCCTTAAGATTTGTGTTATTTTTACTTCATATTTCACATCTCCGGAGGGGAGAAACTGCATGGCAGAATGAGCATGTTGTTGAAACCTGATTTGTAAATGTTTTTTCCCATAATCTTTGTTCTTGCATATGTTGAACACAAAGAATATTTTTGTTTGCATTTTTCAAAAATAAACCACACATTCTGTGTTTGTCAATTAACAACCTTGACTATAATGTTTTCTCACATTTTATTACACAAAAAAGGCAAACAGTTTAACACATTTCTTCATATGCGTATACATGTGAGCAAATAGATAACCAAAACTAGCAACGCTACAAACGAACCGCAAGAACAGCATACACCCCCCCTTCTAATAAATGGTGGTATGTTGGTGACCTAGGCAGAGAGGATGGTAGATGGCCTGACAAAGATGTTTGTGAGGTTGAACTCATTAACTGTGAGTCAGCAGAACCTGAAAAGGTAAGAATAACCTTGCCTCAAAGGTTGCTGCTCCTGCAGGTGACGGCATGAGTCAGTATGTGCAACAAAATGCTCCCCCACCGTAGTGCCAGGCCTGTAAAAAGGATGGCTCCTTTCAAAGATATGAAAGCTGACAATTTGGCCATCCAGACCAGAGCATTCCACATGCCTATGTCCAGGCACGTGGCCAGAGATCAAGGGTTGTTGTCTCATGGATGTGTGTTGGTATCGGAGTGTGTGGTGTGGTGGTGTTATTCTTTTCAACCCAGCGGTAGCTTCCTCCTCGTCTGGTGCTAGCAGACTGTTGCGTGGTGACCGGAACCAATCATCCAGAAAAGCAAACATCTCCTTGGGGTTGTTGGGTTTTGTGCATGGATCCAAAATAATATGTATGGCATTGCGGGCATGGAGGCGTAACGGACGATCAGTGTCCTGAATGTAGCTGGCCAGACTTTGGGCAAAAGCCTCCTCCCCATCATCATTCACCATGCGCGAGAGATATTCTAAAACACCAGTATCTACCTCGTGCCTGGTGGTGCTGATGGGGATCTGCCTCCTGGGTCTTAGTCTTCATGGAATGGAATGGTGCTGCAATAGGAGAGTGATCAAGCGGAAGGGTTGGGCTTCTGCTGTTGCGCTTTCCAGCTTCCTCTGTGCCTAATGCTGGTGGTATTGTTGGTGCCAGTTCACTAGTGGTTGCAGCTGTTGATTTGGAGGGTGTTGTTGTTGGTGGAAGGCCAGAATCTGAGCATTACCCTGCTGCTGCTCCTACATCCTCCCCATAATGGTTAACATGATCAAAAAATGTGCCATCAGACTCAGATGCTGTTGTCCTTGATGTTGGAGTCAGTCCTGGAACAAAAAAATATACATTATTTCTTACTCAAGTTTGGCAATAAGGTAAACACAAAACAAAAATTAGGGCAACATAATGATGAAAAGCCAATACTTACGGACAGAGGTCCAAAATTGGAGCCAGAAAATTAAGGCGCTCCATATAAAGATATGGCCTCTTTTTTGACAATGCAGATCCACTTTTGGCCCTCTGTTGTCATTCACGACGATATGTGTCTCTGCGGCTGCACCACCGGCGGGTGATATCATTCACCGTTGTAATAGTAAATAAGCAAAAAAAAAATGAAACATACATTAATGAAAAAGTAACATTCAGACTATAATGTGCATTGTTCATGTATTAGCCAAATGGAAAACATCACAATTAAGGAAGATATATTAAAAAAACACAAGTGTACATTGCTCAATACTCAATACTTAAACCATAAATGCAATGATTTAAATTTGGATTTTACAGGTATGCATGAGCATTTAACAAAATTACAAGGCTGCTTAACATACGAATGGTGAGCTAAATAGGACTACAATTATATCAAAAATACAATACACACAGCAGGATATGTCTGAATTGATTAGTGAAAACTTACTCATTGTGGTTTTCTCCACTTGGGAGTGTGTATCATAATTCAGATACATCTGACGGCATATGTACGTCCAAGAAGCATCCTTTTTTGTTCTGATCTTGATAGGCCGCATCTCGTTATCCCACAGCTCTGGACACTCCTGAACTAGGACAATCAGCATCTCCACATTAATGTAAGGTGCCATTTTACTGATGTCCGTGGAGGCGTGTTGGTTCCTTTTTATAGGTTGTCAGAATGTGCCTGCTTTACTACTTCCTACATTGTGATGATGCAATTTCCTGTCCCCCAGTGGCCAAATTACAGGCCATTTGGATCAGTCCAGTGCTGACAGAATGCGTTGTGATTTGTATCAGATTGCAATGTGTTTTTAAAATGAAAAATTACATCTAGGAATTCAGTATGTCATGTACATATCATTTGGAAAGGATGAATTGATAAAAACACGCACAAATATATGTATATGTATATACAGTTGTGGCCAAAAGTATTGACACCCCTGCAATTCTGTCAGATAATACTCAGTTTCTTCCTGAAAATGATTGCAAACACAAATTCTTTGGTATTATTATCTTCATTTAATTTGTCTTAAATGAAAAAACACAAAACGAATTGTCCTAAAGCCAAATTGGATATAATTCCACACCAAACATAAAAAAGAGGGTGGACAAAAGTATTGGCACTGTTCGAAAAATCATGTGATGCTTCTCTAATTTGTGTAATTAACAGCACCTGTAACTTACCTGTGGCACCTAACAGGTGTTGGCAATAACTAAATCACACTTGCAGCCAGTTGACATGGATTAAAGTTGACACAACCTCTGTCCTGTGTCCTTGTGTGTACCACATTGAGCATGGAGAAAAGAAAGAAGACCAAAGAACTGTCTGAGGACTTGAGAAACCAAATTGTGAGGAAGCATGAGCAATCTCAAGGCTACAAGTCCATCTCCAAAGACCTGAATGTTCCTGTGTCTACCGTGCGCAGTGTCATCAAGAAGTTTAAAGCCCATGGCACTGTGGCTAACCTCCCTAGATGTGGACGGAAAAGAAAAATTGACAAGAGATTTCAACGCAAGATTGTGCGGATGTTGGATAAAGAACCTCGATTAACATCCAAACAAGTTCAAACTTCCCTGCAGTCCGAGGGTACAACAGTGTCAACCCATACTATCCGTCGGCGTCTGAATGAAAAGGGATTGTATGGTAGGAGACCCAGGAAGACCCCACTTCTTACCCCGAGACATAAAAAAGCCAGGCTGGAGTTTGTCAAAACTTACCTGAAAAAGCCTAAAACATTTTGGAAAAATGTTCTCTGGTCAGATGAGACAAAAGTAGAGCTTTTTGGGCAAAGGCATCAGCATAGAGTTTATGATTGCAAACACAAATTCTTTGGTATTGTTATCTTCATGGTGTGGTTTTTTTTATCTAAAAATCAAATAGAATTTTTTAAAAAGTTTTTTTTCAATTTTTTTTAATGTTTCTAATTACATTTTAAGTTGCTATGAGTGTCCAATTGTCAATAAAAGTAAAACTAATTCACAGGTTTTTTATATGTATTCAGTGTTTCATTTTTTTATTTTTTTTTCATCTTTTTGCAGAGATGTATTTACTTTTTATTGTGTAAATAAAGACACTATTTTTTTAATGCTATTTCCCCTTTTTTTTCATCAAATCTTCTGATACCAGTTTCAGAGTGTTGCCATATGTTTACTCCATTTCCTTCTATCAGGAGGGAGGAGGAGGGTTAATCTGTCAGCCACCGAGGGTATTTATGGGCACTGGTTTAGTAGCTCAAGCACCCTGATGAAGAAGGCTGACTGTGCCTTCGAAACGCGTTGGTTAGCTTTTGACCTCCACATTGCCCTGTACAGGCTGTGACGTCACACGTTTAGGTACTCTCGGGCGGCCGTCTCCAAGCAGGTTTCTAGGGACGCTACCGGCCGGAGCTTTCACTTTCCCGCTTCCCTCACCTCCTGTCCTCCCCTGTGCCTCGTGCATACGTTCCTTATCTGGAAGGACGCCCATTGTGCACGGATCTTTTACGGCAATACCTCTCTTCATTGTGCCTAGGTTACCACTGTTGGTATGTAACTGCTACAGCTGCTGCAGCTTGCACCCCTGCTTATCACATAGCATGCTCAGCTCATTTCTCTTTGCAGCTCTACACTTCCAGGCCAGCACTGGCACCACGTTCATGCCACTCATTCTCTGCAACTCACGTCATCATCATTTCTTTTGGTGAGTGCTTTCCTGTCTGATTCAGGGTTATTTTATGCTATTATCATTTTTTATGTGCATTAGTACGTTGTATTTATCTTTGCATTATTGCTGTACTGACATTTCATTTATTTAAGTGGTGCATATGACCTAGAATTGTCCATTTGGCAGCCTCTGTTTAGCCCTTCAGCGCAGGTCTCCCTGATCGTTTTACCATTGTTTTTAATTGCGGGATGACACTGACCCGCATTTGACCTAGCAGCTGGGGAATTATTAGTGTTTAATTTTTGGGTAAGCGCTTGTGTGATTATTTGGTTATTTATTAAGCATTTTGTGTGACATAACTCTGATTTAAAAGCATAAAAATAAAAGTTTGAAAATTGCAAAATTTTCACCAATTTTCTGATATTTTCACAATAAGGCTATGTGCACACGTTGCGGATTTGCTGCAGATCTGCAGTGGTTTTCTGCACGAAATTGCACCAAATCCACAAATGAATGCTCAAGCAAGGTTAATCAATGGGAATCCCGAATAGATTTGCACATGCTGCATAAAATTCCATCATGATTTGCAGCGTTTTATTTTCCTCAGCATGTCAATTCTTTTTGGGAATCTGCAGCTTTTTTCTTCCATTGAGGCACTCAAATCCGCCACAAATTCGCAGGTGTAAAAATGTTTGCGAGTCTGATGTGGATTTGATGCGGATGTGCTGCGTATTTGGCTGAAACAACACAGTGGATTATTGAAATGCAATTATATCAGAAGGAGGAAGAATGTGTGGGCGGAGAATCAAAAATAGAGCCAATCTTGATTGAAATACATAAACAATGGAGGTAAGACTTGAAAAGGGCATTGTTTTTACTGTAGTACATCTTTATTGAGTTAACAAATCCTCGGACAAAGCCACATCCAAATCCGCATGTCAATCTGCATCAAACTGCATGAAATCCACACAAAAAATGTGCAGAATTTCCACTGCGTTTTCTGCTAAGAGATGCAGAATCCTCGCAGAAATTTCCTCAAGAAAATCTGCAGCGTGCGCACATAGCATTACACTGATACCTCTACCTTGTGACGGTCCTTACACTGGATACCCATCCACTCCAGAATCCAGTACAAACTTATTACCCTCACCCACAAAGCCCTCCATAGCTCAGCACCACCTTATATCTCCTCCCTCGTTTCAGTCTACCACCCTACCCGCGCCCTCCGTTCTGCTGATGACCTGAGGTTAGCATCCTCAATAATCAGAACCTCTCACTCCCGTCTCCAAGACAATACACATGCTGCGCCAATTCTTTGGAATGCACTTCCCAGCTCAATACGATTAGTCCCCAATCCCTGCAATTTTAAGCATGCCCTGAAAACGCATTCATTCAGACTGGCCTACCGCCTCAACACATTAACCTAACAATCCCTGTGTGGCACAGTCAAAAGTTTTACCATAACCAGGTTCCCCGCATCATGTTCCCACATGCTTTATGCATCTATTAGCCCTCTGTGTCTGTACTGTTGCACACTTAACATTATGGCTGGTCCATACAATCAGGGCAACTGTTACCACCCACCTTTCGTGTCTACCTCTTTCCTCATAGACTGTAAGCTGGTGAGCAGGGCCCTCATTCCTCTTGGTAGCGGTTATGATCTTTGTGATTATTGTTATGCTGTAATGTCTATTGTCTGTACAAATCCCCTCTGAAATGTAAGTGCGGTGGAATATGTCGGCGCTGCAGAAATAAAATGTATTATTATTATTATTATTATTAAACACAAGTCATTTCAGATAAATTTTACCACTATCATGAAGTACAATATGTCACAAAAAAACATTCTCAGAATCAGAGGGATCTGTTGAAGCGTTCCAGAGTTTTTACGACATAGTGTGACATTGGTCAGATTTAAAAAATGTGGCCTGGTTATTAAGGAAAAAATTGGCTCGGTCATTAAGGGGTTACATAGAATCTGTTTACCTGCATTGGACATAAAAACCCTACTCTTTATTTCTGTATGAAATTTGAGGCAGACAGGTATAGTACATGCCTCACGCAAAACTATACGGCACTCTTACGACAGCTCTGTATGAAATGGCACAATTATTACTGTAGTGTGTCTGAACCCTCAGCTGTTTAAATCTGTTAGAACAATTTTTGACTTCATTTTACATTATTGTGATACTGACATTTTCTATCCATGTTGATGAAAAGAAAAGTATTGTGATGGATACATTGATATTAGTATAGGATCCCATACATAATGATCAGTTATTATCTGGAGAAAACTCAGGTAAAGACCATCCACTTACTGTATATGTCCTACAGGAGACAAAAGTTATCATTTTAGCTTCTGTGAATAATCAAATCTGACCATGATTTCTCATTCAAAGGGCCTCATTTATCAAAACTGTCTAAGGGTATGTCCACACAGTGCATTTTTATGCATTTTCAAAGGGTCTTTTCCAAGCGGAAATAGGTCAAAAACGATGTGGAATCCTTGTGCAAGCTAACTAAATGACAATCCAGAAGTTTTTTGCACATGATCAGTAAATTTACTTTATTATTTGTAGTGTGTTTTTTTCTGCAGCATGTCAATTTTTTGTACGTTTCTGCAGCATTTTTCACCCATTGACTTCATTTGAGTCAGTCAAATCCGCAGGTATAAAAATGTTTGTGGATTTGCTGAGTTTTGTTTTGTGTTTTGCCATCTTCCTATGGTGTTAACCGAGCTGTCTGTGTGACAGCGTGGGAAACACCAACGCGGTAGTTGTTATTGATGGTAAGGCTACCGCCGGTAAGACCATCTGTGAAATGCTGTGGTATCATGCTGTTAAATGTCAGCATGACTCCGTAGCTGTGACTGTCACCCGCGGTAATGCTACTACCGGTACTGTTGGTAAGATCGCTGACGGGATCATGCTGTCAGATGTCAGCGTAACCTCGCAGCTGTGATTGCAACCCGCAGTAACGCTACCACAGACTGTCTGTCAGAATGCTACGGGGTCATACTGTCATATATCAGCGTGACCCCGCAGCTGTGACTGTGACACACAGTGGTGACGAGTTGTAAAATGCTTACCACAGGACAGCAGGCGTGGGCCGATGAGACTACTGCTCAAATCGGGCTATGTCTGCTGTCACTGATAACAGTAACAGCAGGTGCTGCTGATGGGAGATCATGCTCACAGTTAAAAAAAGTAAAATTACATACATTTTCACATAAAAATAAAAAATTATACTCACCTGACACCAAATCCCTGACGCCTTCATCTCCTAGAAATAATCTAAAATAATAAATCAACATATATTCACCTGTCCGCCATAGTCCAGGTAATCCCGAGTGTCCCACGGTGATCTTATGTGTAGAACAGTCACATCGGGAGATGTGACCGCTCTACCTGGCCGCCGGTGATACACTGACAGGAGCTAATCACTCCCGCAGTGTATCACTGAGCCGTGAGAGTTCACCGGAGTTCATCAGCTCCGGAACTCTCACTTACGGCCCCTCTGCATGAGAACTTTCTCTCGCAGCAGTGGTGCTGTAAGGAAGAGCACCGGAGCTGATCAGCTGATGAACTCTGTTGAACTCTCTCACGGCAGCTTAGTGATACAGGTGATGTTGGATTCAGTGGATTAGATTTTCAGTAAGCATGGTGCAATTAAAATTCAATAAATGAGTCTGTGTCTTTATTTCAGATAAAGGGCTTTATTCTGGGTGTCTGTGTTTTTTATACAATATCACTATGGGGTTACTAATGGATAGGTGTCTTATACATGCCTCTCCATTACTAACCTATGGGCTTGCAGGTGACGTTGGATTCAGTGGATTAGGCTTTCGGTTAGTATGGTTTAATTGAAATTCAAAAAAGGAGTCTGTCATTACTTCAAATAAAGGACTATTCTGAGTGTCTGTGTTTTTATTCAATATCACTATGGGGTTACTAATGGATAGGTGTCTTATAAATGCCTCTCCATTACTAACCTGTGGGCTTGATGTCACCCGACAACACAAAGGTGACATCAACCCCATAAATATGAACCCCACTTGCCACCGCTACAGGGCAAGTGGGAAAAGTGAGCCTAAGTGCCAGAATTGCTGCGTTTTAAGATATGCTTTTTATATGGTGGCTGAGAGCTGATGCTTTTAGTCTGGGAGGGGCCATTATTCATGGCCCCTTACTAGGCTATTAATGTCATCCCACAGCTTTCTGCCTTGCCTTTGCTGGTTAGATTTTATAAGGGACCCTATGTCAATTTTTTCTGGGGTCCCCTGTAAACTAGTTAGTAAAGGCTAAGCAAAGAGCTGTGAGTTGATATTGTCATGATCCAGGATGGACTTTGTCTTTGGCCCATCCTGGTCAGACAGGGGTTAATAGTTTCTGCCTCTCTCTGGCAGAGGGCGGCTATTTAATGCTCACTTGACCTAGGTCCGGTGTCAGTTATACTCCTGCCCTCGGCTGAGTTAGTTGACCTCGTGCGTACGTGTGCCTTGTGCCTGATATCTTGCTTGCTTCTTTGGTTTTGATCTGGTTCTGTCCCTGTTACGAGTTCTGCCTGTCCCTCTTGTACTGCGCTACCTCTCTGTGTATGACCCTCTGCCTGTGACTTGACTATTCTTTGCTCGTCCCTATTCTTTGCTGCAGCAATAGGACGCTAAGACCCGCCCTCTGCAGTTACATGATCTAGGTCCTGGGGAATTGCCAATTCCTGAGAGACCATGGACTCATTTGTCCATGGATTTCATCATCAACCTTCCCCCCTCCAAGGGTAATACCATCGTTTGGGTGGTGGTGGACAGGTTTAGTAAGCAGGCACATTTTGTACCTTTGGCAGCTCTACCTAATGTGGAAACGTTGTCCAGATTGTTTGTTGAGCATGTGGTGTGGTTGCATGGGGTACCCTTGAAAGTGGTGTCTGATAGAGGAGTACAATTTGTTTCCAGATTTTGGAGGGCATTTTGTAAGAGGTTGGGTATTGGTCTGTCCTTTTCATCCTCTTACCATCCAAAGACTAATGGGCAGACCGAGCGGACCAATAAGTCTCTGGAGCAAATTCTGCATTGCTTGACCTCAGCCCAACAGGATGATTGGTGTACTGCATTACCTTTGGCCGAGTTTGTATTTAACAACCGCATTAACCAGTCTACGGGTACATCTCCCTTTTTCTGCAATGGGGTTTCATCCTCATTTCGGAGAGTTTTCCCGTTTAGACTGAGTGTCCTGGGGCGGATGAGACTATCCAGTGGTTGGAGGAGGTATGGCGGTAGGTCCAGAGTAACATTACGAAGGCCCAGGATAAATATAAGTTTTTTGCAGACAAAAAATGGTCTGCGGGGCCGGTGTTCCAGATTGGGGATAAGGTTTGGTTATTTACCAAGAATATAAGGCTCAAGGTCCCCTCTGCGAAGCTTGGACCTAAGTTTATTGGTCCCTATGAAATTACCGAAGTGGTTAACCCGGTGGCTTTTCGGTTGCGTCTCCCGCCATCTCTATGGATCCCCAATGTTTTCCATAGGGCCCTTTTGAAACCTGTGAGGTCCTGTGGGGAGGGATCATCATCTTTCCCACCACCGGTTTTGGTAGACGGGCAGTCTGAGTACGAGGTGGAACGAATTGTTGACTCTAGGTTGGTTTGTCGTGCTCTTCAACATCTTGTACATTGGAAAGGCTACGGTCCTGAAGACCGGTCGTGGGTTCCTGCTCGATCAGTTCATGCAGATCGGTTGGTCCGGGCCTTTCACGCCAAGTATCCTGAGAGACCCGGGGGTCCAGTGGCCCCCCATTGAGAGGAGGGTACTGTCATGATCCAGGATGGGCTTTGTCTTTGGCCCGTCCTGTTCTGACAGGGGTTAATTGTTTCTGCCTCTCTCTGGCAGAGGGCAGATATGGGTCTCCCCCACGCTTTACCCAGGGCTGTGGGGTACTCGGCACCGGGCCGGTGTCAAGGGGGGAGACGTGTCACAGCAGCGGCCACCCGGTCCGTGGCCCTGGGCGCCCAATATCAATGGCGGTGATGTTTGTAGTGTAGTTTATATGAAAAGTTTGTGACGCCACCCGTGGTATTTGGCAAGTGAGATGGTAAGCCAACGCTGCTTGCGGATCCACTGGGTCTGATGGCGTGATGCAGCAAAGATGGTGAAGCTCCCCACAGGTGGAGCTGTAGTCCCAGGGCAGTGTAGGAGCAATGGATGAGGAGAGGCACCGAATGGTGTAGATGTTAAGACCCAAATGTGGCGGTGCTGATGTGGGAAGGAATGGAGGACACCAGAGCTTGCAGTTTCTAAGCTTTACTCACAGTTCGTAGTGCACACAGGTGCCTGCTTCGGTACCGTGTCCTCCGGGGCAGCGGGCCAGCCAACCTCCAGGCAAGATAGGTCTCTCCCCGCCAGCACCCCGCCAACATGTGCCTTTCCTGAACGACTCCTCTATTGCGCCTTTTGGTGTGAAGAGCTCCAGTACCGTGGTTCTCTGAAGTTCCTCCTATCAGATGTTCCTAACAACTCTACTTGTATGACAGACAGCTGTAGCCTGCTTCAGGGACTCCCGTCTCCTGAATCCTGGCTCTCTACTTGTTTGCTGTTGTGTCCCAAGTCTTTGATGGGAGTAGTGCATTTACAGCCAACTACTCCACCGGTGTCTGCTGCAGAACCATAAGGGTCCATACAACATCGGGGACCGGGCCCCGGCCTTGCGCTGAGAACCGATAGGCAGGGTTCCTATCCAACCCACTCCTCGTCTCTTTTCTCTCTCCTCTTCCTTCCGTACTTGACTTTCTCTCTCTTATGGAAATGCAGGTTACAGTTCTACGTCTCTCCTTCTCCTTCCTTTCCTGTGCTAGCTGGCTCAGGTCACTGAGGCAGCTGCAGCACTCCTTCCTCCATCCCTTCTTCCAGGGATCCTCACTCCTGTCTGAGTGACTTCTTTCCCGACTGACCTCTTGTCAGACTGACCTAACTGTCTCCGACGGCCCCCCTATGAGGACTGACCTGTAATTATATCTTTCCCCTTCTTTTTATACTAACTCCACCCACCTCCCAGCACATCTCGTGTTACGAAGCAGGGTTCCAGGAAAGGTGCTCTGCTACACCCTGAGCCTAAAGCTGCAATGTGGTCCTGCTGAACTATCCTGTGTGTGGGATGCAGGTGTTGGAGCGTGACAAGGAGTTCCCACCTTACCTGGATGGTGGGGCACTACACCTTAGGAGAAGGTGCAGTACCTCTGTGGTGACTGAGCCTCAGGGGCGCCACAGCTATTTAATGCTCACTTGACCTAGGTCCGGTGTCAGTTATACTCCTGCCCTCGGCTGAGTTAGTTGACCTCGTGCATAACGTGTGCCTAGTGCCTGATATCTTGCTTGCTTGTTTGGTTTTGATCCGGTTCTGTCCCTGTTACGAGTTCTGCCTGTCCCTCTTGTACTGCGCTACCTCTCTGTGTATGACCCTCTGCCTGTGACTTGACTATTCTTTGCTCGTCCCTCTGGTACCGCACAGCCCTCTCCCTGTACGAACCCTCGCTTGTCTGACCTGCGTTTTCCTCTCCTCTTCTACAGTTTCACTGCAGTAGGTACATTATATCATCTGCAGCAGTAGGACGCTAAGCCCCTCCCCTGCAGTCACATGATCTAGGTCCTGGGACTCCTTACTATTTTCAGTGCCGCAGGTCCTGTCTGCTTGAACCGTCACTACTGTATTGGACCCCGCGCTCTCCCATAGTGTGGGTAAGTCACCCTGCTCGGCATGACAGTTTGCCAACACTGACAGGGTCCTGACACTAGAGTCCTGACAGATATTAATAGCCTGGGAACCATTATGGCTCTTAGCTCCATCCCAGAATATTAAGATCAGCCCTCAGCCATCAGCTTTCCCTCTGCTGGTTATTAAAATTAAGAGGGAGCCCAATCAATTTTCTTTTTCTTTTTTTATTCTTTAAAATGAACAGTTGCTGTCTGGTTACAACCTATGTACTTTCGTCCTGTTAACGCTCCTACATATGCTGGTGACAATGTGTGTGTTTATGTTTACTTATTGGCTTAGTAATGAGGGTGTCGGGCTGACACCTTTTCATTACTAAGCCTAGAGCTAGGTATCAAAGACAGCTGCTGACACCAAGAGCTAATCCAATTACTCTGATGCCATTGCATCAGCATGAAAAAGGTGGTGCATCACAAAACTTTTTTTAAATATCTTTATTTAGCTCACAAAAGCCTTTATTGCTGTACAAAAACTCAGACAAAAAATGAATACAAAAACGCACCAAAAACATGGCAAAAACACATATTTTTGTCACAGTATTTTTCCTGCCAAGAGATGCAGAAACCTTGCAGAAATTTCTGCATGCAAATACTCAGCGTGCGCACATAGCCTAAAAGAAAAATTTTGTTGCCCCTAGCTACTAATCACAGCTTTGCAGTTCTGGGGTTCTTAGCTCAAATCAACATCTGCAAAGAGTTCGTATGTTCTTTTTGTGTTTGTGGGTTTCCCACAAGTTCTCCGGCTTCCTTCCCCACTCCAAAGTCATTCGGATGGGCAATATAAATTGTAAGCTCCATATTTTTTTCAATAGAAAATGATAATTTAGTATCCCAATTACTTATTTTCTAGTTGTCGATAATCAGTCTCTTAGGCTTTGTTTCCTAATTTTACTATTCTTCTATTAGGAGATCATGTGGGATACCAAAGGAACTCATTGACACTAAAATGGATTCTGTATAGTTTCTGTCTTGTTACCTTGATTTATACAGGGACATATTGGTATATTGTGCCATTTTGTCCAGTAATTTTAATCAGATTGGCAAAAGAGATTCTAACTCTGAACAGATAATTCAGGCCAAATTCTATTGTGTACTTAAAACTTCACTCCCATGAATCAACTTTCATGGATATTTGAAGATTATACTTAATTATTCATTTGTAGCCAATAGTCTTTATCGACTGCATTCTGTGCCCCCAGTCAAAGGCATCCATCTAAGAATTTTTCCTATTGTTTGCTGTCAGTTCATCAAAGCGCACAGATTCTAGCCAAGCGATTCCTTGCGTGCATAATAGTGACACGTAATTTAGAGGTCAGACCGAGCGCTCTGTCAACAGTGACCACAAGGTAACACCGTCCTTATTGACGTGTTCAGCTCTCTTGCTTCCTTTGACACAGTATCACAGGGCTACATGCAACAACGGGACAATGACACCACGATGTAATGTCTGCACAAAATACATAGAATAACAAGTATCAGATTAGAGATGAATTCCTACAATTATCCACCGTATAATGCAAAGCATTAGCCAACTGAATTAAATTAACTAGTGTGGCTACTACATAATGTCTGCACAAAGTACATGCACATATATATATATATATATATATATATATATATATATATATATAAACTGCTCCTTATAATGATCATAGAGGCACACTTCAATTGAAAATCATGACCTTATCCTAGATATATCAAAGAGCATATGCATGAACAAAGAGCAGCGTTCGTGCTAGACATCATAAGAGACCATTGCTACAATCGAAAAGGAGTTCTATCTGATTATAAATAGCTGTGCCACCAATAAGGATATCTATTACTGGTATTAAGTGCAAAGTAACCCACCCATGTAGTATACGTATCACCTGGGCCTGTATCCGCTGTAATAATACAGTGTCTAGTGGGGTTTAGAGGTCATTAATTGCTTTGCATTATATAGTGGACAATTGTAAAAATTATATTTGTGACTTGATATACAGTTGTGGCCAAAAGTATTGACACCCCTGCAATTCTGTCAGATAATACTCAGTTTCTTCCTGAAAATGATTACAAACACAAATTCTTTGGTATTATTATCTTCATTTAATTTGTCTTAAATGAAAAAACACAAAAAGAATTGTCCTAAAGCCAAATTGGATATAATTCCACACCAAACATAAAAAAGAGGGTGGACAAAAGTATTGGCACTGTTCAAAAAATCATGTGATGCTTCTCTAATTTGTGTAATTAACAGCACCTGTAACTTACCTGTGGCACCTAACAGGTTTTGGCAATAACTAAATCACACTTGCAGCCAAGTGACATGGATTAAAGTTGACTCAACCTCTGTCCTGTATCTTTGTGTGTACCACATTGAGCATGGAGAAAAGAAAGAAGACCAAAGAACTGTCTGAGGACTTGAGAAACCAAATTGTGAGGAAGCATGAACAATCTCAAGGCTACAAGTCCATCTCCAAAGACCTGAATGTTTCTGTGTCTACCGTGCGCAGTGTCATCAACAAGTTTAAAGCCCATGGCACTGTGGCTAACCTCCCTAGATGTGGATGGAAAAGAAAAATTGACAAGAGATTTCAACGCAAGATTGCGCGGATGTTGGATAAAGAACCTCGACTAATATCCAAACATGTTCAAGCAGTCCGAGGGTACAATAGTGTTAACCCGTACTATCCGTCGGCGTCTGAATGAAAAGGGACTGTATGGTAGGAGACCCAGGAAGACCCCACTTCTTACCCCGAGACATAAAAAAAAGCCAGGCTGGAGTTTGCCAAAACTTACCTGAAAAAGCTTAAAACGTTTTGGAAGAATGTTCTCTGGTCAGATGAGACAAAAGTAGAGCTTTGTGGGCAAAGGCATCAACGTAGAGTTTACAGGAGAAAAAAAGAGGCATTTAAAGAAAAAAACACGGTCCCTACAGTCAAACATGGCGGAGGTTCCCTGATGTTTTGGGGTTGCTTTGCTGCCTCTGGCACTGGACTGCTTGACCGTGTGCATGGCATTACGAAGTCTGACGACTACCAACAAATTTTGCAGCATAATGTAGGGCCCAGTGTGAGGAAGCTGGGTCTCCCTCAGAGGTCATGGGTCTTCCAGCAGGACAATGACCACAAACACACTTCAAAAAGCACTAGAAAATGGTTTGAGAGAAAGCACTGGAGACTTCTAAGGTGGCCAGCAATGAGTCCAGACCTGAATCCCATAGAACACCTGTGGAGAGATCTAAAAATGGCAGTTTGGAGAAGGCACCTTTCAAATATCAGGGACCTGGAGCAGTTTGCCAAAGAAGAATGGTCTAAAATTCAAGCAGAGCATTGTAAGAAACTCATTGATGGCTACCGGAAGCGGTTGGTCGCAGTTATTTTGGCTAAAGGTTGTGCAACCAAGTATTAGGCTGAGGGTGCCAATACTTTTGTCTGGCCCATTTTTGGAGTTTTGTGTGAAATGATCAATGTTTTGCTTTTTGCTTCATTCTCTTTTGTTTTTTTTTCATTTAAGACAAATTAAATGAAGATAATAATACCAAAGAATTTGTGTTTGCAATCATTTTCAGGAAGAAACTGAGTATTATCTGACAGAATTGCAGGGGTGTCATTACTTTTGGACACAACTGTATGTTATTCCCTGGATATCCATACATTTCGTTCTAGCTGACCTCTTTATATATGTGTTTGGTTTGAGGTACCAATTTTAGAATATTTTTTGTATTTTCTTGGATTTTAGGTGTTTAAATAAAATTAATCTGTTTTATCAACAGCTTGTAAACACTTCTTGACCCAAATATAGTTCAATGACTATAGGATCAGTATGTTTTTATATTATTTGGAGTGTAGCCCATCCTGTGTATAAGGAAAATTGAGCATGCGTAGTATGTTTATTAAAAATAATAGAAAACAGTAATAATAAATAACATTTTTTCTTTTTTTGTATGTCTCTTTGGAACTTGAACTGACAAGCGCTACAATTACAGACAACAGCTAAAGCAAAGAGCCGCAAGCTTCAGTGATGTCAGCAAGAGAATTTTGTATACTTGAGCTGCATTGCAGACACCAAACCCACCGGTGGATGATAAAAGTACATGGAAATGCATCTGTACACAGTGTTTTTCTATGTCCCAGTAATCTAGAGGAAGAATAAAAGATATATTTTTTTCCTATAAAATTACTAAAAAATAAAAAAAAAACAATTACAGTTATGTTATTTTTTAGGGTATGTTTACACCTGGAGTTTTTTATGCTAATTTTCAGCTCCTTTTTACAGTACCAGGAAAGCCTATGAGATTTCAGAAACCTCATGCTCACACACTGGTTTTTTGTGTCATCAGGATTTTGTGCTTTGCTGCTTTTTTTGGACATAGAGCATGTCACTTCTTTCAGCATTTTTGCAGCGTTTTTCACCCACTGGCTTGAATGGTATGTTGAAAAAATGCTGCAGAAACACAGGTATCATTATTTGCAGCGTTTTTTCTGCAGAAAAGTCATGGGGGCACTTAACTTTTACCATGCACAAAGTAGCCCAAAAAACCACACCAAAACTGCAACAAAACCGCACCAAAAATGCACCTAAACCTGTTTTTTTGACACAGGTTCTTTCCTGCCAAGAATTCAGGTTTTGCTGCAGAAAAAAAATAAAAAGCAGCAAAACCGCCCAGTGTGAGCTTACCCTTAATGTGCTTTTTTAAAAAGTATTAGTATCACATTTGTTCAGAGCGGCTTATCACGTTCACTAATCAAAGTCATTCTATGTGTAAAGCCCCCGTTACACACTGCGATATCGCTAGCAATATCGCTGCAAGGTCACCGATTTTGTGATGTTGCAGCGATATTGCTAGCGATATCGCTGCATGTGATACTTACCTCCGACCGGCTCCCCCGCTGGTTATCGCTGATCGCGCGAGAAGCTGCTGGATCATTCCTCGTCGGTCACTTACTGCGGCGCTTCCTGCTGTGATGACGAGCGATGCGTGGACGCGGGCGGGAGGACGCAGGATCGCCTAGTGTGACAGTTAGGTAGCGACCCCCGTCCCAAGCGATGTCGCTGATGAGATCTGCCTGTGTGGCAGCTCACTAGCGACCACCTAGCGATGTACCAGCGATCCTGACCACGTCATATCACTAGTCGGGATCGCTGGTGCATCGCTAGGTGTAACGGTACCCTAAGTGTGCACGTGTAGCCCATTCACTATCTCCATCCATCCCTCACTCCCTTAAGATGGCTGGACCATCATTATAAATACACCATTGCAAATACACACCTGTACTTTGTATCTCCCTCACCTCATGGTAGATTGTAAGCTCCCACGAGCAGGGTCGTCTTATTTCGTCTTATTTTGCTTTAATTATTGTATTGTTAACGTTGTTACTTATGACTTGTGTTTTGAAACTGTTAAACTGGAAAGCGCTGCGGAATATGTTGGCGCTATATAAATAAAGATTATTATTATTATTATTATTATTATTAATAAACATCACAAATCAGCAAATAATAGACATATTTGGAGTCCCAGTGATCATAACGACCCAAACAACACAGTGATCAGATTATTTATGGTGATTAGAAAATGGTGTTAAAAAATGGAAAAATTGATTTTTTTCTCTATTAAATCCATAGAAATGTAACGCAGAGGCCATGTTCACATGTAGCATAAATGCTGCATTTTTTCCATAGTTTTTTTCTGCCCATTTTCGACATCTATCGCACCATGCAACACAATAATAATCTTCCTTGATTATTGCATGTCTGCTGCATTTCTTTTATGCATTTTCACCCTCACTTGATGCTTTGTTGGTACAGATGTGAATCCTTGAATCTTGTTTTTATTGCCTTTTTATTACCACAGATAAAGCTTTTATTCAGCACTTAAAAATGTAACAGTGGTTTTTTTAGGCTAATTTCACACTAGCATATGGCTGAGGTGCGGAGGGCTGCAGACTTCCTTTGTGAAGCTCTGCCCACGGCCGCACCACCTCCCGTCAGCCTCAGTGACGTCAGCGGAATTCCCCGCAATTTTTTACAACGGATTAACCCCTTATATTAACACCTACAACTCCAAAATTTTACACAAAAACCCTCATCTAATTACTTGTGATAGAAATAAAAAAAAAAACATGAAATGAAATGGTTAACTATATGTAAACCATGTGTCATTTCGTGTCGGGTAGGGGAATGAATTTACAGAAGCCGGCAAATGTTAAAGTGGCTATTCTGCTATGAAGAACTGCATGAATTATATATATATACTCGTATATACTGTATATATTGTATTCTATGTGTCTATATCTATTCTTTCGTTTCTTTATTGAACCTGTCAGTGTGATTTTACTGTATTGCTAAATGAATTGCCGGCTTTTTGTAAAGGACACCGGGTGCGATTTTATCGCAACTCACATATCTGGTCCGTTTGTAATCCGATTTTTTATCGCCCCCATAGACTTGCATTGGCGAGTCCGATCCGAAAATCGGTGACAATCGCAGCATGCTGTGATTGTCTCAGTCCGAGGAAACGTTCAGAAAAAAATTCGGATGATGGGAGCTACACTATAGAATAACATTGGGACGAATGCAATGAGATTTTTTATCGCATTGCATTCGTCCGATTTAATCGCTAGTGTGACTCTGGCCTTAGCCATTAAAAGGTATCAACCACTGAGGACTCTCAATTCTGAATATTTTTCTATCTACTGACTAACACGGTACAAAGATATATATCTTTGTTGTATTAACAAAGTCTGACCAAAGTTTAAGAGCAAAATAACACCATAATATCAGACATATCAGACATCGTTACACCCACAGGTACATAGCTCAGGGAAAAGGAGGTATAATTGCATAATTTGTTTAAAAGATTGAATTTTTAATAAGAAAAGTAGTTCAAAATTATAATAAAAATTCAAGCAAGACGCCTGGTGCCTGCACCAGAGTATTAACCCAAATGATTCTGATTAGGCTTTCTGATTCCTCACTGCAAAACAGTTTTATCCCAAATGATTTGGATTAGCAAATTGGGCCTCCTGGCTGAACCCCAATATTAGGCCTAACCATTTAAATGTGGCCTTCTGATTTCTCACTGCAGCACAGTTTTTTCACAAGCAATTTGCCTGCACCCTAATATTAGGCCTAACAATTTTTTAGTAGAAATCTGGCCTTTTGATTTGTCACTGAAGCACAGTTCTATCACAAATGATTTGGATTAGCTAATTAGGAATCATCGCTGTGTGGGGAGGAGGACCCCCATACAGTGATTGGGCTGGAACCAGGGGGACCGCCATCAGGGTTATTGAAGAAACCACATCAGGGGGATTACAAAGGGAGACATGCGATTGAAGTTGTCAGGGCAACAGGGGGCGGGGCGAGGGTAAAAGGAGCAGGGGACGCGCTGAGGTGGCAGTTGGAAGAGAGCCTGACAGGAGAGAGAGAGCCGTGTGGCAGGGGGAGGACTGTGGCAACTGACGGTGTGGGGAAGAGAGACAGGCAGGAGACTGTCAAAGGAAAATTTGAGACTGTCCGAAGAGCGGCGCATAAGAGACTCTTCCCGGGAGTCCCTCCCCGGATACATACAGATAAATTGACGCCCGCTGATTCCCTCCGTGCTGTGACAGGACCGGGATCTCAGGCGACCGCTGCGACGAGACAGCAATCCGGTATAGTGGCCAGGACACTGCCCCCCTGTCTTCTCCCACAGCTGCGACCCCATCATTACCGAACTCAGGGGACGCCACCTCGCTATAGGCGGCCGCAGAGCCCCTGTCCCGCTTACTGAGGGGACACTGAGCAGAGTTTGTTAAGATTTTATGTTTTTGGACTGCGTCATGACCTGGCTGGGGGACGAGCGCCTTTAAACGGACGCCTGGGAGATTTATCCCCCCGAACAGTTTCTTCAGGGCCTGTTGTGCCCCACCGTCCCCATTTCTTCAGGGCCTATTGCGCCCCACCATTCCAGCTTCTTCAGGGCCCATTGCGCCCCACCGTTCAGTTTCTTCAGGGCCGGTTGCGCCCCATCGTTCCGGTTTCTTCAGGGCCTGTTGCGCCCCATCGTACTGGTTTCTTCAGGGCCCGTTGCGCCCCACCGTCCAGTTTCTTCAGGGCCTGTTGCGCCACATCGTTCTGGTTTCTTCAGGGCCCGTTGCGCCCCACCGTCCAGTTTCTTCAGGGCCTGTTGTGCCCCAACGTTCCGGTCTCTTCAGGGCCCGTTGCGCCCCACCGTCCAGTCTCTTCAGGGCCTGCTGCGCCCCATCATTCCGGTTCCTTCAGGGCCTGCTGCGCCCCACCGTTTTGGTTTCTTCAGGGCCGGACGAGCCCAAGTCCTTCCGTGAAATCGTGGATTACAAGGCAGCCACATCTGCAATCCCTGAGTGGTCGTGGACTCGAGCGACGCCCGGGAGGCTAAGTGCATTATAGAGTATAAGGACCCTTTTTGTTTTGAATGTTTGTTTTACGAGTCCCTGCGAGGACAAATAGGTGTTTCCCCTTTTGTTTCATCGAAGCAGTTTTAGCCCTTGCGGCTTTAAACTTATAAAAGTATATTTCACCCCACATTCAGTCTCGTGTCTCGTCATTGCATCCTGTGAGCCTGCTCGTACCCTACAGCTGCACCCCAATATTAGGCCTAATGATTTTGAAGCGGAAATCTGGCCTTCTGTTTGCCACACAGTTTTTGCACAATCTAGTTAGATGCTGGATGTTCGATTTCACATAGGATAGGAGACTATCTTGCTAACTGACAAGTTCACTTGCAGCACTATCAGGAGCGGCTTCTGTGCCAAGGACACTGCGAAATTGGCACCACCGAAAGAAGATGTCCCCTTTTTATATGGTCAAAGACATGTGACGTTGGCAGCTAGTCACAGAAGACCTTGTCTCATGATGTTGTGGATGACTTTTGCATCCTTATTAGCTGCTGGAAGCAACACACATAAAGTTAAAGGGAAAAAAAGAGCACACTGCTCCTCTAACCTTTCCACACTCCCTTCCCCTTATTAAACACGTCACCCCTCAACCCCCCGCTCATCAACAGCATCACTATCCTAGCTAAAGTAATAACAAAGGCATTAGTGGAAATGCCATGATTTACCGAACTGTGCCCGAATTTTACTGACTTTAAGTAAAAATGTTTGTGAAACTGAGCACATATCCATATGTGCTACGTTCGTGCCGAATTTGAGATTGGCGAACATTTTCCGAACACGTTTGCTCATCTTTAATCAAGATGAGAAAGTTCTGGCTGCTATGACTGTGAAAGAATGAACAAAAAATAAATACATACCGTATGCTTCAACTAGAGATGAGCATGAAGCACAGATGACGCTGCTGAGATGGGGATGGCGGGAGGTAAGAGATTTCCGGTTATCTGTCCAACCACCAGACACCACTGATCTGGAAGCTGGACTGGAATTACATGAATAGATCCACCAATCTTTAGTCCTAAACATCCTGGTTACAGCAGGTAGGACAGTCCTAGAACTGGGTCTACGCCCTGCAGTCTCAGATGTCTGACGAATATCCCACACTGTCATCACACTCTCTGACAACTTCTACCAGGGTATAAATATATGGTAAACTAGCTGAAGAGCCCGGCGTTGCCTGGGCATAGTAACCAACTGTGGTTAGTTATAACAAATGATAATGATTATATTGCACATAAAAACATTTCACATCATATATTCAACACTACAGATTTGCAACACAAATTAACTAAACGATTACCCAAGTATTGATAATATTTTATTTTCAACTCATTCAAGAGCCTTTTGATAAACAACATGTGTATCTGTGTATCTATCCCTATCCTGTGTGATAATGTCTTCTGAGCTCTGTACCTAATCCTCTCCTGTGTGATACTTTCTGCTGAGCTGTGAATCTAAACCTATCCTGTGTGATACCATCTGCTGAACTGTGTATCTAATCCTCTCCTGTGTGATACTGACTGCTGAGCTGTGTATCTAATCCTCTCCTGTGATACTGTCTGCTGAGCCGTGTATCTAATCCTCTCCTGTGATACTGTCTGCTGAGCTGTGTATCTAATCCTATCCTGTGTGTTACTGACTGCTGAGCCGTGTGTCTAATCCTATCCTGTTTGATACTGACTGCTGAGCCGTGTATCTAATCCTATCCTGTGTGATACTGACTGCAGAGCAATGCATCTAGTCCTATCCTGTGTGATAATGTCTCCTGAGCTGTGTAGCTAATCCTATCGTGTGTTACTGACTGCTCAGCCGTGTATGTAATCCTATCCTTTGTGATACTGACTTCTGAGCCGTGTATCTAATCCTATCCTGTGTGATACCGTCTGCTGAGCCGTGTTTCTAACCCTATTCTGTGTGATACTGACTGCTGAGCCGTGTACCTAATCCTATCATGTGTGTTACTGACTGCTGAGCTGTGTATCTAATCCCATCCTGTGTGATACTGACTGCAGAGCCGTGTATATAATCCTATTCTGTGTGATACTGTCTGCTGAGCCATGTATCTAATACTATTCTATGTAATACTGTGTGCTGAGCTGTGTATCTAATCCTATCCTGTGTGATGCTGTCTGCTGAGCCGTGCATCTATTCCTATCCTGTGTGATACTGACTGCTGAGCCGTGCATCTAATCCTATCCTGTGTGTTACTGACTGCTGAGCTGTGTATCTATTCCTATCCTGTGTGATACTGACTGCTGAGCTGTGTATCTATTCCTATCCTGTGTGATACTGACTGCTCAGCCGTGTATCTAATCCTATCCTTTATGATACTGACTTCTGAGCCGTGTTTCTAATCCTATCCTGTGTGATACCGTCTGCTGAGCCGTGTATCTAACCCTATCCTGTGTGATACTGACTGCTGAGCCGTGTACCTAATCCTATCATGTGTGTTACTGACTGCTGAGCTGTGTATCTAATCCTATCCTGTGTGATACTGTCTGCTGAGCCATGTATCTAATACTATTCTATGTGATACTAAAAGAGAAGAGCCAGCACTGCCAGTGGTCAGAACGCATAACATGAGGTGCATATGCACATATCTTACTGCATTCAAAATGAGACATTTAGCAAAATATTGATCAATATATTGAGCCACCCCGCCACGCCAAGGCAATCTCATATGGGGGGGTCCTACTCTACATTTTTATTTATTCACTGTGCCATTGCGGCCTCCTAAATGTTTTAAAAGCAAGACCATATCAAATGCAATCCATACCTGAAGCATATCTGCATCACTCCCGTGCAGCCAGACGGAGCAGGTGCAGATAAAGGCCAACCAGGTCTGAACACAGACATCTCAGGTTTGACCTCCACACACTGCCCAACCAGCAAACACAGATGAAGGGCAATGCAGGCTCAGACATGGATGCAAAAATAAATAAAGCCTGGGGCAGGGCGGGGCTGCCGTGAGTGTGCACAGCAGCCTAGATCAATCACAATAAACACAGAAAAGATGGCGAACATGACCCAGCGTGCACGGCAACAGTGGTGGTCAGCCACAAAACCAATTTGCAATAAAAAAAGAGAAGAGCCAGCACTGCCAGTGGTCAGAACGCATAACATGAGGTGCATATGCACATATCTTACTGCATTCAAAATGAGACATTTAGCAAAATATTGATCAATATATTGAGCCACCCCGCCACGCCAAGGCAATCTCATATGGGGGGTCCTACTCTACATTTTTATTTATTCACTGTGCCATTGCGGCCTCCTAAATGTTTTAAAAGCAAGACCATATCAAATGCAATCCATACCCTGATCTAGGCTGCTGTTCACATTAAACGGCAGCCCTGCCCTGCCCTAGGCTTTATTTGATTACGCACCTGTATCTGGGCCTGGATCGTCCTTTATCATGTGGTGCTGGACAGGCAGTGTGGAGGTTGGACCTGAAATGTCTGCATGGACCTGGCTAATCTTTATCTGCGCTTGTCCTCTCTGGTGCCATAGGAGCGATTCTGAAATGCTTGAGGTACAGTGTGCATGTAATGAGGTCTTGCTTTTATACATTTAGGAGGCCGTAATGGCACAGCGAATATAAAAAACGTAGAGTAGGACTCCCCATACGAGACTGCCTTGACGTGGCGGGGTAGCTCAAACAATTGATCAATTTTTTGCTAAATGTCTCATTTTTGAATACAGATTGAAACCTATGTGTGTTTTCACACTTCTTGTATTACGTTCTGACCACAAGCAGCGCTGGCTTCTCCCCCTCTTTTTTCTATTCTATGTGATACTGTCTGCTGAGCTGTGTATCTATTCCTATTCTGTGTGATGCTGTCTGCTGAGCCGTGCATCTATTCCTATCCTGTGTGATACTGACTGCTGAGCCATGTGTCTAATCCTCTCCTGTGTGATACTGACTGCTGAGCTGTGTATCTAATCCTATCCTGTGTGATACTGACTGCTGAGCCGTGTACCTAATCCTATCCTGTGTGATACTGACTGCTAATCAGTGCATCTAATCCTATCCTGTGTGATACCGTCTGCTGAGCCGTGTATCTAATCCTATCCTGTGTGATACTGACTGCTCAGCTGTGTTTCTAATCCTATCCTGTGTGATATTGACTGCTGAGCCGTGTATCTAATCCTTTTCTATGTGGTACTGTCTGCTGAGCCGTGTATCTAATACTATTCTGTGTGATTCTGTGTGCTGAGCTGTGTATCTAATCCTATCCTGTGTGATACTGACTGCTGAGCCATGTATCTAATCCTATCCTGAGTGATACTGGGCTCCCCCTGCAGTCTGTGTCAGAGGGTGGTCTGTGATGGCACGGTAATAAATTATGTTATTTCCATCTTTACAGAAGGACGATAACACCATAGAAATGATAAGAATAATAGGCCAAATTGTTTGGTGAATTGGAACGCACGGGGTAAAAATTTCGCCTCACAAGATAGCCTATGACGCTCTCGGAGTCCAGACGTGTGACTGTGCAAAATTTTGTGGCTGTAGCTACGACGGTGCAGATGCCAATACATACACTTTTTCCCCATTATGTAGATAGGGGCAAAATTGTTGGGTGAATTGGAACGCGCGGGGTTAAAATTTCGCCTCACAACATAGTCTATGACGCTCTCGGGTTCCAGACGTGTGACTGTGCCAAATTTTGTGGCTGTAGCTGCGACGGTGTTTATGCCAATCCCGGACATACATACATACATACACACACACACACAAATTGAGCTTTATATATTAGATAGCTATGGTTTGGGTTTGGCCAGAGGCATTGCCAAATACCTGAATAACACTTCTATTATTGTATTAGAATGATATACATTATAGGGGGACTGCCCTGTGAAATGGATAGCAAAAGAGGTGAGGTTTATGTTATATTTTATTAAACAACATTTTTGTGCTCTGTTTAGGGGTGTTGCATAGTGGACACAATGGTGAACTTTATATGTAGAGCAGTTTGGGATGTAACTGTGTTTTAGAATAAAAAAGAATGAAATAAAGGGGTTTTACACCATCTAACTACTTATCCATAGCAGAGGCCATTAATGTCAAATTGGTGGGGATCCACCAAATGAAAATGATAATTCTACTATTATATTTTTCATTAGTAATTTTGGTAGTTCTCCATGTGGCATAAATAGCATGACTTGTAGACTTAGGCCGGGATCACACATGCGAGAAACACGAGCGAGTCTCGCATGTTAATACCCGGCACTGCCGCCGGCACTCGGGAACAGAGCGTGCGTCCGTATATCAATACATGGAGCCGTATACTCCACTCCTGAGTGTCGGCGGCAGTGCCGGGTATTAAGATGCGAGACTCGGCCGTGTTTCTTGCATGTGTGAAGGCATTTTATATAATTTGGCTGTCACTGACGGATGAATTCACACGTAATTTTTTTTCCCTTAAAGTGAACCTGATATATTCTACCCAATACATGGGCAGCATGTATCAGTCATTGTCTGCATTATATCATCCAGTTATGTTTCTGTAACGCTGCAGAGACCTTTCACTCCAGGGCAGTGGAAGTTGAGTGACCTCCGAGGACCTGTCTGTCCGACTAGTGTATAAAGCTGTTGCGGTCCGTTGTGGATTTTAAAGTTTGTTTCTGTTTGAAACACCACAGTTTCACAAAGTCAAACATACCTGCATGATACTTGCTGCCCATGAATTGGTGGTCATGTCCACCCACCAAGCCATGCAATCATGTTCCAGGCATGGAAAACAAGTGTGTCATTCCCAGACAGCCAACTCTGTATTCATCAAGCGTATATATGCATATTTAAGATGCAGACGTATCTGACTGTGATTTATATATTATTTCAATTTGCCCATTTTCCTAAAACTGTCAAATAAGTCGCATAAATTTGATTTTAAAACATTGATAAATCTATTCTGCCTTACATACTAAATAGCATATATCATTGTCTGTCTTTTAGTTCATAGCAAGATGTCGATGTTTCACATAAAAGACAGTAGACTGTTCCAACTCAGTTACACAGAGACTATACTGAAGAAGTAACTTTCATGAAACGACCATTTTCTGGTCGTTCCTAGCTTTGATAAACACATATCCCAGTGATCGTGCAACTACTGTAAGTAGTATTGTTTAATTATTTACAGCAATCAGTTCAAGGCATTTTATAAGCTTGTTTATCCAGTTTTATGGAGCTGATTGAAACCTTCGGATTACTCAAAATGGTCTTTTTTTTCCATAGCATAACAAATCAAAGCTATAGAAGTCAAAGAATAAATGCTGAAAGCAAAGGTATTGAATGATAGCATACAGTAGGTCAATAGGAAAAATGAGAACACAGTTCCTTTTTATACATATAATTCTCAAGAACTACAGTTGGAAAACATTTCTATGCTGTCATCACTTTTTTTAAGTATATATGCTGCCACTATAGCCTCAAATCATGATGGATAATATTTTTATAGTTTACACAAGAAATACAATCTGCTCTTCTGCTGAAAAGACTTAGATGACCATTGTGCTACAAGTAGAGTTGAGCGATACCGTCCGATACTTCAAAGTATCGTATCGGATGGTATCGGCCGATCTTTAAAAAAAGTATCGGTATCGCCGATTCCGATACCGGAAGTCCCATTCAAGTCTATGGGACTTCCGGTATCGGAATAAGAAAAACCCTTTCCTGCCCTTGTACAGCCTCTCTGGGGTCTGTACGGGCCTTTCGGGGGGCTGTGCCGGCCTGCCAGGGGGTCTGTGCAGGCTCCGGTGGTCTGTGCCGGCCTGCCGGTGGTCTGTGCAGGCTCCGGGGGGCTGTGCCGGCCTGCCGGGGGGCTGTGCCGGCCTGCCGGGGGGCTGTGCAGGCTCCGGGGGGCTGTGCCGGCCTGCCGGGGGGCTGTGCCGGCCTGCCGGGGGGCTGTGCAGGCTCCGGGGGTCTGTGCAGGCATCGTCCGATGGGACTACAAGTCCCATCGGGCGATGCCTGCTACCATGACAGTGATTGACACATTAGCCAATGATGGGACAGTAGTAGTCCCATCATCCGGCTAATGTGTTAAATGTAAAAAAAAAAAAATAAAAAAAAAAAAAAATTACATGCTACATACATACAACATGCATACTACATACATGCTACATTCATACTACATACTACATACATGCTACATTCATACTACATACTACATACATGCTACATTCATACTACATAAATACTACATGCAACATACATACTACATATATACTACATGCATGCTACATACATACTACATATATACTACATGCATGCTACATACATACTGCATGCTACATACATACCACATATATACTACATACATACTACATGCATGCTACATACATAACACATATATACTACATGCATGCTACATACATACTACATGCTACATACTACATATATACTACATGCATGCTACATACTACATGCTACATACATACTACATATATACTACATGCATGCTACATACATACATACTGCATGCTACATGCATGCTACATACATACTACATGCTACATACATACTACATATATACTACATACATACTACATGCATGCTACATGCATGCTACATACATACCACATACATAACACATATATACTACATGCATGCTACATACATACTACATGCTACATACATACCATATACATACTACATGCATGCTACATACATACTACATGCATGCTACATACATACTACATGCTACATACATACTACATATATACTACATGCATGCTACATACATACTACATGCTACATACATACTACATATATACTACATGCATGCTACATACTACATGCTACATGCATGCTACATACATACTACATGCATGCTACATACATACTACATGCATGCTACATACATACTACATGCTACATACATACCACATACATACTACATATATACTACATGCATGCTACATACATACTGCATGCTACATGCATGCTACATACATACTACATACATACTACATACATACTACATGCTACATACATACCACATATATACTACATACATACAATACATTCATACAATACATACATAGACATACAGTACATATAACATAGAGTAACATACTTACCAATACTTGTCACATTGTTCCCCGAAGCCATTGTCTTTTCCGGAATAAATATTAACATAACAAACCACAAAAATACTCACCCACGATCCGAAGCAGTCCACGAGTGTGTCCCACGACGATCTTGGGTAGAGAACTGCAGCATCAGCTGTTGCTGCCGTTCTCTACGGGCTGCAGGAATCCAATGACGGAAGGTAGGTATCCTTCCGCACTGTATTCCTCCGCCACTTAAAAAAAAAAAAAGTCCCTAGTCTCACTTTATGCCATTGCTGTGCGGGAAATTCCCACGCAGCAATGGCATAAAGTGAGACTAGGGACTTTTTTTTTTAAGTGGCGGAGGAATACAGTGCGGAAGGATACCTACCTTCCGTCATTGGATTCCTGCAGCCCGTAGAGAACGGCAGCATCATCTGATGCTGCAGTTCTCTACCCAAGATCGTCGTGGGACACACTCGTGGACTGCTTCGGATCGTGGGTGAGTATTTTTGTGGTTTGTTATGTTAATATTTATTCTGGAAACGACAATGGCTTCGGGGAACAATGTGACAAGTATTGGTAAGTATGTTACTCTATGTTATATGTACTGTATGTCTATGTATGTATTGTATGAATGTATTGTATGTATGTAGTATATATGTGGTATGTATGTAGCATGTATGTAGTATGTATGTAGCATGCATGTAGCATGTAGTATGTAAGAAGCATGCATGTAGCATGTAGTATGTATGTAGCATGCATGTAGTATATATGTAGTATGTATGTAGCATGCATGTAGTATATATGTAGCATGTATGTAGTATGTATGTGGTATGTATGTAGCATGTAGTATGTATGTAGCATGCATGTAGTATATATGTAGTATGTATGTAGCATGTAGTATGTATGTAGTATGTATGTAGTATGTATGTGGTATGTAGCATGCATGTAGTATATATGTAGTATGTATGTAGCATGTAGTATGTATGTAGTATGTATGTGGTATGTATGTAGCATGTAGCATGCATGTAGTATGTATGTAGCATGTAGTATGTATGTAGTATGTATGTGGTATGTATGTAGCATGTAGCATGCATGTAGTATGTATGTAGTATGTATGTGGTATGTATGTAGCATGCATGGAGCATGCATGTAGCATGCATGTAGCATGCATGTAGTATGTATGTAGTATGTATGTAGCATGCAGTATGTATGTAGCATGTATGTATGTAGTATATATGTAGTATGTAGTATGTATGTAGCATGCATGTAGTATATATGTAGTATGTATGTAGTATGTATGTAGTATGTATGTAGCATGCAGTATGTATGTAGCATGTATGTAGTATGTATGTAGTATATATGTAGTATGTATGTAGCATGCATGTAGTATGTATGTAGCATGTAGTATGTATGTAGCATGCATGTATGTATGTAGCATGTATGTAGTATGTATGTAGTATATATGTAGTATGTATGTAGCATGTAGTATGTATGTAGCATGCATGTAGTATGTATGTAGTATTTTTTTTTTTTTTTTTTTTTTTAACATTTAACACATTAGCCGGATGATGGGACTACTACTGTCCCATCATTGGCTAATGTGTCAATCACTGTCATGGTAGCAGGCATCGCCCGATGGGACTTGTAGTCCCATCGGACGATGCTTGCACAGACCCCCGGACATCAGCACAGCCCCCCGGCAGGCCGGCACAGCCCCCCGGCAGGCCGGTACAGACCCCCACAGGGTGCACAGACCACCGGCAGGCCGGCACAGCCCCCCGGCAGGCCGGTACAGACCCCGGGCAGTCCACACAGCCCCCCGGCAGGCCGGCACAGCCCCCCGGCAGGCCGGCAGAGACCCCCGGAAGGCCCGAAATGACGGCGCATCATGATGCGCACACACCGCGCATCATGATGACGTCAGGCCGTCAATCAACTGAACTTCCGATTCCGATGCCGAATTCCGATATTGAAAAAATATCGGAAGTCGGTATCGGAATTCCGATACAGCAAGTATCGGCCGATACCCGATACTTGCGGTATCGGAATGCTCAACACTAGCTACAAGCCCTTGTGTCCTTAAACACTTAGAAAATGACAAATGAAAGATCTGGGACTGAAGATATGTCGTTACTCACACGAAGACTACGCTATTCTGGCTATTCGTTACTAGGCCAGTAATTTGGTATTTGTCTCGGTATATTCGAGTGACCCATCCAGCTTGTTTGCCGCTTTATTTGCAGCCAAGGAACATGCTGGGCTGGCTTTCCAATCACAGTAATTCCAGTATCATCATTGGTGTGGAATTACTGTGATTGGCTTGCCTCATAGTGTCCTAGGGAATATTTAATGGCTGTCGGCGCCATCTTGCGCACATTGCAGCCGGAAACAGCATAGGGAGAGCATAGTATGAGCATAGGTAGAGTGAGAACAGCATATAGGGAGAGTTATTCAATTTAAAAGGCTCTTTTAACCCCTCCACCCCCAAGGGTGGTTTGCACGTTCATGACCGGGCCAATTTTTACAATTCTGACCACTGTACCTTTATGAGGTCATAACTCTGGAACGCTTCCATGCATCCCGGTGATTCTGACATTGTTTTCTCGTGTCATATTGTACTTCATGTTAGTGGTACAATTTCATTCAAACAACTTGCGTTTATTTGTGAGAAAAACGGAAATTTGGCGAAAATTTTGAAAATTTCGCAATTTTCCAACTTTGAATTTTTATGCCCTTAAATCACAGAGATATGGCAGACAAAAAACTTGATAACTAACATTTCCAACATGTTTACTTTACATCAGCACAATTTTGGAACCAAAATTTTTTTTTGTTAGGAAGTTATAAGGGTTAAAATTTGACCAGTGATTTCTCATTTTTACAACACCATTTTATTTTTAGGACCACATCACATTTGAAGCCACTTTGAGGGGTCTATATGATAGAAAATACCCAAAAGTGACACCATTCTAAAAACTGCACCCCTTAAGGTGCTCAAAACCACATTCAAGAAGTTTATTAACCCTTTAGGTGCATCACAGGAATTTTTTTGAATATTTAAAAAAAATGAACATCTAACTTTTTTTCACAAAAAAAATACTTCAGGTTCAATTTTTTTCAATTTTACCAAGGGTAACAGGAGAAATTGGACTGCAAAAGCTATTGTGCAATTTGTCCTGAGTACGCTGATACCTGATATGTGGGGGGGAACGACCGTTTCGGCGCATAGCAGAGCTTAGAATGGAAGGAGCGCCGTTTGACTTTTTCAATGCAAAATTGGCTTGAATTCAGATCGGACGCCATGTCACGTTTGGAGAGTCCCTGATGTACCTAAACAGTGGAAACCACCTACAAGTGACCCCATTTTGGAAACTAGACCCCCCAAGGAACTTATCTAGATATGTGGTGAGAACTTTGAACCCACAAGGGCTTTACAGAAGTTTATAACGTACAGCGGTACAATTAAAAAATCATATTTTTTCCACAAAAATGATCTTTTCACCCAAATTTTTATTTTCCCAAGGGTAACAGGACCCTAAAAGTTATTGTGCAATTTGTCCTGAGTATGCTGATACCCCACATGTGGGGGTAAACCACTATTTGGGCGCATGGCAGAGCTCGGAAAGGAAGCAGCGCCATTTGACGTTTTTGGCTGGAATTGAGAACGGACACCATGTCGCGATTGGAAAACCCCTGATGTACCAAAGCAGTGGAAACCCCCCACAAATGACACCATTTTGGAAACTACACCCCCTAAGGAACTTATCTAGATGTGTGGTGAGAACTTTGAACCCCCAAGGGCTTCACAGAAGTTTATAACATAAAGCTGTGCAATTAAAAAATCATATTTTTTCCACAAAAATCATCTTTTCACCCTCAATTCTTATTTTTCCAAGGGTAACAGGACCCTAAATGCTATTGAGCAATTTGTCCTGAGTACGCTGATACCCCACATGTGGGTGTAAACCACTATTTGGGCGCATGGCAGAGCTCGGAAGGGAAGCAGCGCCATTTGACGTTTTTGGCTGGAATTGAGATCGGACACCATGTCGCGATTGGAAAACCCCTGATGTACCTAAACAATGGAAACCCCCCACAAATGACACCATTTTGTAAACTAGACCCACCAAGGAACTTATCTAGATGTGTGGTGAGCACTTTGAACCCCCCAGTGCTTCACAGAAGTTTATAACGCCCGGGCGTGAAAATAAAAAAATTGTATTTTTTCCACAAACATGATCTTTTAGTCCCCAATTTTTTTATTTTCCCAAGGGTAACAGGAGAAATTGAACCCCAAAAGTTGTTGTCCAATTTGTCCTGAGTACGCTGACACCCCATATGTGGGAGAAAACTACTGTATGGACACACGTCAGGGCTCGGAAGGGAAGTAGTGACGTTTTGGAATGCAGACTTTGATGGAATGGTCTGCGGGTGTCATGTTGCCTTTGGAGAGCCCCTAATGTACCTAAACAGTGGAAACCCCCACAAATGACCCCATTTTGGAAACAAGACCCCTTAAGGAACTTATCTAGATGTGTGGTGAGCACTTTGAACCCCCAAGGGCTTCACAGAAGTTTATAATGCCCGGGCATGAAAATAAAAAAATCGTATTTTTTCCACAAACATGATCAATTAGTCCCCAATTTTTTCATTTTCCCAAGGGTAACAGGAGAAATTGGACCCAAAAAGTTGTTGTCCAATTTGTCCTGAGTACGCTGACATCCCATATGTGGGAGAAAACTACTGTATGGACACACGTCGGGGCTCGGAAGGGAAGCAGTGACGTTTTGGAATGCAGACTTTGATGAAATGGTCTGCGGGTGTCATGTGCGTTTGGAGAGCCCCTGATGTACCTAAACTATTGAAACTCCCCACAAGTGACCCCATTTTGGACACTAGACCCCCCACGGAACTTATCTAGATGTGTGGTGAGCACTTTGAACCCCCAATTGCTTCACAGAAGTTTATAACGCTCGGACGTGAAAATAAAAAAATCATTTTTTTCCACAAAAATGATATTTTTGCCCCAAATTTTTTATGTTCCTAAGGGTAACAGGAGAAATTGGACCCCAAAAATTGTTTTGCAATTTGACCTGAGTAGGCTGATACCCTACATGTGGGGGTAAAACACTGTTTGGGCGCATGGCAGAGCTTGGAAGGGAAGGAACACCATTTGAATTTTTCAACTCAGAATTGGCTGGAATTGAAATCAGACGCCATGTTGCATTTGGAGAGCCCCTGATGTGGCCAAACAGTGGAAATCCCCAATTCTAACTCCAACCCGAACCCCAACACACCCCTAACCCTAATCTCAGCCCTAACCCTAGCCCTATCCCTAACCCTACCCTAACCCTAGCCCTAACCCTAATGGGAAAATGGAAATAAATACATTTTTTTTATTTTATTATTTTTCCCTAACTAAGGGGGTGATAACGGGGGGGTTGATTTACTATTTATGGCTGTTTTTATATTTGGCAGCTGTCGCACGCTAAAAGACGCTTTTTATTGTAAAAATAGTTTTTGCATCACCACATATTGAGAGCTATAATTTTTCCGTATTTTGACCCACCGAGTCATGTGAGATCTTATTTTTTGCGGGACGAGATGACGTTTTTATTGGTACCATTTTTGGGCACGTGACCTTTTTTGAACGCTTTTTATTCCGATTTTTGTGACGCAGAAAGAACAAAAACCAGCGTTTCATGAATTTCTTTTGGGGGGTGCGTTTACACCGTTCTGCGTGCGATAAAATTGATAAAGCGGTTTTATTCTTTGGGTCAGTACGGTTACAGCGATACCTCATTTAGGTCGTTTTTTTATGTTTTGTCGGTTTTATGCAATGAAAACTATTTTATATAAAAAATAATTATTTTTGCATCGCTTTATTCTGCGAGCTATAACTTTTTTATTTTTTCACTGATGATGCTGTGTGGTAGCTCGTTTTTTGCTGGACAAGATGAAGTTTTCAGCGGTACCATGTATATTTATATGCGTCTTTCTGATCGTGCGTTATTACACTTTTTGTTTGGCGGTATGATAATAAATCATTATTTTTTGCTTTGCTTTTTATTTTTTAAGGGGTTCGCTAAAGGGGTTAACTAATGGGACAGTTTTATAGAGCGGGTCGTTACGGACGCAGCGATACCTAATATGTGTACTTTTATTGTTTTTTTTTTTTATTTCCAAAAAATGGACTTATTTGGAGGAATATTTTTTTTTTTTTTCTCATTTATTTGGCGATTTTTTTAAATTTATTTTAACACTTTTTTTTATTTTTTTTTTAACTTTATTAAATAGTCCTAGGTGCGACATCACTGTCCTGTGACAGATCGCTGATCTGTCACATCACAGATCACTGTGACAGATCAGCGATCTGTCACAGGCAGTGCAGAAGGCTTTCTCATGCCTGCGCTTTGCAGGCACTGAGGAAGCCAGCTTCCTACAGGCCCCCAAAGTCCCCCGTCGCCATCTTGGATTCGGGGGCCTGCAGGAAAGGAGCCCCCCGCAGCAGCGCTGCACATTGCGCTGCCGTGGGGGGCTCAGGGAAGCACGGAGGGAGCCCCCTCCCTGCCGATGCTTCCCTTTAACCCCCGGTACACCGCGATCATGTTTGATCGCGGTGTGCAAGGGGTTAACATGTCACGGACCACCCCTGACACATTGTGCCGGGTGTCAGCTGTGACAATCAGCTGACACCCGGCTGCGATCAGCGGTGCTCACCACGTGGGCGCCTCTGATCGCGGTAGACGTACTATCCCGTCCATGGGCATAGGGGCCCGGGTCCCATGGACGGGATAGTACGTTTGATGTCAGGAAAGGGTTAAGACCTAAAGATTGTGAAGATTACTGTAGTTCTTTGTTAGGTGGAGATAGCGTAGAGAGAGATTTAATAGGAGGGAGAGAAAAAGGCAGGCACCTGGTTGTTATTATCATTGCAAGTACATGCTGCAAATCTCTGCGGGTTTTCATTGTGTTGTATAGTTTAGTATTAGGAACAGACTGCGAGATTAGGGGGAAATAGGAAGGGTTTCATCTAGTGATGAGCGAGTATACTCGTTGCTCGGGTGTCCTCCAAGTATTTTTGTGTGCTCGGAGATTTAGTTTGTGTCGACATAGCTGTATGATTTGCGGCTGCTGGACATGCTGAATACATGTGAGGAATGCCTGCCTGTTAGGCAATCCCCACATGTATTCAGGCTGTCTAGCAGCCGCCAATCATGCAGCTGCTTAGACACAAACTAAATCTCCAAGCACGCCAAAATACTAGGAGGACACCTGAGCATGCTCCGAAAAACCAAAGCAACTAGTATATCACTAATTACAACCACATAATTGCAAGTATAGAATGCATGCTTTAAAAGACTGTAGCATAACAATTACTAAGCAAGTTATATGGTTCTTTTATGCCTTCTAATCATTTTTATGCTGTAATATTTTCAACAATGTTTTTAGGAAAATGATGAAGCCTGCAATAACATGTCATTAAATATAGTTAGAAACATATACAGTATATGAATCAAAAATGTCAGTCCAGTTTCTCTTAAAGGGATATTCTCAAGTTTAAAAGTTATGCTGCTCTATTCATTCCTTATGGGACCACCAGAGATTACTGAGTGCAGCACTTTGCTGAACTTTCGCACTCCCACTAGAATGAATGGAGTAACAGTGTGCATGACTGACCTCAGCTTTTCTGAGTCCTGGTTCTCATGATCATTTGGGCCCCAGCAGTCAAACAGCAGAAATTCTCTACCCCGACTTCCAAACTTGAGAATACAATACCTGTTTAATATAAAAAAATGATGTTAAATGTGTGGAACACGTTATATTTTAAAGGTTCAATCATTTAGTACTGTACATTACAAACTAAGGATCTTAGTGGGAAATTTAGTGGTTGTAATTAGTGATGAGTGAGTATACTCACTGCTTGGGTTTTCCCGAGCATGCTCGGGTGTCCTCCGAGTATTTTGGAAGCCTGAATACATGTAGGGATTCTCTAACAAACAGGCAGCCTGTCCAGCAGCCGCAAATCATTCAGCTGCTTCAACAGAAACTAAATCTCTGAAAATACTCGGAGGACACCCGAGTATGCTCAGGAAAACCCGAGCAACGAGTATACTCACTCATCACTAGTTTCATCCACCACCATAATCTGCAAATCAGCTCTTTTTAGAGGCAAATAATATTAATTAGAACCAGCAAAAGACATTTTTTTGGAGCTACATAATATTCCTGCATAGCAACATATACATTTTTTTTACAGCTAAATAATGTTTCTAAGTGCCAGCATATAGTAACATCCGTTTTAAAAGCTTATTGCTAAATAATATTCCTTGCCTATTGCTTAAATAGCTAATATTTATCTAGCAGTTGTGTGACTGGCGCAAAACCTGTTGAGTTGCGGAAACATCACTATTTACCAGTAATTTCCCAGAGTCTGCTGTTGGCGAGTCTCATAAAGGCAATCTAAAAAATCCCCCTAAAGTTCTATTGGTTAAATAAAAGCCCATTTTTATGTACCAGTTGCGCGACTGGTGCAATACGTGCAGAGATAAGCAAACGTCACAATTTACCAGTGGTAATACCTTTCAGTAGTCCGCTGTTGCAGTGTGTCAGCAAGGCAATATAAAAATAAAAAAAATTCTATTGGTTTAATACAGTTGGTACGTAAAGTATTCTGACCCCTTTAAATTTTTCACTCTGTTTCATTGCATCCATTTGGTAAATTCAAAAAAGTTCATTTTTTTCTCAATGTACACTCTGCACCGCATCTTGACTGAAAAAAAACAGAAATGCAAAAATTTTTGCAAATTTATTAAAAAAGAAAAACTGAAATATCACACCTGCTGCGTAATAAAAGAGGATGAACATTTAATAAAGGCGGAGGCAGTATTGGGTCTGCAAGGAGGGGAGATGGATCTCCTGGTGAACAGTGCAGTTGGCAGGTGTCTGCTTGGCAAAAGTTTCATTGAAAAATTGGCACATCTTTTTGTGATCATACGCAAAACTGGACTCGCTTTCAGAACCCAATAAAAATTACTCTATTTTGCTTTTAAAGCAAGGGGGTGAAAGCCTGACTAAGTTCTAGTCATTCCTTTGCTTGATTGTAGTAATACACCTGTCATCTGACAAGCATTACAAAATACAGCTTGCCATGCTTAGCAGCATGGTCAAGTGTCCTGTTAGTTGACTTTCATCATCCTGCAGTGGAGGTTCATTTTCCTGGACAGAATAGTCATTGTAATTTTCACTCTGTCTGCATTATCCCATGCTTGTTCAAAATCAGTGTTCCCTTACATCCACCTGCTGATAATACTTCTCCTCTACCTCCTCTACCATCTCTAACTCCACATACTGCAGCATGTAACATAAATTTTGAGGGTCCCCAACAGATGCAGACTGGCAAAGAACATGAACAGGTTACAGTTTTCTTCCAACCTATACTGCATTCAATTTTTTTTTGTAGAATACATTTTGTGAGGATGACATTGATTACACAGTTTTCAGTTTTTCATACTGAAACATATTTTAGCTTCTTTGAAGGGTTTCAGTAAATGACATGCGATCATCATCAGCTGCCAATAGCAGATGCTTCAAAATTTGCAGCCAGTGTCATGTCTGTAAAATGGAATTTGGTGGAGGTATAGGAAGAGGCAGATTTCTGCCGCATTCAGGTGTAAATAGACGTATAATAGTGGAAAAAACCTACAAAAGACAAAATGAAAAAAACCCTGCTGTAATTAAATAAGTAAAAAGCAAAAGTGCATTTAAATCATACAGAGTTCTTAGTAATACTGTATTTGATCAAACATAGCATAAAAACCGTCCCACCATCGACAAGGTGACTCTGCGGTCGGGGCGGTACTACACTGTCTAGTATTAATAACCTTATCATGTGTCAAAGTTGACGTCTGTGTGAATAAGGGTAGACAAGGATGTTTCAAAATTTGCAGCCAGTGTCATGTCTGTAAAATGGAATTTGGTGGAGGTATAGGAAGAGGCAGATTTCTGCCGTATTCAGGTGTAAATAGACGTATAATAGTGGAAGTGGAGAAGGTGGCACTCTAACTCACAGAGGATTCTTTTTGCTCTCTATGTTAAAAAAATACATGATTAAAACATGGAGCCAGGGGAAGTGGGGTTCCTACAGGACAACGGCCGTTTCACATCTTAATGATGCTTCAATGGGTCCAAGTACTAGTGAAGGTCTTTTTTCCTTTGATTGTGTACAAATAGACACAGCTCACAGTCGTGAGGCTTCCCCACCTGGCCTGCTTCCAGTAGTACATCATTGTCACTGAAACTCAAACAATTCACCCAGTGGTCTTCATACTAATATATTGTCACTGCCCATAGTTGCAGCCTTAGGTGTCTACGTTACAGTGCACTTTTGAGCTGAAACACAATTCTAGAAAGCAGCATAGGCTTTCCTGTACATGAGAGCACAGAACCTGTATCCCTATCTGTGAGAAATCATGGTGGCTGGTTATCTTCAAGTGATGCTGAGCACGCCATCTTTTCTCAAAAGCATCAAAGATAGTGAAAAAGAGTTAATCATGGTCAACGCACATCCTGAAGAATCTAAGCGGTTATATTGGCATTTTGTCTTTAATATGGGGCACAATACATACAACTAATTTCAAGAGCATACTGATCTATTCGTTTGGTAAAAAACATTACTAATCACATTTAATGTGTTCTTTTACCTGATAAAGGCAACAGTATGCTCTTGAAATATGCTATGTCTTTTGCATTATGATAAGGAAAAACCCCAATACAGCCACTTTGATACCTCTGGGTACACACAGACCAAGATTTTCTAATTTTCAATATCTCCAGTGCTATCTGCACCAAACCCTTTCAGAATTAAGGAGGAGGCCTTGCAGTCACATCACTGTACTGTTTTCTAAGGCTGGTTAAAAAGTTGCCTTCCTAATAAAACCGGATAAGATGAATATACCACTCTTGAGAGCATATATGATTTTTTTTTTTATTTTCATGCTGCCTAATGAAGTGCTTTATTGTTTTATTTAATTTTTATAATTTTTTGATAGACAACCGACTCCAGAATGTGGCATGGCAGCAACTCCACAACCAGAAACTTGACCAGGTGACAGTTCAATTAACAACATGCGGCTAACTGGGAGTATACATCTATTTTCTTGACACACAGTTATAAATTAATCACTGCTGTAGCAATAGTGGTGAAAGACGACGATAATGATGATGATGCTAACCATGTAAATAAGTACACTACTCAAAAAAATAAAGGGAACACTGAAATACCACATCCTAGATATCTCTGAATGAAATATTCCAGTTGTAAATTTTTATTCATTGCATAGTGGAATGTGTTCACAAAAATAAAACATAGCAATTATCAATGTAAATCAAAATGAATATCCCATGGAGGTCTGGATTTGGAAGGATACTCAAAATCAAAGTGGAAAATCAAATAACAGGCTGATCCAACTTCAGTGGAAATGCCTCATGACAAGGAAAAGGTGCTCAGTAGTGTGTGTGGCCTCCACGTGCCTGTATGACATTCCTACTGTACAACGCCTGGGCATGCTCATGATGAGGCAGCGGATGGTCTCCTGAGTGATCTCCTCCCAGACCTGGGCTAAAGCATCTGCCAACTCCTGGACAGTCTGTGGTGCAATGTGATGTTGGTGGATGGAGCGAGACATGATGTCCCAGATGTGCTCAATCGGATTCAGGTCTGGCAAACGGGCGGGCCAATCCATAGCTTCAATGCCTTCATCTTGCAGGAGCTGCTGACACACTCCAGCCACATGAGGTCATTGTCCTACATTAGGAGGAATCCAGGGCCAACCGCACCAGCATATGGTCTCACAAGGGGTCTGAGGATCTCATCTCGGTACCTAATGTCTGTCAGGCTACCTCTGGCGAGCACAAGGAGGGCTGTGCGACCCTCCAAAGAAATGCCACGCCACACCATTACTGACCCACTGCCAAACCGGTCATGCTGAAGGATGTTGCAGGCAGCAGATCCCTCTACACAGCGCCTCCAGACTCTGTCACATCTGTCACATGTGCTCAGTGTGAACCTGCTTTTATCTGTGAAGAGCACTGGGCACCAGTGGTGAATTTGCCAATCCTGGTGTTCTGTAGCAAATGCCAAGTGTCCTGGACGGTATTGGGCTGTGAGCACAACCACCATCTGTGGATGATGGGCCCTCTGACCATCCTCATGGAGTCAGTTTCTAACTGTTTGTGCAGACACATGCACATTTGTGGCCTGCAGGAGGTCATTTTGCAGGTTTCTGACAGTGCTCCTCCTGTTCCTCCTTGCACAACGGTGGAAGTAGCAGTTCTGATGCTGGGTTGTTGCCCTCCTATGGCCCCCTCCACATCTCCTGGAGTACTGGCCTGTCTCCTGGTAGCACCTCCAGCCTCTGGACACTACACTGACAGACACAGCAAGCCTTCTTGCCACAGCTCGCATTGATGTGCCATCCTGAATGAGCTGCACTACCTGAGCCGATTGTGTGGGTTGTAGAGTCTGTCTCATGTTACCACGAGTGTGAAAGCACAACCAACATTCAAAAGTGACCAAAACAGCAGCCAGAAAGCACTGGTACTGAGATGTGGTCTGTGGTCCCCACCTACAGAACCACTCCTTTATTGAGGGTGTCTTGATAATTGCCAATAATTTCCATCTGTTGTCTATTCCATTTGCACAACAGCATGTGAAATTGATTGTCAATCAGTGTTGCTTCGTAAGTGGACAGTTTGATTTCACAGAAGTTTGATTTGCTTGGAGTTATATTCTGTTGTTTAAGTGTTCCCTTTATTATTTTGAGCAGTGTATGAACATGAGGAGAGGGGCAGAGGGGAGAAGTAGACAACTTGAGGCTAGTTCTATTTTATGGCCATCTTGCTTTTCTCAAATGAGCAGGCGATTGCACGTCATGTGGTGATGGAGAGCCATGGTTCCTAGGCTTTATATAGATGGACGTCTATGGCTTATTTTACTCTTGCAAAATTTGCTGACTGCCAAACAATCAAATGGTGGCAACATGCAAAAGAACTCCTACACACATGAAATGCTGAAACATATGACTCCTTCACCTTTGCAACCAAATCCATCAGGCATCAACTGTTCTAGAGCTGATGTCAGAATGAGTAGATATATCCCCTGATTGGTTTGCCCATCTCTACTGACAGTGCTCCTATCACCACGACTCACAGAGCCATCAACACAGTTTGACAATAATATAAATAGCCCAAGGGGGTCAAACAGGTACATGGGAGTAAAATACATATAAAAGCCTACAAGAGAACTCCTATTGACAAGAGTATAAGGTCAGATCAATAATCTTTATTAAATGACAAAACAAAATTAAATAAAAACATTTAAAGGAGCATCCAGAAATGGATGGAAACAAAACGCTGGAAACTTATGAATTGGACAGCAAGGAGTAAAAATCTAAATCCTATTAAACACCTCTGGAGAGATCTTAAAATTGCTGTTGGTAGAAGGCACCCTTCAAATATGAGAGACCATGGGCAGTTTGCAAAAGATTGGACCAAAATTCCAGTTGAGAGATGGAAGAAGCTTGTTAATGGTTATAGAAAGAGAATTATTGCAGTTGTTTATTCCAAACTTTATGCAACCAAATATTAAGTTGAGGGTGCCAACAATTTTGCCCTGCCTATTTCTGAAGTTTTGTGTGAAATTATGGCCAAAGTGCCCTTTTTCTGTGCTTTTTAGTGTTGTTCCAATTCATTCAAAGGTAATAAACATGTAAATAATAAAATATGTCTAATTGCAATAATTTTCTAGGAGAATCACTTCATTTTCTGGAACAATATCAAGGTTATGCTAACTCTTTCGGCAATGATTGTATATATGCTATTCAATCTGCATGTTTGCAATATCATGCTGACTAAATGTGTCGGGTTCCCTTGGTGCACTTCTATTGAGAAAAGCCATGCATGTATAGTCTCCATTTGACTGCAAGTATACCAATTATATCTGGCATTCTGCATTTTGCAGATTCATAGAATGTCAGAGTTGGAAGGGACCTCCAGGGTCGTCATGTCCTGCACAGTGCAGGATTCACTAAGCCATATCAGAGAGATGTCTGTCCAGCATCCGTTTAAAGACTTCCATTGAAGGAGAACTCACCACCTCTTGTGGCAGCCTGTTGCATTCATTGATTACTCTCACTGTCAAAAAGTTTTTTCTAATATCTAAACTGTGTCTTTTCCCTTTCAGTTTCATTCCATTGCTTCTTGTGTTTCTATGTGCAAAAATGAGGATAAGGATGATTGCTCTACACTGTGAAGTCCCTTTAAACGTTTGTGGGATGCTCTTAAGTCTCCTCCTAGCTTTCTTTTCTGCAAGCTAAACATTCCCAAATCCTTTAATCCCTTTCTGCCATGAGACCTCCTATCCCGTCCATGTGACCTGGGACTTAATTCCCAGGGACGGGATAGTGTGTCATAGCGATCAGCGGCGCCCACGTGGTGAGCGCAGCTGATCGCGGCCGGGTGTCAGCTGATCATCACAGCTGACACCTGGCACAATGTGACAGGGGCGGTCACGGTCAGCCCCCGACATGTTAACCCCTTGTACACCGCGATCAAACACGATCGTGGTGTACCGGAGGATAAAGGGAAGCATCGGCAGGGAGAGGGCTCCCTCCGTGCTTCCCTGAGCCCCCCACGGCAGCGCAATGTGCAGCGCTGCTGCGGGGGGTCTCTTTCCCTACAGGCCCCCGGATCCAAGACGGCGACGGGGACCTTCGGGGGCCTGTAGGGAGCTGACTTCCTCACTGCCTGCAAAGCGCAGGCATGAGGAAGTCTGCAGCAGTGCCTGTGACAGATCGCTGATCTGTCACAGTGATCTGTGATGTGACAGATCAGCGATCTGTCACGGGACAGTGATGTCCCACCTGGGACAATGTAATAAAGTTAAAAAAAAAGTGTAAAAATAATTTTTTAAAAATCGCTAAATAAATTAGTAAAAAAAAAATATTCCCCAATAAATTCATTTTTTGAAAATAAAAAAAAACAATAAAAGTACACATATTTGGTATCGCTGTGTCCGTAACGACCCGCCCTATAAAACTGTCCCATTAGTTAACCCCTTTAGTGAACCCCTTAAAAAATAAAAATAAAAAACGAACCCAAAAATAATGATTTATTATCATACCACCGAACAAAAAGTGCAATAACGCGCTATCAAAAAGACGCATATAAATATCCATGGTACCGCTGAAAACGTCAGCTTGTCCCGCAAAAACGAGCCACCACACAGTGTCATCTGCAAAAAAACAAAAAGTTATAGATCGCAGAATAAATCGATGCAAAAATAATTATTTTTTATATAAAATAGTTTTCATTGCATAAAACCGACAAAACATAAAAAAGACCTAAATGAGGTATCACTGTAACCGTACTGACCCGAAGAATAAAACCGTTTTATCAATTTTACCGCACGCGGAACGGTGTAAACGCACCCCCCCAAAAGAAATTCATGAAAAACTGGTTTGTGTTCATTCTGCATCCCAAAAATCGGAATAAAAAGCGATCAAAAAATGTCAATAAAAACGACAACTCGTCCCGCAAAGAATAAGACCTCACATGACTCGGTGGGTCAAAATACGGAAAAATTATAGCTCTCAATATGTGGTGATGCAAAAACTATTTTTACAATAAAAAGCATCTTTTAGCGTGTGACAGCTGCCAAACATAAAAGCCGCCATAAATAGTAAATCAAACCCCCCGTTATCACCCCCTTAGTTAGGGAAAAATAATAAAATAAAAAAAATGTATTTATTTCCATTTTCCCATTAGGGTTAGGGTTAGGGCTAGGGTTAGGGATGAGATTAGGGCTAGGGATGAGATTAGGGTTAGGGTTGGAGTTAGAATTGGGGGGTTTCCACTGTTTGGGTACATGAGGTGCTCTCCAAATGCAACATGGCGTCTGATCTCAATTCCAGCCAATTCTGCGTTGAAAAAGTCAAATGGTGCTCCTTCCCTTCCAAGCTCTGCCATGCGCCCAAACAGTGTTTTACCCACACATATAGGGTATCAGCATACTCAGGACAAATTGCAAAACAACTTTTGGGGTCTAATTTCTCCTGTTACCCTTAGAAAAATAAAAAATGGGGGGCAAAAATATCATTTTTGTGGAAAAAAATGATTTTTTTATTTTCACGCCCAGGCGTTATAAACTTCTGTGAAGCACTTGGGGGTTCAAAGTGCTCACCACACATCTAGATAAGTTTCTTGGGGGGTATAGTTTCCAAAATGGGGTCACTTGTGGGGAGTTTCAATAGTTTAGGTACATCAGGGGCTCTCCAAATGCACATGACACCCGCAGACCAATCCATCAAAGTCTGCATTCCAAAATGTCACTACTTCCCTTCTGATCCCCGACGTGTGCCCATACAGTAGTTTTCTCCCACATATGAGGTATCAGCGAACTCAGGACAAATTGGACAACAACTTTTGAGGTCCAATTTCTCCTGTTACCCTTGGGAAAATAAAAAAATTGGGGACTAATTGATCATGTTTGTGGAAAAAATACGATTTTTTTATTTTCATGCCTGGGCATTATAATCTTCTGTGAAGTCCTTGGGGGTTCAAAGTGATCACCACACATCTAGATACGTTCCATAGGGGGTCTAGTTTCCAAAATGGGGTCATTTGTGGGGGGTTTCCACTGTTTAGGTACATTAGGTGCTCTCCAAAGCCAACATGACACCTGCAGACCATTCCATCAAAGTCTGCATTCCAAAACGTCACTACTTCCCTTCCGAGCCCCGACGTGTGCCCATACAGTAGTTTTCTCCAACATATGGGATGTCAGCGTACTCAGGACAAATTGGACAACAACTTTTTGGGTCCAATTTCTCCTGTTACCCTTGGTGAAATAAAAAAATGGGGACTAAATGATGATGTTTGTTGAAAAAATACGATATTTTTATTTTCACGCCCGGTCGTTATAAACTTCTGTGAAGCACTGGGGTGTTTAAATTGCTCACCACACATCTAGATAAGTTCCTTAGGGGGTCTAGTTTCCAAATTGGGGTCTCTTGTGGGGGGTTTCCACTGTTTAGATACATCAGGGGCTCCCCAAAAGCATCATGACACCCGCAGACCATTCCATCAAAGTCTGCATTCCAAAACATCACTACTTCCCTTCCGAGCCCCGACTTGTGCCCATACAGTAGTTTTCTCCCACATATGAGGTATCAGCGTACTCAGGACAAATTGGACAACAACTTTTGGGGTCCAATTTCTCCTTGTACCCTTGGGAAAATAAAAAAATTGGTGACTAAAAGATAATGTTTGTGGAAAAAATACGATTTTTTTATTTTCACGCCTGGGCGTTATAAACTTCTGTGAAGCCCTTGGGGGTTCAAAGTTCTCACCACACATCTAGATAAGTTCCTTGGGGGGTCTAGTTTCCAAAATGGTGTCATTTGTGGGGGGTTTCCACTGTTTTGGTACATCAGGGGTTTTCCAATCGCGACATGGTGTCTGATCTCAATTCCAGCCAAATCTCAAATGGCGCTGCTTCCCTTCCGAGCTCTGCCATGCACCCAAATAGTCATTTACCCCCACATATGGGGTATCAGCGTACTCAGGACAAATTGCACAACAACTTTTAGGGTCCTGTTACCCTTGGAAAAATAAAAATTGGGGGTGAAAAGATCATTTTTGGTGGTCTAGTTTCCAAAATGGGATCACTTGTGGGGGGTTTCCGCTGTTTAGGTACATCAGGGGCTCTCCAAATGCAACATGACGTCCGATCTGAATTCCAGCCAATTTTGCATTGAAAAAGTCAAACGGCGCTCCTTCCCTTCTGAGGTCTGCCAATGCACCGAAACAGTGTTTCCCCCCCACACATATCAGGTATCAGCATACTCAGGACAAATTGCACAAAATCTTTTGCAGTCCAATTTCTCCTGTTACCCTTGGTAAAATAAAAAAAAATTGAACCTGAAGTATTTTTTTTGTGAAAAAAAGTTAAATGTTCATTTTTTTTTAAATATTCAAAAAATTCCTGTGACGCACCTAAAGGGTTAATAAACTTCTTGAATGAGTTTTTGAGCACCTTAAGGGGTGCAGTTTTTAGAATGGTGTCACTTTTGGGGATTTTCTATCATATAGACCCCTCAAAGTGGCTTCAAATGTGATGTGGTCCGTAAAAATAAAATGGTGTTGCAAAAATGAGAAATCGCTAAACAATTTTTAACCCTTATAACTTCCTAACAATAAAAATTTTTGGTTCCAAAATTGTGCTGATGTAAAGTAAACATGTGGGAAATGCTATTTATTAAGTTTTTTGTGTGCCATAGCTCTGTGATTTAAGGGCATAAAAATTCAAATTTAATTTTCAGAATTTTCGCCAAATTTCCGTTTTTTTCACAAATAAACGCAAGTTATATGAATGAAATTTTACCATTATCATGAAGTACAATATGTCACGAGAAAACAATAAAAAAAGAGAAATTAATCCAGCTCACCGCACTGCCTTGTTGGTAGGATCCAGATCCTGCGCACGGATTTGACTAGGCAGTCAATCAATAATAGGAAAGAAAAAAGAAGTTCCAGCGCCAGGAACGGAAAATTAAAAATCCATTTTATTGTGCCATTGCATATTAAAATTCCAGCAGGTACAGCATATCTGTCGGATGACTACAGAACAACGCGTTTCGACGCCTCAGGTCTTAATCATGTTCTGACATTAAATGCAACCAACTTCCTTTTGTTGGATTCTCCCACCTGAAAAAATCAGAAGCACATGTGTGGACTGCTCCAAAGCAGCTCCTGCTATGATAATTGTGGGAGTACCAAACAAAGTAGGAAAAAAAAAAACAGTCAGTGTAGACAACACAACATAAACGACATACATATTTTAAAAGGGAGATATATGTATATACTCCTGATGTAAGGTAACAAAGATGAATATAAAGAATAATTCCAATGACATAATTCCAAAATACATATCACATATTCAAATCCTATACATAATATTCTATAATTATGCCACAATGGGGAAAGAGAAAAAAAAAAAAAAAAAATAAATAAATAAAATATATTTAAAAAAAACAAAACAAAAAAACAAAAAAAAACACCTATTCCCCTTTTTTTCTCCTTTCTCTTCTTTTCTTCCTCTTTCCCTCTTTTCTTATCTCTTTTCCTCTACCAAGAATGGATCCCAAATTAAGAGGGCCCCAATCAAAAATAAAAAGCAATCAATATATATAATATTACCACCCCTAAATGGAAGAATGGAACGAACATATTCAATAATGTAATATAAGATCTTGTCGACTATTCATTCCATCCGGATATCTTGTGCCCAGGGTGAAGATCCAGAAGGATTCCCTATTCAAGAGTTTCCTTCTGTGGTCTCCACCCCGAATCGGTCTGTGCACCTTTTCTATTCCCATGAAATGAAAACCGCTAACATCCCCTTTGTGAACTGTGGCAAAATGCTTTGATACTGCAGAAACCGCAACAGCATTGTGATTAGACACATCTGAGAGATGCCTCCTGATTCTAACCTTCAAGGGTCCCGTGGTGCAACCAGTGTATTGAATATTACAAATATTGCATGTTATTAAATATACAATATAAGAAGAATTACAATTTATTAAGTTTTTAATGGTAAATGTTTTTTTATTTACTATAGAAAAAAATGTTTTTCCTTTTTGTACAAAATTACAGGTTTTACATCTAGCTGCACCACATTTGTAAAAACCCTTTAGTGTGATCCAGGAGGATCCCTCCGTCTGGCCACTGTCACTTGTAAAAAGACTAGGGGAAAGAATAGTACTAAGTGTAGGTGCCCGTTTAGCAACATACCTAATACTATTCTGAATCACCTGTTTTAAAATAGGGTCCTCATTAAGAATTGGTAAGTATTTTTTCACAATACTAGTAACAGTATTAAACTGATTACTATAATTGGTTGAAAAGACAATATTGTTATTAGATTTATTTTTCATATAAGATGATTTATGTTTAAACAATAAGTCTTCCCTGTTGATTTCGCTTACAATTGATTTAGCTCTATTGAGAATCCAAGGACGATACCCCCTCTTGGAAAGCCTATTACAAACCTGACTTTCTTCCCTATTATAATCACTGGATTGGGAACAGTTTCGTTTTGTTCGAATCAATTCTCCTACCGGAATATTATTCTTGGTCTGTGCCGCATGGCAGGAATCTGCCGTTAAAATGGAATTAGTGGCAGTAGGTTTGCGGTAAGGGGTAATTATGACAACATCCGAATCACTAATAGATAGGGTGACATCCAGAAAATTCATTGTAGTCAAATGATGATAAGAGGTAAATTTTAAGTTAAATTCATTAGTATTCAAATATGAAACAAACCCCTGTATACTATCCTCTGGACCACACCAAATCATCAGCAGATCATCCAGATATCTGCCATACCATAGCAGACATTTGGAAAATGGGTTCTCATCCGAATATAGGAAATCCTCCTCCCACCTCGCCATAACAATATTTGCAAGGGAGGGGGAGAAGCGAGCTCCCATACTAACTCCTCTGCACTGCAAATAAAATTTTTTATCAAAAGAAAAATAATTGTGCTTTAGGAGAAAATCAATACATGAGACTATAAAATCTTTTAAACAGGTGTCATAGTCACTAAATCTGTCTAGATGTTGAGATAGACAGCGTAATGCAACATTATGAGGTATAGATGGATATAAAGAAATTACGTCGCATGAGAGCCAAGAGTAATAGGATTTCCAACAAAAATTGTCCAGAGCTTTAACAACCTCTTTGGTATCCCTGATATAACCTGGTATATCAAGAATCAAAGGTTGAAGAAAATGATCTATCCAGCCTCCCAAATTCTCCCCCAATGAGCCAATGCCTGAAACTATTGGTCTCAGTGGGGGAAGAAATACATTTTTATGAACTTTTGGGAGACAATGGTAAATCGGAACCACAGGGTTTTTATTAAATAAAAAATCCTTAGTTTTCTCATTAATAGCACCCACACAGACCCCCTCCTCTAGACATTTCAACAATAAATTATTATAATGTCTAGTGGGGTCCTGATCTAACTCTATGTAGGTGTCTGCATCATGTAGGTCCTGAAGTATCAATTTTTTATATAGACCTGAGTTCAATAGTACAATGGCCCCCCCCTTGTCAGCTTCCCTGATTATAAGATCAGGGTTAAGTTTTAACTCTTTCAGGGCTAATCTTTCCCTGTGTGTTAAATTATCTTTAGGTGGGACCATTGTATCATTCAACTCTATGAGTTCAGTAACAACAAGTTCCTGGAACAAATCCAGTATTGGGGGTCGTGATTGTACCGGGTAATATTCCCGATTAGAAAGTACAGGTTGGGTAAACATAGTAGGTTTAATTAAGGCAGTATCACAATTAGCAGAAAGGAGTATGAGATCCATTATGGCCTTCTGTTCACAAAAGGAAAAAAAAGTGTTATTACAATTAGGAGTGACTATATCAGCATTAGCATTGACATCAAGATCCTGTGGGGAGATCCTATTGTTATTATCAAAAAAATGACGTTTTAATGTGATGTTACGTGCAAATTTATTCAAGTCCAAAATAGTCTGAAAAATGTTGAAATTTATATTGGGGGCAAATCCCAAACCCCTACTCAGCAAGGAAATCTGCTCTTCAGATAGCACGTAGCTGGACAAATTCCACACGGGAAGAGTTAATGTCTCTGATGTTGGTGATATACAGGAAAAGCATTGTTTCTGATGTTTCCTACCCGCTCTTCTGGTACGTTTTTTGACTTTTTTTGGAACACTTGTGCTGGATTCTTGTTTTTATATTGTTTAGATCTTGTAGTGATGCCTGATATATTTAATGAGGAGTTGGAAAGATCAGTTGCTCCATCTGAAGTGGAGGACAGAGATGTATCACCTGTAGAGTCAGAGTTGTCAAAGTTGACTCGATTAAAACTGGAGTGACATCTCCTTCTAATAATCGATCTGGGTTTATAATTCCAGGTGTAAATCTCATTTTTGGTATAGTCTGTGGAGTCTCTCATAAACTTCTTCTTTTTAATATCCATAATATTACTCTCCAATTTTGACAATTTAGTTTGTATTTTGTCATAGGAGGAAACAATGTTAGAATCACCGGGATCCATGGAAGCGTTTCAGAGTTATAACCTCATAAAGGGACAGTGGTCAGAATTGTAAAAATTGGCCCGGTCATGAACGTGCAAACCACCCTTGGGTCTTAAGGGGTTAAACAAGTTCTCTCATCATCCTGTAGCTCTTCATTCAACACTCTTGAGTTTTTCTAAGTATTTTTTCAAATGTGGTGCCCAGAGCAGGACACAGAATTCCAGATGAGGTGTTACCAAGGAGGAGTAAAGGGGGATAATTACTTCACGTGATCTTGACTCTATGCTACTTTTAATAAATCCTAGAACTGTGTTTATTTTTTTTGCTGCTGCATCACACTGTTGACTCATGTCTAGTGACTAGTGTTGAGCATTCCGATACCGCAAGTATCGGGTATCGGCCGATACTTGCTGTATCGGAATTCCGATACCGACTTCCGATATTTTTTCAATATCGGAATTCGGCATCGGAATCGGAAGTTCAAAGTTGATTGACAAACTGACGTCATCATGATGCGCGGTGTGTGCGCATCATGATGCGCCGTCATTTCGGGCCTTCCGGGGGGCTGTGCCGGCCTGCCGGGGGGCTGTGTGGACTGCCCGGGGTCTGTACCGGCCTGCCGGGGGGCTGTGCCGGCCTGCCGGTGGTCTGTGCACCCTGTGGGGGTCTGTACCGGCCTGCCGGGGGGCTGTGCCGGCCTGCCGGTGGTCTGTGCACCCTGTGGGGGTCTGTACCGGCCTGCCGGGGGGCTGTGCCGGCCTGCCGGTGGTCTGTGCACCCTGTGGGGGTCTGTACCGGCCTGCCGGGGGGCTGTGCCGGCCTGCCGGGGGGCTGTGCTGATGTCCGGGGGTCTGTGCAAGCATCGTCCGATGGGACTACAAGTCCCATCGGGCGATGCCTGCTACCATAATAATAATAATAATAATTTTTATTTATATAGCGCCAACATATTCCGCAGCACTTTACAATTAAGCGGGGACATGTACAGACAATAAATTCAATACAAGTTAAGACAATTCAAACAATGACATTAGGAGTGAGGTCCCTGCTCGCAAGCTTACAATCTACAAGGAAATGGGGGGACACAGTAGGTGAGAAATGCTTGTTAATTCAGGTCTGGCAATTATAATAGGGATTTTCATATAAAGCTGCATGATCCGGTCATCAGCCCGTGTGTTTAAGTGCAATAGACAAGTATCAAGTGCAGTTATCATGTGCATGAAGGGTGTGGAGACAGATGAATAGTAGGGTGCAGATTCAGAATAATATTTGGAAGGAGGGAACAGGGCAAAGTTAGCTTGCTGAGTAGTTGATGTGATAGGCTTCTTTGAAGAGATGGGTTTTCAAAGCGCGCTTGAATAGGTCAGGGCTAGGTATCAGTCTGATCGTCTGGGGAAGTGCATTCCAGAGAGCTGGAGCAGCACGAGAGAAGTCTTGGAGACGGAGGTGCGAGGTTCGGATTACGGGGGATATTAGTCTTAGGTCATTTGTAGAACGGAGGGCACGTGTAGGGCGATAGACAGAGATGAGAGAGGAGATATAAGGTGGTGCAGAACAGTGGAGAGCTTTGTGGGTGAGAGAGATGAGTTTATACTGGACCCTGTAGCGAATAGGTAGCCAGTGTAATGACTGGCACAAGATGGAGGCATCGGTGAAGAGGCTGGACAGAAATGACAGTGATTGACACATTACCATGACAGTGATTGACACATTAGCCAATGATGGGACAGTAGTAGTCCCATCATCCGGCTAATGTGTTAAATGTTAAAAAAAAAAAAAAAATGCTACATACATACTACATGCATGCTACATACATACTACATGCTACATACATACTACATATATACTACATACATACTACATACATGCTACATACATACTACATGCATGCTACATACATACTACATGCTACATACATACTACATGCATGCTACATACATACTACATGCTACATACATACTACATATATACTACATACATACTACATACATACTACATACATGCTACATACATACTGCATGCTACATACATACTACATACATACTACATGCATGCTACATGCATGCTACATACATACTACATGCATGCTACATACATACTACATGCTACATACATACCACATACATACTACATGCATGCTACATACTACATATATACTACATGCATGCTACATACATACTACATGCTACATGCATGCTACATACATACTACATACATACTACATGCTACATACATACCACATATATACTACATACATACAATACATTCATACAATACATACATAGACATACAGTACATATAACATAGAGTAACATACTTACCAATACTTGTCACATTGTTCCCCGAAGCCATTGTCTTTTCCGGAATAAATATTAACATAACAAACCACAAAAATACTCACCCACGATCCGAAGCAGTCCACGAGTGTGTCCCACGACGATCTTGGGTAGAGAACGGCAGCATCAGATGATGCTGCCGTTCTCTACGGGCTGCAGGAATCCAATGACGGAAGGTAGGTATCCTTCCGCACTGTATTCCTCCGCCACTTAAAAAAAAAAAAGTCCCTAGTCTCACTTTATGCCATTGCTGCGTGGGAAATTCCCACACAGCAATGGCATAAAGTGAGACTAGGGACTTTTTTTTTTTAAGTGGCGGAGGAATACAGTGCGGAAGGATACCTACCTTCCGTCATTGGATTCCTGCAGCCCGTAGAGAACGGCAGCATCATCTGATGCTGCCGTTCTCTACCCAAGATCGTCGTGGGACACACTCGTGGACTGCTTCGGATCGTGGGTGAGTATTTTTGTGGTTTGTTATGTTAATATTTATTCCGGAAAAGACAATGGCTTCGGGGAACAATGTGACAAGTATTGGTAAGTATGTTACTCTATGTTATATGTACTGTATGTCTATGTATGTATTGTATGAATGTATTGTATGTATGTAGTATATATGTGGTATGTATGTAGTATGTATGTAGCATGCATGTAGCATGCATGTAGTATGTATATGGTATGTATGTAGCATGTAGTATGTATGTAGCATGCATGTAGTATATATGTGTTATGTATGTGGTATGTATGTAGCATGCATGTAGTATGTATGTAGTATGTATGTAGCATGTAGTATGTATGTAGCATGCATGTAGTATATATGTAGTATGTATGTAGCATGTAGTATGTATGTAGCATGCATGTAGTATATATGTAGTATGTAGCATGTAGTATGTATGTAGCATGCATGTAGTATATATGTAGTATGTAGCATGTAGTATGTATGTAGCATGCATGTAGTATATATGTTATGTATGTAGCATGTAGCATGCATGTAGCATGCATGTAGTATGTATGTAGTATATATGTGGTATGTATGTAGCATGCAGTATGTATGTAGCATGCATGTAGTATATATGTAGTATGTATGTTGCATGTAGTATTTATGTAGTATGAATGTAGCATGTATGTAGTATGTAGTATGAATGTAGCATGTATGTAGTATGCATGTTGTATGTATGTAGCATGTAATTTTTTTTTTATTTTTTTTTTACATTTAACACATTAGCCGGATGATGGGACTACTACTGTCCCATCATTGGCTAATGTGTCAATCACTGTCATGGTAGCAGGCATCACCCGATGGGACTTGTAGTCCCATCGGACGATGCCTGCACAGACCACCGGCAGGCCGGCACAGACCACCGGCAGGCCGGCACAGACCACCGGCAGGCCGGCACAGACCACCGGCAGGCCGGCACAGACCACCGGCAGGCCGGCACAGACCACCGGCAGGCCGGCACAGCCCCCCCGGCAGGCCGGCACAGCCCCCCGGAGCCTGCACAGCCCCCCGGCAGGCCGGCACAGCCCCCCTGCAGGCCGGCACAGCCCCCCGGAGCCTGCACAGACCACCGGCAGGCCGGCACAGACCACCGGAGCCTGCACAGACCCCCTGGCAGGCCGGCACAGCCCCCCGAAAGGCCCGTACAGACCCCAGAGAGGCTGTACAAGGGCAGGAAAGGGTTTTTCTTATTCCGATACCGGAAGTCCCATAGACTTGAATGGGACTTCCGGTATCGGAATCGGCGATACCGATACTTTTTTTTAAAGATCGGCCGATACCATCCGATACGATACTTTGAAGTATCGGACGGTATCGCTCAACTCTACTAGTGACCTATAAGTAAATCCAAGTCTCTTCCACACGTGTTGTTGTTTGATTCTGTTCCTTCAATTCTGTAGATGTAATTTTCATTTTTCTTGCCCAGGTGTAGACTCTTGCATTTCTCCTTGTTAAATGCCATTCTATGAGTAGCTGCACATTGTTCAAGCTTATCTAAATCATTCTGCATCCTATCTTTATGTTCACTAGTGTTGCCAATCCCTCCTAGCTTTGCATCATCTGCAAAATTAATTAGCTTACCTTCCGTTCCCTTATCTAGATAATTTATGAAAATCTGGAGCAACATTGAGGCCAAGACAGAGCCTTGTGGTACCCAGCTTGAAACACTTTTCCAATTGCATGCGCAATAATGTATTATCACTCTTTGAGTACTTCTATTGAGAGAAGCCAAGCACGTCAAGTTGACACATGACCGCAAGCATGGCAATGAGGCAGCTAGTGGCTATTAAACCATATCTGCAGGTTATTGGATTTGACATGACAGGTTCTCTTTACTGTACCTTGAAATCTGGTAGAGTCATTTGTTTCTTAAGCTGGATCTAATGCAATTGCAGAGAAAAATATAACTTGATTACTACCTAGTAGTTTGCTTTCTTCCAGACAGTTGTGTTGCTTTCAATGTCAGTGAATTTTCTTCTAACTCTCCATCTGTTTCCAACTCCAATAATTGTAATCATGGGAGTTTAAAAATATTGATGATAGTTTGCACTTACATTGATCTTTGTAGTTGTTTTTGCTTTAACGATACTCTAGTGGCTACTTTTGCTTAGGAATAAGGTCTGTTCAAAACCTAAAAGCCTTGTCAAGGCAAAATGCTTCTCTTTTTTAACAAATGTGCTTCTAAAGTGAATCTGTGACCACATTTGACCTATCTAAACCATGAATATGGGCATAGAGTTTATAGAATGCTGAAAAAGTCATCCGTCTGCCTCATATCAGATGCCCTTTTGTTGATAAATCATCGTTTATTACTTTATATAAATGACTTCTTCCAGGCTATTGATAGGATGTTTCCTAGAAGATAACTCTGCCTCCAAAGCTTGTTACATGAAAGGGGGAGTTATCAGTGTGAAATCGATTGGCCGCTCTCTTCTCTCCTGGTCTCACTGCAGAGCTTTGTGTAATTATACCTAACACATTTTCAGGTTCCTCTCAGCTTTAACTTCCATTTCACAAACAGACAGGGTTGTATTGTTAAAATACAGCAGAGCTCAAAGAGAACCAAAAAATGTGTTTGCAAGTAGGGATGAGCGAACCCGAACTGGAAAGTTCGGGGTCCATACCAGACATCTAGTGTCCGTCACCAAACCTAGAATTTTTACTGTATTTCTGGTTTCCTGTTCAGGTTCGCCAATCTTATAAAGCTTGTTGAAAGGCTGCAGAGCAGACTTTGGGCACTTCTGTATAAAAGCCGGATCACGATTGCTGCAGCCATTATGCTCTCATTAGTGTATGGATAGGACACAGCTGGAGTGAGGGATAGATAGTGTCTGCTCACTCTTTAAAAAAACTGTGTACTCTGCAACCCATATCTGTGGTCGTACTGTGCTGAACGCTACTATGTGTACTCTGCACCCATATCTATGGGAGTACTGTCCTTTAAGCCATTGTGTGTACTCTACATCTCCCCTGCCTGTGGGAGAACTGTCCATTAAGCCTCTGTGTGTACTCTGCATCCCCCTGCTTGTGGGAGTACTTTTTTAACCCCTTTACCCCCAAGAGTGGTTTGCACGTTCATGACCAGGATACATTTTTACAGTTCTGTCCACTGTCCCTTTATGAGGAAATAACTCTTAAATGCTTCCATGGATCCCGGTGATTCAGACACTGTTTTCTTGTGACATATTGTATTTCATGTTAGTGGTAAAATTTCATTGATATAACTTGCATTTATTTGTGAAAAAAACGGAGATTTGGCGAAAATTTTGAAAACTTCGCAATGTTCCATCTTTGAATTTTTATGCCCTTAAATCACAGAGCTATGGCACACAAAAAACTTAAAAAATAACATTTCACGTATGTATACTTTACATCAGCATAATCTTGGAACCAAAGTTTTTTTTGTTAGGAAGTTATAAGGGTTAAAAGTTGACCAGCGATTTCTCATTTTTGCAACACCATTTTATTTTTACCACATCACATTTGAAGTCACTTTGAAGGGTCTATGTGATAGAAAATACCCAAAAGTGGTACCATTCTAACAACTGCACCCTTCAAGGTGCTCAAAACCACATTTGAGAGGTTTATTAACCCTTCAGATGCTTCACAGGAATTTTTTGAATGTTTTAAAAAAAAAATGAATATTTAACATTTTTTCACAAAAAAATTACTTCAGGTCCAATTTTTTTTATTTTACCAAGGGTAACAGGAGAAATTGGACTGCAAATGTTATTGTGCAATTTGTCCTGAGTATGCTAATACCTGATATGTGGGGGGAACCACTGTTTCGGCGCATGGCAGAGCTCAGAAGGGAAGGAGCGCCGTTTGACTTTTTCAATACAAAATTGGCTGGAATACAGATCGAATGCCATGTCACACTTGGAGAGCCCCTGATGTGCCTAAACAGTGGAAACCCCTACTAGTTACCCCATTTTGGACACTAGACCCCCCAATTTACTTATCTAGGTATGTGGTGAGAACTTTGAACCCCCAAGGGCTTCACAGAAGTTTATAACTTACAGCTGTACAATTAAAAAATCATATTTTTTCCACAAAAAGGATCTTTTCACCCAAAATTTTTATTTTCCCAAGGGTAAGAGGACCCAAAAAGTTATTGTGCAATTTGTCCTGAGTACTCTGATACCCCATATGTGGGGGTAAACGACTACTTGGGCTCATGGCAGAGCTCGGAAGGGAAGCAGCGCCATTTGACTTTTTTTGCTGGAATTGAGATCGGACACCATGTTGCGTTTGGAAAGCCCCAGATGTGCCAAAACAGTGGAAACCCCCCACAAATGACATCATTTTGGAAACTAGACCCCCCAAGGAAGTTATCTAGATGTCCGGTGAGAACTTTGAACCTCCCAGGGCTTCACAGAAGTATATACCGTACAGCCGTAACATTAAAAAATCACATTTTTTACACAAAAATGATCTTTTCGCCCCCAATTTTTATATTCCCAAGGGTAACAGGACCACAAAAGTTATTGTGCAATTTTTCCTGAGTATGCTGATACCCCATATGTGGGGGTTAAACCACTATTTGGGTGTATGGCAGAGCTCGAAAGGGAAGCAGTGTCATTTGACTTTTTTGGCTGGAATTGGGATCAGACGCCATGCCGCGTTTGGAAAGCCCCAGATGTGCCTAAACAGTGAAAACCCCCACAAATGACAGCATTTTGGAAACTAGACCCCCCAAGGAACTTATCTAGATGTGTGGTGAGCACTCAGAACCCCCAAGGGCTTCACAGAAGTTTATAACGCCCAGGCGTGAAAATAAAAAAATCATATTTTTTCCACAAACATGATATTTTAGTCCCCAATTTTTTTTTTGCCAAGGGTAGCAGGAGAAATTGGACCCCAAAAGTAGCTGTCCAATTTGTCCTGAGTCTGCTGATACCCCACATTTGTGAGAAAACTACTGTATGGGCACACATCTGGCTGAGAAGCGAAGTAGTGACGTTTTGGAATGCAGACTTTGATGGAATGGTCTGCGGGTGTCATGTTGCCTTTGGAGAGCCCCTGATGTACCTAATCTGTGGAAACCCCCACAAGTGACCCCATTTTGGAAACTAGACCCCCCCAAGGAACTTATCTAGATGTGTGGTGAGCACTTTGATCATATTTTTTTCACAAAAATTATATTTTTGTCCCCAATTTTTTATTTTCCTAAGGGTAACAGGAGAAATTGGACCCCAAAAGTTGTATCGCAATTTGTCCTGAGTAGGCTGATGCCCCATATGGCGGTAAAACACTGTTTGGACGCATTGCAGAGCTTGGAAGGGAAGGAGCACCGCTTGACTTTTTCAACGCAGAATTGGCTGGAAATGAGATCAGATGCCATGTTGTGTTTGGAGAGCAACTTATGTCCCTAAACAGTGGAAACCCCCCATTCTAACTCAAACCCTAACCCCAACACACCCCTAACCCTTATTAAGGCTGGCGGAACATACCATATTATAAAGTAGTAGTAGGTGCGTTCGCAGCCCGGGGTCCACCGTACAGCGGTGGTACACTGCTACTAGACAATGGCGGAAGAATAGAGTGGCGTGAAAACAGTCACACGTGGGTTACGTCACCCAGTGTGAACAGGAGCGGACTCTGTTAATTCACAGAGCCGCACAACCGCTGAACGTGGATGCTGGAGCCTGTTTAGCTCACAGAGCCCGGCCAAAGAGCGCACAGCAAACGGCCACAGAACTCTACCCCAAGGATATGGGGTTAGAGTCCCTCTAGGCCCACTGAGCGCGTGGCGTCGCTGCCACGAACGCCGGTTTATACGCTGGCTATGGAGTGTGGAGCACTTGCACTGAGGGGTGCCGAGTCACTGATGAAGACTAATGCTTGACTCAGACTCTGACCTAACAACAAAAAAGGTCATTTAATAAAATTGCTTTATTAGGATACAGGGCAAGGAACAATACAGATAAAAAAGTAGTATATAAGCTAGGGGGGACAAAAAGAAAAAACAAAAAATAATAATAAGACAAAAGAATTTTATATCAGACATACAAAGTGTAGTATGTCAGGCTGACGAAGGCTCACGAAATGCACATCGGGGCGGGTACCTGGTCCTCCCATTTGTCTGTGTGCACGGGCATTTAATAGGTAATGTAGGACATACTTATTTTTGTGACATGACTCTGTGTAGTGCATCTAGATGATATCACTGTTATACTGAGTGGGCTATGACCCCATACTACACTTTGTATGTCTGATATAAAAATTTTTTGTCTTATTATTATTTTTTGTTTTTTCTTTTGGTCCCCCCTATTTGGGCTATGTTTCAGCGACATGTGAGGACTTTGGTGCTTTTTTATACCTTATGACAAGTTACCAGCTTATATACTACTTTTTTATCTGTATTGTTCCTTGCCCTGTATCCTAATAAAGCAATTTTATTAAATGACCTTTTTTTTTGTTAGGAAGTTTTTCTTTCTTCCTCCCCCCTGTATATCACAGCACCATGAGTATTATGGGGTTATCCTTTTGCTATATAGCGTATATTACATTTTATGTCCCATCTTATTAGCTATGTTGGTGTGTGCTACTTTTGTTTTTTATCAGACTCTGACCTACCTACACCTAAGCCTGGGTGCTAGCAGGCTAGGCTGCACAACACATGCGAACCAAGGGTAGGGGTTTCATAATGAGTCAGTCACCAGAGACATTCATATGTGCATACATCACTTACTCCTTATAGTCTGAAAATACAGTCTATCCTAGCGCATGGCCGAGTGGCCATGCGACCCTTTTATAGCCGCGAGCGTCCGGGACCTTCCTGGCTTCTCGGATGGGCCAATCCGAACAGGTGCAGGACCTGAGCACGTGACCTTCGATCTCCAATGGGAGATCACTCCACGGTCATGCTCAGTGGCCCGACATGGGACTTAGTCCCTGGAGAATCTCGCTGCTGAGCAGCATGTATTGCCATAGCTGAGCCAAAGGTGGCAGCAACTAGCAAACCCACAGAGCTGGTCTGGGCAGAGCGCTGGGACCGATGAGTTTGCTGAGCAACCTCCTCTGCAGCTGGAGAAGAATGGGAGACCACCGGAAGTAAGGCTCGGGATTCCCGCTGTGCACCGACAGGAACCCGACGCCTAACATTACCCCCCCTCCTAGGGCCCCCTCCTCTCTGAGCCTCGCTCCACTCAAATTCCACAATGAGAAGAGTAGCATAGATGCTCTCCACCGGCTCCCAGGTCCAAGCCTCTGGACCATGACCCTTCCAATCCACCAAGTAAAATTTTTTGCCCCGCATCATCTTGCATCCCACGATGGCATTGACCTCAAACTCGTCTGATGACAGGTCAGATGTCCCGGCAGATGGCTCAGAAAACCAGGACATGTGAACCGGCTTGAGGAGAGACACATGAAAAGTGTCCAAGATGGCCTAGTGTGGTGGAAGAGCCAGGCGGTAGACCACAGGGTTGATCTGCTCGAGGACTTTGAAAGGACCAATATAGCGCAGTGCGAACTTAGTGGATTCCACCCGCAGCCTGATGTTTAGAGTGGAGAGCCACACAAGGTCGCCAGGGGTGAAGGTCAGAGCCGGGCGCCGGCGAGTGTCAGCGGATGACCTCATTCTCTCCTTGGAGGCCCGGATAGCATCCTGCGTGCGATCCCAAGCGTCACATGCCTCCACCGCCCAGTCTGCCACCCTAGAGTCGGTGGACGACACAGGCATGGGCACGTGGACGCACGGATGCTGGCCGTAATTTAAGAGGAAAGGGGTCTGACCGGTGGAGTCGGCCACAGCATTGTTCAAGGCGAACTCCGCCCATGGCAGCAAGGATGCCCAATCATCCTGCCTGGCCGAGACAAAATGTCGCAGATATGTCACCAGGGTCTGGTTGGCTCTCTCAACCAACCCGTTCGTCTCGGGATGATAGGCGGAGAGATTTAGCTCAATGCTGAGCAGAGAACAGAGCTCTCTCCAGAACCGAGACGCAAACTGAGGACCCCGGTCGCTGACAATCTTATCTGGCATACCTTGCAGGCGGAAAACATGTTTAATAAACAACGCTGCCAGGCCCCATGCCGAAGGTAGCCGAGAGAGTGGTACCAGATGCACCATCTTGGAGAAATGATCGGTGATCACCCAAATGACAGTGCTGCCGCTGGACTTGGGCAGACCCACCACAAAGTCCATACCGACCATCTCCCAGGGCCTGTTTTCATCCGGCAGAGGATAGAGTAACCCAGCGGGCCGCTGCCGAGAGGGCCGATTCTGGCCGCAAGAGACGCACGCCCGAATAGAGTCCCTGACATCACGGGCCATATATTCGGGCACCAGTACGTCCTCGCCAGGAGTTCAGAGGTCCGTTTGATGGTGAAATGGCCACCCACCCTGGATGAATGAGCCCAAGAGAGGACCTCCGGTCGCAGATGGGCAGGAACCAAAGTCTTGCCCGGAGGTACAGACTCAAGAGCAACTGGAGCCACGGTCCTCAAGCTCTCTGATGGGACTATCAGCCGAGGCTCCTCCTCCGATGACACCACGGAGCGAGAAAGAGCATCGGCCCGGACGTTCTTCTTCCCGGAGAGAAAATGCAGTGTGAAATGAAATTGGGAGAAGAACTAGGACCATCTGGCCTGGCGAGAATTCAGCCGCTGGGCTGTCTCTAAATAAACCAAATTTTTGTGGTCGGTGAACACCTGGAATGGGTGGCGAGCCCCCTCCAGGAGGTGTCTCCACTGTGATAAGGCCAGCTTCATTGCTAGCAACTCCCTGTCCCGATGGAATAATTCCTCTCCGCCAGTGTGAAGGTCTTAGAGAAGAAGAAGCATGGGTGCTTCCGACCTTGTGAGTCCTTCTGAAAAAGGACCGCTCCAGCACCGAAGGAGTCATCCACCTCCAGGATGAAGGGCTTATCTACATCAGGACGATGTAGAATGGGAGCGCTAGTGAAGTGGGACTTAATGGAGGCGAAGGCCTCGGAGACCATCTCCGACCATAGTTTGGGATTTGCACCCTTCTTGGTGGGGGCTACCAAGGGCGCTACCAAAGTTGAGAAATTGGGAATGAATTGGCTATAGTAATTTATGAACCCCATAAAGCGCTGCACCGCTTTGAGAGAATGGGGTTCCTGCCAATCCATCACTGCCTGTAGCTTGGCAGGATCAATGGCCAAACCCTGGGCTGAGATGATGTAGCCCAGGAAAGGCAAGGACTCCTGCTCAAACACACATTTCTCCAATTTGGCATAAAGAGAGTTGGCCCGCAGGAGATCGAAAACTTTGCGAACATCTCTCCGGTGGGAGTCAATGTCTGGAGAGTAAATGAGAATATCATCCAGATAGACTTCTACTGAGGTGGTAAGCATATCCCGGAAGATGTTGTTCACAAAGCCTTGGAAGACGGCTGGAGCGTTACATAGGCCGATGGGCATCACCAGGCATTCATAGTGCCCGTCTCTCGTGTTAAAAGCCGTCTTCCATTTGTCCCCCTCACGGATGCGAATCAGGTTATAGGCTCCCCGCAGATCGAGCTTAGTAAACACTCTCGCTCCCCGTAGCCTATCAAACAGTTCCGATATCAGGGGCAGAGGATACTTGTTCTTAACGGTTATAGCATTAAGGAACCTGTTATCGATGGATGGACGTAATTCTTCATTCTTCTTTTGGACAAAGAAGAATCCTGCTCCTGCCAGAGACACCGACTTCCAAATGAATCCTCTTGCCAGATTCTCCCTGATATACTGAGACATGGCCTCAGTCTCTGGGAGAGATAGGGGATATACTCCACCCCGGGGAGGTTCAGCACCGGGCAAGAGGTCAATAGGACAGTCGTAAGGGTGGTGCGGCAGAAGGGTCACTGCCGCCTTCTTGGAGAACATGTTTGCATACTGCTGATATGGCTTGGGAAGCAAGGAAAGATCTGCAGGAACCTCAGAAGTAGCGACCTGTATGCAGTCCCTCAGACACCTACCCTCGAAGGACTTGCTCCAACCGAGGATTTTTCCCGAAGACCACTCTATGTGGAGAGAATGAGATCGTAGCCAGGGAACCCCTAGGAGGACCTGGTCGATCCCGTCAGGCATAACAAGGAGAGACAGCATCTCCAGATGAGAAGGAGACAAAGAGAGTCTCAGTGGAGCCGTCTGGTGGGTGATTTGGGACTGGGGTGTCGCCCCATTTACCTCTCTGATGGTGACTGGTTGAGGTAGTAAGACCAGGGGGATTGAGTGTTGTTGAGCACAGGCAGAAGATATGAAATTGCCCTCCGCCCCAGAGTCCACGCAAACCTCCACAATCAGAGTGGAAGAATTAAACTCTAACGCCCCTTTAAACAGAAGCTTGGAGGAGAAAGTTGCTGTGTCTAGTAGGCCCCCTCCGATAACCACTAGACGAGAGCGTTTCTCGAGTGCTGTGGGCACTCATTAGCAAGGTGCTCACGCGGACCGGGTCCTGGACCCCGTGCGGGACACCTCCATGGCCTCTGGAGACTCGGGGGGCTGACCGGGAGGTTCCAGTGGTCTAGCAAAATTTGGAGCCAACTTATATCGTTGGCAAGACTTGGAGCACTCCAGCCCTTGCTCAGTGAAGCAAATGTCAATTCGGGTAGAGACCGTAATGAGCTCCTCTAAAGTGGTGGGCATCTCCCTGGTGACCAGGACATCTTTGACATGATCAGCCAGGCCTCTCCAGAATACAGGTATGAGAACCTTATCAGGCCACTCCAGCTCCGAGGCCAGAGTTCTGAAGAGGATGGCATACTGGCTTACCAAAGACAAACCCTGGGTTAAAGCCAGCAACTGAAGTGCCGTATCGTGCGTGACCCGCGGACCCAGGAACACCTGCTTCAGAGTGGCCAGGAAATGGGTGACATTCTGTACCAGGAGATCCCCGTGCTCAGACAGCGGGGTGGCCCACTCCAGGGCCCTGCCCGATAGGAGGGAGATGATAAACCCCACTTTGGCCCGCTCGGAGGGAAATCGTGTGGCCAGCAACTCAAGGTGAATGGAGCACTGACTCACGAAACTCCTGCATGAAGCACTATCACCCGAGAACTTCTCGGGCAGTGGGAGGCGGGACAAGGTCGGGGCAGGACTAGCCGTGGAGACACGGGCGACAGCCTCTGTAGCTGCTTGGACGGCGACCGAGGTAACATCCGCAGATGAGGTGCAATGCTGTAGCACTGCCAACCTACCCTCCAGCTGCTGGATGTACCTATGCAGTCGCTGTTCGTCCGCCATTACTTGCCAGACCCTGGCGCTAGGATAATGTTAAGGCTAGCGGAACGTACCAAATTATAAAGTAGTAGGAGGTGCGTTCGCAGCCCGGGGTCCACCGTGCAGAGGTGGTACACTGCTGCTAGACAATGGCGGAAGAATAGAGCGGTGTGAAAACAGTCACACGTGGGTTACGTCACCCAGTGTGAACAGGAGCAGACAATCGCTGAACGTGGATGCCGGAGCCTGTTTAGCTCACAGAGCCCGGCCAAAGAGCGCACAGCAAGCGGCCACAGAACTCTACCCCAAGGACACGGGGGTAGAGTCGCTCTAGGCCCACTGAGCGCATGGTGTCGCTGCCACGAACGCCGCTATAGACGCTGGCTATGGAGTGTGGAGCACTTGCACTGAGGTGTGCCGAGTCACTGATGAAGACTAATGCCTGACTCAGACTCTGACCTACCTACGCCTAAGCCTGGGTGCTAGCAGGCTAGGCTGCACAACACATGCGTACCAAGGGTAGGGGTTTCATAATGAGTCAGTCACCAGAGACATTCATACGTGCATACATCACTCACTCCTTATAGTCTGAAAATACAGTCTATCCTAGCGCATGGCCGAGTGGCTATGCGACCCTTTTATAGCCGTGAGCGTCCAGGACCTTCCTGGCTTCTCAGATGGGCCAATCCAAACAGGAGCAGGACCTGAGCACGTGACCTTCGATTTCTAATGGGAGATCACTCCACGGGCATGCTCAGTGGCCCGACATGGGGACTTAGTTCCCAGAGAATCTCGCTGCTGAGCAGCATGTATTGCCATAGCTCAGCCAGAGGTGGCGGCAGCAAGCAAACCCACAGAGCTGGTCTGGGCAGAGCTCCAGTACCAACGAGCTTCCTCTGCGGCTGGAGAAGAATGGGAAACCACTGGAAGTAAGGCTCGGGATTCCCGCTGTGCAGCAACAGGAACCTGATGCCTAACAACCCCAACCCTAATGCGAAAATGGAAATAAATACATTTTTTTAAATTATATTTCGTTAACTAAGGGGGTGATAAAGGGGCGTTAGATTTACTATCTATGGCGGGTTTTTATGTTTTGCTGCTGTCATACACTAAAAGAAGCTTTTTATTGTAAAAATAATTTTTGCATCATCACACTTTAAGAGTTATAATTTTTTCATATTTTGACCCACCAAGTCATTCTAGGTCTTATTTTTTGCGGGATGAGTTAATGTTTTTATTAGCACGATTTTTGGGTATGTGCCATTTTTTGATCGCTTTTTATTCCGATTTTTGGGACGCACAATGAACAAAAACCAGTGTTTCATGAATTTCTTTTGGGGGGTGGAGGGAACAGGTCGCAGTGGGGGAGCCGGCCCCTAAGACTAGTGGGGACTACAAGAGTCAGCTAGCAAGCTGGAGCCTGAGGTAACTGTATGAACCTCAGCCGCAACCGCATCCATTCACCAAAAAGGCAGCCATATAGGAGCAAGCGGACTCAGAGAACATCGACCGACAATGTCCGCGGCCGCCGGCTTGGGGACACTGGGAAAGTTTCTGAATTTTTTCCCACGCTCATCAGTTCACCTCAGGTCAGCCAGGGACATCAGTGAGGCTGCGCGGAGTCCCTTGCTGACTGAGGTGAACTGATGAGCGTGGGAAAAAATTCAGAAACTTTCCCACGCTCATTAGTTCATCTCCGGGCAGTCGGGGAGGCTGCGCAGAGATGAACCAATTCATTCTGCCAGTGGTTTACAGTGGGCTGGTTGCATTAACACCGGTCCTGTTGTAAACCACTTAACCCCTTCTGATGGATTGCAGCAGGGGACCTGACTGACCAGCGGAGAGGTAAGTATATTGCTGGTTTTTTGTTTTATTTTTTTTACAGGTCCATGGTTTATTTATGGATTAGCAGAGGAATAAATTTGGTCAAAGACTTGGTGTCTTTATTTCTTTAAAATAATTTTTAATTAATGTCTGTGTTTTTTAACCCTTTCCTATTCCAGGGTTAATAATGGAGAGGTGTCTTATTGACACCTCTCCATCATTAACCTGGCTTAATGTCACCTTTGAATAGCAAGGTGACATTAACTATTCTTATTAACCCATTAGCCACTGCTATAGGGTAATGGGAATAGATAGAGAGGATAAGAGCCAGAAAAGGCGCATCTTATAGATGCGCCTTTTCTGTGATGTCTGGGTAAAAATTTTTGTAGCCAGGGGGGGCAAAACAAATGGTCCCTCTCAAGGCTATTAATATCTGCCCTCACTCACTGGCTTTCCCTCTCTGGAGGAGAATTTACCGCGGGAGCCCACACAATTTTTTTCAACAAATTAACCTCTTTATTTAACACCTACATGTCCCAAATTTTACACACAAACCCTAATCTAATTATTAGTAAAACACTGTGGTGTAATGACCACTGTGTCCACTAGGGGGCACTGTGTGGATGTCCCAAGAGAACGGATGAGTGGCAGAATCCTGAAGGATAGTTATGTATCTCAAAGTGGGTGGCTTTGAAATGGAGACTTATGTATGTGTGATCAGCAATATCATTGCTGAGTTGTTGTTTCTAAGTGTAAGGGAGAAGTCTTCAAGTAACTAGAGAGATGGGCCGGTTCTCGTTACCTACAAATCCACCCAGGGGTGTGTCTGAAAACGCCTATAGTAAAAGGCTTTGTAAGTGTGTGAAGGACCTGTGATGAGGACATAGCCATGTGACCTAGTGGGCGTGGCTATGGACCATATAAGGTGGCCAAGGTAGGTCACAAGGAGTGAATGCTGGGACCTGATTGGTCCAGTTTGGAAGGTCCCGTGAGGAGAAGGATCTCCTGGCTAACAGCCTGTGGAGCGGCTGTGTGTGTAATGGCGGCCAGCATCTGAGAGTCCCTGAGGAGTGAGTGGATGTCTGCAGCCTGGGGAAACAGTCATATGGGAACCCTGACGTGGGTGAGATAACCCTGGGGCTAAATAGCCTGTTTAATGGATGCTATGCTGTAATGTGAAGCTATATAATGGACATTACGCTGTTGTATATTGCTGCTGTGGTTTATGATGGTGAATAAACCTCACGGACTGATATGGTTTTATGGAAAACCCGTACCATATGTGATTTATTTGCTGCCAAGCGAGTGTCCTCCAACCTTGAATGACAGCGCTACCTCACAATTGGTGGAGAAGGCTATGGGCAGTGGTGTAGCCTTGTTGCTGGGAGCAACGGATAAGGACTGCAAAATTCGGTGGCAAAGAGCAACGCTGAGCCAAGAGGGCTGACGGTTGTGGAAGCCGTGTGATGTGCTGCTGACCGGACATGTGTGAGCAGAGCCTGTGGCGACCTGCAAGTGGGGAAGCCACTGTCCAGGCAGAGACAGATGTCCTGAAGAGCACCCGCCGAGCCCCTGGACTTGGTGAGGCCGGTGTGTGGGGAGACCCTGGGAGGAGGGTCGCTCCCTGAATCGCACCCGGTGCGCCCTGTGTGTTGGTCGGTCTCAGGTGGAGACAGGAGCTTCCTAAATAGCACACAGTCAGGACACGTGAGTTTTTTTGTGGTGTGTTTTTTCTTCTTTTTTCTCGACTCAGCCTGTGGTGGCTCAGTGGTAGTCAAGAAGGTGACAAGCGGCTTGATGTGGCTTCGTGGGGTCACAAAGGTGACAAGCGGCTTTCGGTGGATCGGCGGGTCCACGAAGACGGTGCAGCAGGAGCTGCAGTGACTCCAGCCGCTGTGTGTGTGAACAGCAGGCGGTGGTGACGGTGATCGGTGACAGCAGGAGCTGAGGTGGTGCCAGCATGGACTTGTCTGGTATCGTGAGAGACATAAACTGTGTGGTGTGAACTGTGGTCTGAGAAGACCGGTATAACGGACATGGGGAGATCCCGAAAAGGGGTGGAGTCCCAAAAGGGGGCGGTGACCCAAATCGGGGTAGTAGCCCAAAAGGGGGTGGAGTCCCAAAAGGGGAGGTGACCAAAATCGGGGTGGTAGCCCAAAAGGGGGTGAAGTCCCAGAGGGGGGTGGTGACCCATATTGGGGTGGGGGTCCAGAAAGGGGCCGAGTGTGAAGAAATGGCAGCACTGGTTGGCTCAGTGGGTATGTCTGGGAAACCGCAATGTGCGTGTATGTCGTTTTCAGAATGTGGGTTATACTTTCCGGAGCATGATGGACCGCAAGTGTGTACTGTGATGCTGCACTGGGAAGGAATCTCGGGACGGTTGGACTCCAAGAGTCAGGTGACTCTGGTAGGAACTCCTCTCACTTTCTGTCTGACTTTCTGAAAATGGCCCAGGTTCGCTGTAAATATGGGGTCATGGTGAACTATGTGCTAGACAGAGTGGTGTTTGAGGGGCCCGGAGGCAGTGAGTGGCAATGGGGCGGGATACCACCAGACTTAGTATATACCTTGGAGGGGGAACGGGATTTTGTCATGTTGGATGACCTATGGTACGAGGATGGAGACGTTCCTACTGTTGGACTAACCAATACGAAGACGCTGATGCCTCCTAACGTGGACAGGCTAGACGTAGGGGCCACCAAAGAAAGAATTGCGTCAGATGAATTTACTGACCTGACGTCACCTGAAGGCTACCACAGTGTGAATGAGAATGGTGTGGTAAACAAAAAGAGCGGAGGTGACACATGGATAGAGAGTGTCTTGGGGGTTCACCGCACGATGTGGTGTGACTGTGACGTGTTGTTGCCAGTAGCCACAACTAGGACAGAATCTAGTGCTGTGCTGACTGAAACTCATGACAAAACTGATGCTGACCTAGTGGATAAGACGCCGGAAGTAGTCACACGGTTAGTGAGTAACTGGAGGGATGACTTAATCTCTGGGGGTGACTGTGGCTCTGAGAAAGAAATGGAGCACAGAATAGAAGGGCTAGAGAAAGAAGTCTCTGAGCTCAAAGGCCACATGGTAACGTGGCAAGGACTGAATAAGGCCCTCAGAGAGGAGGTGGATGAATGTGTCAAACGAGAAAGAGTCCTGAGACAAACGGCTGAGCACAGGGTCGAGGAGCTCAAGAAAGAGATCTTGGAGTTCAGAGGTCACCTGTCCACCTGGAAAAGTGTGAACAAGAACCTCAAGGAAGAGATGGAGGAACTCAGAGGAGTAGTAAAAAGTCTTCTGCGAGAGAAGTTGGACGAAGACTTACCGCAGGTGAGCGCGAGTGATAATAAGACAGAACTGTGTTATGAGCTCATTTTCTGCTCCTCCAGTTGAGTTTTCCTTCCGTTCTCCCTCTGGTGGTGACAGGAGGTAGTGAGGGTGGTTTAAGTGGTAGTGATCTGCCACCTGATGAGAAGGATAACGATTGGATCTCTGGAGTATCAGACTGGATATAAGACAGCCGACGCCCTATCCTGCTGCTGGTGATTCAGTCTGCTTCTCAGGTCTTGGACTTCAGCTCTCTTCCAGTCTTCTTAAGTTAAGTTTGCTTTTTGCTAATGTTCACACTTGCGCTTGTTGGTCAATTCAGTTTCTTGTGTGGTCAGCTTGCCCCTGCTGGGGCTATGCTGAACTTCCACTCCTATTTATCTGTATTTGCCAATTTGCCTTTTTGTTCCTTATTAGATTGGCCTCTTTTTGCTCTGTTTCAGAATATTTCAGAGTGCTGATATAGTGGGAGAAGTCTAGTGACTTCAGGGTTAATTTTGCTATCATACGTGTTGGACATTATTTTTGGTAGGGTTTTTTGGCAGATTGCAGACAGTGGCTTTCCTTTCCTGTCCTTTCTAGTTAGTCGGGCCCCATTGTTTGCTCAGCCTATTTTCCTGCCTGTGTAAGTGTTTTCATCTTGCTTCACCGTCAATACATGTGTGGGGGCTGTCTTTTCCTTTGGGGTCTGCTCTGGGGCAGTTAGTTTTCCCTTTTCTTTCTTTAGGTTTATGTAGTCCTCCGACGGTGACGAGGCGTATAGGAAAAACATAGGAATGCTTCACTGCTACTATTAGTTGTGTGGTTAAGATCAGGGATCTGCAATCTGCATAGTGACCAACCTCTCTGGTTTTCTGGGACTTAGCTTTTTGTTGTTCCTCCTCGGTGACCCATTCATAACAGAACTGCCAGTAGCCATCGTGGCAAAGGGTCATGAAGTGATCCCATCGTGTGAAGTTGGTGAGTACAGAACTAAAGAAGACAGTCACCCGGTTGGGGCAACTGTAGTGAGGGAAGTGTCCATGGTAAAGCCAGAGCCTTCGGTCCAGGAAGAGAGCAAGACCACGACCTTCCAGTCTGTAATTGATGTACCAGTAGACATGCAAGAAGCCTGTGCTGAGGAAGGTGTGCATGAGGATTTCAAAGAGGCAGTCAAAGCCTGTAAGGTGCACTGGGCACCTGAGACTCGGCAGTTGGTGATAGTATCAGCCAGAGAAGATACATCAAACCGAGTAGCTGTCCTGAAAGAGATGCATCTACAATGTCTCCACACCAAACAGCGGGTCAGGCAGAGTAATGTGAAGGCTGCTCGACGCCTGGGAGGCTATGGATCGGCGAGGTTTGCGGAAAGATGTGATTCGGGTACCCAAAGCTCTGATTGGGAGAATCATTGGAAGATCCGGGAAGGTGATGCAAGACCTCGTGAAAATCTCCGGTGTTGTGAGGGTGAGGATCCCTCCTGATAATGAAGACCCGGTGTCCAGTGAAGTGGGTATAATTCCCATCATCGTGGTTGGCTCCATGGAGAGCCTGAGAGACTTTTGGATGCTCGTAGAGTATCGAGTGGGGTACCTGCAAGAGATTGAGCAGCTGAGACAGGACCGTCGGCGAATTAATAAAGAAATACGGAATACCAGGTGGCGGCCGCCTCCAACCCAAGATGTAAGGACCCGAAGGGTTCCTCCAAATAGTGACATGGCAGGTGGCCGAAGAATGTCAGCAAGTGGCAGTTCGATGGGCCGTACGAAGCAGAGAGAAATTAGTTCCTGCGAGACGCTGAATGACTCAGACTCAGGCCAGACAGTATGACCGATTAAAACTGATGACCATACCAACCGGGAGAGCCGGTCAGTGGGAGAACGGTCAGGTGACGAAGCACACTCTAGGAGGGTGGTGACTAAACAGTGTCTGATGACGCAGACACACTGCAACTGGAGGGTCAAAGATAATGACCGATATTTTGACGGCTGGGGGCGGGGGAGGCCTAACATAGAAATGAGGCCAGATGACAGAGGGAGACGGTTCTCTCCACCTATGGGGCAAGGTGTAATGAGTGCCCGGTCTCGAGATCCTGGTGTAAGATTGTGTGTTCAACCCCACAAGTTTGAACAGAGGGGTGGGGTATGTGGTGTAATGACCACTGTGTCCACTAGGGGGTGCTGTGTGGATGTCCCAAGAGAACGGATGAGTGGCAGAATCCTGAAGGATAGTTATGTATCTCAAAGTGGGTGGCTTTGAGATGGAGACTTGTGTATGTGTGATCAGCAATATCATTGCTGAGGTGTTGTTTCTAAGTGTAAGGGAGAAGTCTTCAGGTATCTAGAGAGATGGGCGGGTTCTGGTTACCTACAAATCCACCCAGGGGTGTGTCTGAAAACGCCTATACTAAAAGGCTTTGCAAGTGTGTGAAGGACCTGTGATGAGGTCATAGCCATGTGACCCAGTGGGCGTGGCTATGGACCATACAAGGTGGCCAGGGTAGGTCTCAGGGAGTGAATGCTGGGACCTGATTGGTCCAGTCTGGAAGGTCCCGTGAGGAGAAGGATCTCCTGGCTAACAGCCTGTGGAGCGGCTGTGTGTGTAATGGCGGCCAGCGTCTGAGAGTCCCTGAGGAGTGAGTGGATGTCTGCAGCCTGGAGAAGCAGCCATATGGGAACCCTGACGTGGGTGAGATAACCCTGGGGCTAAATAGCCTGTTTAATGGACGCTATGCTGTAATGTGAAGCTATATAATGGACGCTACGCTGTTGTATATTGCTGCTGTGGTTTATGATGGTGAATAAACCTCACGAACTGATATGGTTTTATGGAAAACCCGTACCATATGTGATTTATTTGCTACCAAGCGAGTGTCCCCCAACCTTGAATGACAGTGCTACCTCACAACACACATAAAAAATAAATGAAATGAAATGGTTTACTATATGTAAACCATGTGTCATTTCATGTCGGGTTTTGGAATGATTTTACAGAAGCCAGCAATTGATTTAGCGGCTATTCTGCAATGAAGAACTCTTTGAAATATAAATATATATATATGTCTCAATGACATGTGTGTGTATATATATATATATATATATATATATATATGTATTCTATGTGTATATATCTTTCTTTTATTTCTTTATTAAACATATCAGTGTGATTTTACTGTATCGCAAAATGAATTGCCGGCTTTTGTTAAAGGACACCGATGCGTATTTCTCGCAAGTCACACGTCTGGTCCATGTGTAATCCGTATTATTCTCACCCCCATAGACTTGCATTGGCATATTTTGCCCGTAATATGCTGACAATCAATTGCAGCATGCTGCGATTGTCTCGGCCCGTAAAAGACGGCTGAGAAATAAACGGATGATGGGAGCTGCCACATAGAGAAATATTGGTCCGTGTGCAATGCGCAGTTTTAGCGCCTCTCGCTCGTCTGTATTTCTCTCTAATGTGACCCCAGCCTAAGACAGCACAATGGAACTGTAGAAAGTAGAGTTGAGCGACTTTTGGTTTTTTAGGGTCGCGTTTCGTTTCGTGAAACCCGACTTTTCCAAAAGTCGGGTCGAGCAAGATCGTCCGATTATAGGGAAAAGTCGGGGTCGTCCCGAAACACGAAACCCAATGTAAGTCAATGGGGAATAAAAGTCGGCAGTGAGAGGAGGACAGGAAACACACCTACAGTGCCCATTTGAATGCCAAAAGCATCAATTCTTCTTACTTAAGCTTGTCAACCTTAATTAACTTCATAATATAAGTTACGCACTGAAGAATGGGGGTTATTTGGCTAAAGTTGTGGGGGGGGGAGGGCTGGCTGCAGGTTTTCATGTGCCCTGGGCGAAAGAGCGCCCCTTTAACACATACCACAACTCATCATGCTCCGATACGGCAGAGAAATAGCGGTATAGTACAATGAAAAATACCTCACTTTTTACATCTCATGACGAGGCCCATCTATTTCTCCATACAGAATCATTGGTCCCATATAATGTTTGAAACAGTATATGATGAGCTCCACATAATGCTAAAGTATATGTTGGTCCCCATGGATGAAGCTCCACTGTCTTATGGGCCCAAATAATGCTCCAAACATGATGGGCCCCATTTCTAATGCTCTAGTGTATAATGGGCCCTGTAAATGCTGCTCCAGTGTCTGATGTCCACCTTTGGAATGTTCCAGTGTATGGTGGGCCCCATCTATCATTCTCCAGAGTATAGTGCTCCCCAAAAATTGCTGTCCCAACATTGAAAACAATCAAATAAGTCTCCTCGCTAGGGAATCCCTGTACTTGTCTGGACAGGTGCTGTAGCTTGCTTAACAGCTCGCCAGCCGTTCTCACGCCCAGTATGGATTGCACGTGATTGCACAAAGGTTAGAAAGGGTACTGTATCCCCGGATAACATGTATGAATAGCGTACACATTCAAAATATATGTCTCAGGAGGCAGGCTCAGACGGTGTTAGGCCCAGTATGGATTGCACGTGATTGCACAAAGGTTAGAAAGGGTACCGTATCCCCGGATAACATGTATGGATAGCGTACACATTCAAAATATATGTCTCAGGAGGCAGGCTCAGACGGTGTCAGGCACAGTATGGATTGCACGTGATTGCACAAAGGTTAGAAAGGGTACCGTATCCCCGGATAACATGTATGGATAGCGTACACATTCAAAATATATGTCTCAGGAGGCAGGCTCAGACGGTGTTAGGCCCAGTATGGATTGCACGTGATTGCACAAAGGTTAGAAAGGGTACCGTATCCCCGGATAACATGTATGGATAGCGTACACATTCAAAATATATGTCTCAGGAGGCAGGCTCAGACGGTGTCAAGCACAGTATGGGTTGCACGTGATTGCACAAAGGTTAGAAAGGGTACCGTATCCCCGGATAACATGTATGGATAGCGTACACATTCAAAATATATGTCTCAGGAGGCAGGCTCAGACGGTGTTAGGCCCAGTATGGATTGCACGTGATTGCACAAAGGTTAGAAAGGGTACCGTATCCCCGGATAACATGTATGGATAGCGTACACATTCAAAATATATGTCTCAGGAGGCAGGCTCAGATGGTGTCAGGCACAGTATGTATTGCACGTGATTGCACAAAGGTTAGAAAGGGTACCGTATCCCCGGATAACATGTATGGATATCGTACACATTCAAAATATATGTCTCAGGAGGCAGGCTCAGACGGTGTTAGGCCCAGTATGGATTGCACGTGATTGCACAAAGGTTAGAAAGGGTACCGTATCCCCGGATAACATGTATGGATAGCGTACACATTCAAAATATATGTCTCAGGAGGCAGGCTCAGACGGTGTCAGGCACAGTATGGATTGCACGTGATTGCACAAAGGTTAGAAAGGGTACCGTATCCCCGGATAACATGTCTGGATAGCGTACACATTCAAAATATATGTCTCAGGAGGCAGGCTCAGAAGGTGTTAGGCCCAGTATGGATTGCACGTGATTGCACAAAGGTTAGAAAGGGTACCGTATCCCCGGATAACATGTATGGATAGCGTACACATTCAAAATATATGTCTCAGGAGGCAGGCTCAGACGGTGTCAGGCACAGTATGGATTGCACGTGATTGCACAAAGGTTAGAAAGGGTACCGTATCCCCGGATAACATGTATGGATAGCGTACACATTCAAAATATATGTCTCAGGAGGCAGGCTCAGACGGTGTTAGGCCCAGTATGGATTGCACGTGATTGCACAAAGGTTAGAAAGGGTACCGTATCCCCGGATAACATGTATGGATAGCGTACACATTCAAAATATATGTCTCAGGAGGCAGGCTCAGACGGTGTCAGGCACAGTATGGATTGCACGTGATTGCACAAAGGTTAGAAAGGGTACCGTATCCCCGGATAACATGTATGGATAGCGTACACATTCAAAATATATGTCTCAGGAGGCAGGCTCAGACGGTGTTAGGCCCAGTATGGATTGCACGTGATTGCACAAAGGTTAGAAAGGGTACCGTATCCCCGGATAACATGTATGGATAGCGTACACATTCAAAATATATGTCTCAGGAGGCAGGCTCAGACGGTGTTAGGCCCAGTATGGATTGCACATGATTGCACAAAGGTTAGAAAGGGTACCGTATCCCCGGATAACATGTATGGATAGCATACACATTCAAAATATATGTCTCAGGAGGCAGGCTCAGACGGTGTCAGGCACAGTATGGATTTGACGGCCCAGATTACACAGCGGAGGAGCAGGGAGAGGTAAAGATTGCAAATGCTGGGGCCCTGCCCAAGCAAGGGGGGCCCACTCGTGGGCGTCGGTACTGGCACTGGGCCCCTCATAGTACAGCGGTGTGTCTGACGGCGGGTGTGCACCACCACCGTCAGAGACACTTGATTGCACTATGAGGGACCCTGTGCCAGTGCCCGCGCCCAAGAGTCGGCCTACCCACCTGTCCAGGGCAACGGCACTCGCACGGTGTCGTGCGCTAGGTGGTGACCCCGGCCATGGGGGGGGAGGCAGCACAGTTAGGGAGTTTTAGAAAGTGGCATATGTTGATGTTGGACATTCAGCTGATGCAAAAGGCGAAATAGGTGAAGTACCAGGAAGAGGTGGACCAAAGCAAGCCATTTTTCTGTCACCCTATGTGTCATCAGGGGAAGGTGGGACAAAATCCTTGGAAACCCATGCGTGGTTCATTTTAATGAAGGTTAGATCATCCACATTTTGGGTTGACAGACGGGTCCTTTTTTCTGTCAGGATTGATCCAGCTGCACTGAAGACTCTTTCCGATAGCACACTTGCAGCTGGGCAAGCAAGCTCCTGTAAGGCATATTGGGCCAATTCAGGCCAGGTGTCCAGTTTAGCGGCCCAATAGTCAAAGGGGAATGACCTGTGTGGGAGAACATCGATATGGGAGGAAAAGTAGTTTGTTACCATAGTTGACAACTGCTGTCTCCTGTCACTTTCCATCGATGCAGTATTACCAGTTGTGTGAGTGGTATTTGAAAAATCAGTCCACAACATTGTCATGAAACCCCTGTCTCCAACGCCACTTCTGCTGTGTGCACCACGAACACCTCTGCCAAGCTGCCCCCGGCCCGTACGGCTCGTGTGAGAACCATCACCGCTGCTGTGTGCTGGGAATGCCTCAAGCAACCGATTTACCAGAGTTGCTTGTTTATTAGCCAATATTAGGTCAAGGTTCTCCTGTGGCATGATGTTTTGTAGTTTGCCTTTATAGCGTGGATCCAGGATGCTGGCCAACCAGTAGTCATCATTTTGGCAATGCGGGGGTCCCTTTTTAGGATCCGCAAGGCATAATCTGACATGTGGGCCAATGTTCCCGGTGTCAATGATGCACTGCGAGTGCTGGGTGGAGGAGCACTTTCTGGCAAATCCACATCCCTCCAGTCACGCACAAACCCTGTACCAGACCTTGCCACGCCAACATTTTCACTTGCCCATCGAGATGCATCCTCCTCCCCTAAGTAATCATCCCCATCATCCTCCTCCTCCTCCTCTTCTTCCTCCACCTCGTCCAGGAGAGGTCCCTGAGCAGACAATGGCTGAATGTCATCAAGGATTCCCTCCTCCTCTTCCTCCTCATCAACATTGGCTGCAGACGCCTGCTCCTTAAGGTGCGTCAAAGTTTGCATGAGCAGACGCATAAGTGGGATGCTCATGCTTAGGATGGCGTCGTCTGCGCTTACCAGCCGTGTGCATTCCTCAAAACACTGAAGGACTTTACAAAGGTCTTTCAGCTTCGACCACTGCACGCCTGTCAACTCCATGTCTGCTCTCAAAGTGCCTGGCCGTGTATCCTCCCACAAATGCATTATGGCCTGCCTCTGCTCGCACAGCCGCTCCACCATGTGCAGGGTGGAGTTCCACCTTGTTGCAATGTCGATAATGAGGCGGTGGTTGGGAAGGTGGAGCAATCGCTGCAGCTTCTGCATACGAACGGAGTGTACAGGCGACCGGCGGATGTGCGCGCACAGTCTTCGCACCTTCTGGAGCAGGGCTGTTAACTCCGGATAATTTTTGAGGAAGCACTGCACCACCAGGTTCAAGGTGTGAGCCAAGCAAGGTAAGTGGCTGAGTTTTGAAAGGGCTATGGCTGCCACAAAATTACGCCCGTTATCACTAACTACCTTGCCTGCCTCAAGATGTACACTGCCCAGCCATGACTCAGTTTGTCGCTTCAAGTACTCGGCCAGCACCTCGGCGGTGTGTATGTCGCCCAAACACATCATCTGCAACACAGCCTGCTGACGCTTTCCACTAGCTGCTCGATAGGGGGACACATCGTGTGCAACAGTGGCAGCTGCAGATGGAGTGCTCGTACGACTGCGCTCTGTGGACGAGCTTTCGCTTCTGGAGGAGGAGGAGGAGGAGGAGGGTCGAACGCCTACAGCCAACTGTTTCCTATACCGTGGGCTAGGCAGCACTGTCCCACCACCGCTGTCCCCTGTGGACCCTGCATCCACCACATTAACCCAGTGCGCAGTGATGGACACGTAACGGCCCTGGCCATGCCGACTGGACCATGCATCAGTTGTGAGGTGCACCTTTCCGCTCACTGACTGCTTGAGTGCATGGACAATGTGGTCTTTCACATGATGGTGGAGGGCTGGGATGGCTTTGCGAGAGAAGAAGTGGCGACTGGGTAGGTCATAGCGTGGTACTGCATAGGCCATGAGTTCGCGGAAAGCTGTGCTTTCCACCAACCGAAAGGGCATCATCTCAAACGAGATTAGTTTGGCAATGTGGGCGTTCAAACCCAGTGTACGCGGATGAGAGACTGAGTACTTTCTTGACCTACTCATAGTGTCTGGGAGGGTGAGCTGGACTTGAGAGCTGCATATGGTGGAAGTAGCGGTGGACAGGGCGGACTGAGAGAGTGTTGATGATGGTGATGGAGTTGGTGTTCTTTCTGATGGCCTAGAATCAGTTTTTCGTTGATATAACAGTGGAATTCCCTGACTGCTGTGGCCTTGCAATGACACCTCAACATTTGCTGCTGTGCTAACCGGTGGGCTTACAGTGGGGGAAACAATGTAGCGTTGCTGACTACCTTCGTTGTGATCAGTTGCACATGTGGCACTTGAGGTTTGGTGTTGTGTCCACGCTTGCAAGTGCATGCTGGTTAAATGTCTAAGCATGCAACTGGTATTCAAATTTTTCAGATTTTTCCCTCGGCTAAAGGTCTTTGCGCACTTCTTACAGATAACCTTGGCCTGATCATGAGGATTTTGTTCAAAAAAGTGCCACACTGCACTCTTCCTACTTTGGCAGACATTTTGCGGCCTAGCACGCTGTGATCTTTTGACCCTCTGGACAAGCTGTCCAGCAACTCTTTTGATGTTTGGAACCTGTCTTTGGAGTGCTCCGGGCCTGCCAGATAACAGCTGTTGCGATGTCGATGTCTGCTGTGGATGCTCCTCATCTGAGCTATTGGAAGCAGCACCCTCTTCCCCCAATGGATGCCAATCTGGGTCAACAACTGGGTCATCCATCACCTCCTCTTCTATGCCATGTGCACCTTTCTCTGTGTCACCGTGTATGGTGGTATAGTGTGCGGGAAGGGGCACCTGAGTCTCATCAGGGTCAAAATCTGGCTCTGTACACTGCGAGGACAATGTAGTGCTCTGAGTGAATGTACCAGCAGAATCATCCATCAGCGGCTGTGCATCAGTGCACTCCATGTCAGATTCATCTTGGCCTGGGTAATTCACCATTTGACTTGATAATCCAGGCATGGTATGTGAAAACAGCTCCATGGAGTAATCAGTAGTATGGCCTGCGTCATCCTTCAATCTTGGTTGGGGTGAAGGACACAAGGAAAGGTGTGGTTCATGAACATGAGCCTCCAATGACGACTCAGTGCTTTTACTTTTTACAACTGAAGAAGAGGAGGCGATAGAGCTGGAGGCTGAGTCAGCAATGTAAGACAAAACTTTTTCCTGATGCTCTGCCTTTAAAAGCGGTTTGCCAACTCCTAGAAAACTTAGAGTTCGAGGCCTTATGTAGACAGACGATGACGCAGGGTTAGCACCTCCTGCATTCGGTCCTATTTTGCTCTTGCCACTACCATCAGATCCACCACCAACACCATCATTACCAGCTGCCAACCCCCTCCCAATTCCACGGCCTCTTCCACCAGCCTTCCTCATTTTTGGTAGAAATGTAGACAAAATCCAACAAACTATATAGTAATGTAAAACAAGGTACAAGGTGTCTATAGGACAGGGGAGATTTAGAATTTCTGCACACACTTGTGGACAGTGGACACTTTTGGATTGTGTGAGGTCCACTGATATCTGAGCGCTATGTGACACGCTCGATGGCACAGCTGCCTGTGACCAAAGTGACGAGAGGATAATGGAGATTTTGAATCTCTGCGCACACTTTTGGACACTGGACACTTGTGGATTGTGTGAGGCCCACTGATATCTGAGCGTTATGTGACACGCTCGATGGCACAGCTGCCTGTGACCAAAGTGACGAGAGGATAATGGAGATTTTGAATCTCTGCGCAAACTTTTGGACACTGGACACTTGTGGATTGTGTGAGGCCCACTGATATCTGAGCACTATGTGACACGCTCGATGGCACAGCTGCCTGTGACCAAAGTGACGAGAGGATAATGGAGATTTTGAATCTCTGCGCACACTTTTGGACACTGGACACTTGTGGATTGTGTGAGGCCCACTGATATCTGAGCGCTATGTGACACGCTCGATGGCACAGCTGCCTGTGACCAAAGTGACGAGAGGATAATGGAGATTTTGAATCTCTGCGCACACTTTTGGACACTTGACACTTGTGGATTGTGTGAGGCCCACTGATATCTGAGCGCTATGTGACACGCTCGATGGCACAGCTGCCTGTGACCAAAGTGACCAGAGGATAATGGAGATTTTGAATCTCTGCGCACACTTTTGGACACTGGACACTTGTGGATTGTGTGAGGCCCACTGATATCTGAGCGCTATGTGACACGCTCGATGGCACAGCTGCCTGTGACCAAAGTGACGAGAGGATAATGGAGATTTTGAATCTCTGCGCACACTTTTGGACACTGGACACTTGTGGATTGTGTGAGGCCCACTGATATCTGAGCGCTATGTGACACGCTCGATGGCACAGCTGCCTGTGACCAAAGTGACGAGAGGATAATGGAGATTTTGAATCTCTGCGCACACTTTTGGACACTGGACACTTGTGGATTGTGTGAGGCCCACTGATATCTGAGCGCTATGTGACACACTCGATGGCACAGCTGTGACAAAAGTGACTAGAGGATAAGGGAGATTGGATTGCTTTTAAAAAAGCAGTTTGCGGAGCAGTGGGTAAACAGCAATGCCAGCATGTCAGGAAGCCTTAAAAGGCAGCCCAACAACCAACACCACTGATACACCACTATATAGCCTCCCCTTGCACTGCACACACAGTGACTTGTGTGTTGTGCAGGCCAAATCGCTAGCAGCAGAAGCAGTTTTTTTGTCTTCTTCCCTGCCTAACGCTCTCCCTACAGAATCAGCAGCAACCTCTCCCTATACTAAGATCGGCAGAAGTAAGATGGCGGTCGGCGTGCACGCCCTTTTATACCCCCTGTGACGCCCACCAAAGCAAGCCAATCACTTGCATGCCCTTCTGAAAGATGGTGGTGACCCGTGCCTAGGTCATCACGTTGCCCACAGTGTCCGTGGATCCTGATTGGCTGAAAAAGAGTGCAAAACAAACTTTTGAAACGCGACTTTGGCGCGTAAGTCGCCGACCTCGTGGCCGACCTCATCCTAGGGTCGGGTTTCGTTTCATGAAACCCGACTTTGCCAAAAGTCGGCGACTTTTGAATTTTTTTGACCCGTTTCGCTCAACTCTAGTAGAAAGCAATAAAACAGTTATGCAGGCGTTGAAATGGTTAAACTCAGGTAATTGTAACTTATCAGTCTGGGGAAAGCTTGTTTGAAGGGTCTGCTTCTCCCGCATTGGCACCGACAACAGCATCACTTGCAGTCTCTAGAGTCTCTACTCTGAATGAAGTTGGGACCTCAGGGGTTAAAGCAAGGGGCAGGGTAATGCTGCGAACCTGACTCTCCCCTGCTCTGAGTCACTGTATGATTCCCCATCTGTCTCTCCACAGGAACGCACACTGGGAAGTCTCCTTACCATACTCAGGGGTTCTGGCTTGTCACTGCGGTCCCCAGGACTGCACTCTCGTGTCACTGTCTCTGCACTGTCAGGGGGTAAGTCTCCTCTAATCACAGAGGCTACCGGGTCCACGTAATCACATACGTTGCTCTCAACACCTCGTCCTTCAGTCTCAGTCCCTTGACAGGGAGTTCTCTTTCTCTGGGAGCGCGGTGTTGCAGCCTGCACTCTGTCCCGAGTGCTCTGCATCTCGTGCACTCTGATTTTGCGCCCTCACCCTGTACAGCTTCCTGTCCACATGTGACGTCTGCCTGCGGTCTGGGCTGCAGCCGGACAACACCCCGAGAAACACTGATACCCTTTACCCCTATACAGGGATCTGGATTTATAGCAGAGCCCAGGAGGTGCTGTCTGAATAGGAGCAAAGACCAGAGCAGGACGGTCGCCAGAAAGGTGTTCCAACACAGGACACAAAGGTAATGATATCTGAGACTAAACCAGTCAGGCAGAAATGGTATAAGCACGGTAGACAGAAGCAAAGACAGATACCAGGTCGAAGCCAGAGTCATAAACCAGGAGAGTCGCAGAGGTACCGAATCGTTAGACAGAAGCAGAGTCAGAATCCAGGCCGAAGTCAGTGTCATAAACCAGGAGAGTCACAGAGGTACAGAATCGTTAGGCAGAAGAAGGGTCAGAAGTCCAGGCAAAAGTCAGAGTCAGTCAAAAGTAATTCACACAGTAACACGCAGGGGAACCAAGAATATATCCGGCGGCCTGCAAGAGCAGTCCCAAGGTATTTGAGGGATCATGTCATCCCTTACAGGCCCGTGGCCTGATGATGTCATCCGGACCGCCCCCAGGACCAGGCTGGATGGTAATGCACCAGCCCCTTCATGACTGACCGAGGAGCGAAGCCTGCGTCCAGCGGACGCCTGCGCAGGAGCCTCATGACTATTGCCGCCACCACTCGGGGTTGAAGCACAACGCCTCCCAGAGACCAAGGCCGAGACTGCAGGCCACGGGTCAGACGGTGATAGGACAGTCCGGCGCCTCCTAGTGGTCGAGGCCGGAACAGCAGGCCCTGAGTCTGACGGTGATGTGATAGTCCGGCGCCTCCTACTGGCCGAGGCCGGAACAGCAGGCCCTGAGTCTGACGGTGATGTGATAGTCCGGCGCCTCCTACTGGCCGAGGCCGGGACAGCAGGCCCTGAGTCTGGCGGTGCCGTGACAGTACCCCCCCTCTAAGAGGGGCCTCCGGACCCTCAAAACCCGGTTTGTCAGGGTGGAGGAGGTGAAACCTGCTAATCAACCGCTTTGCACGAATGTCACTAGCGGGGACCCAGGACCTCTCCTCTGGGCCGTAGCCCTTCCAATGCACCAAATATTGTACCGAGTTTCTCACTAGACGGGAATCAAATATGCCCTGGACCTCGTACTCCAAGGCGCCCTTGACCAAAACTGGAGGAGGAGGGGACCGGATGGGATGAATTGGGGAGCAGTATACCTTGAGGAGGGACTTATGAAAAACGTTAGGAATTTTAAAAGACTGCGGGAGCTTTAACCGAAACGCTACTGGGTTAATTACCTCTAATATTTCATATGGGCCGATGAACCTGGGACCCAGTTTGGCCGACGGTACCTTAAGTTTGATGTTTCTTGTAGAGAGCCAAACCTTGTCACCAACTCCCAGGTGCGGCCCCTGGGATCGTCGTCTATTGGCTGCCGAAGTCTGTCTAATTTGAGCCCCTTTTAAATTAGAGTTTACTTCGGACCAAATAGTCTTTAGACGATGTATATTTTGCTCAACCCCTGGGATTTCCGACATCTTGGCCGAAAATGATCCAAAGCGCGGATGTAGTCCGAGGTTACAGAAGAAGGGGGTGGTTTTGATGGAGTCTTGGTATCTATTATTGAGAGCGAACTCTGCCAATGGCAAATGTTCCACCCAATCTGACTGATGTGCTGAGACATAGCAGCGGAGGTATTGCTCCAGCGTTTGGTTGGCACGCTCAGTTTGACCATTCGTCTCGGGATGGTATGCCGAGGAAAAAGACAACTCAACACCAATACGTCTACAGAACGCCCTCCAGAACTTCGAGACGAACTGGGTACCCCTGTCGGATACGATATTTGCCGGAACGCCGTGCAAACGTACAACGTGAAGAACAAACAACTTACTTAAGGTTTCAGAGTTGGGTTGTACCCAATCCTTAATGGGTTGAATCTTGGCGGGATCCATTCGGAACCCCTTGCCTGAGACCATGTATCCTAAGAACTGCACCTCTTCGGCAAAAAAACCACATTTTTCAAATTTCGCGAACAAAGAGTTTTCGCGCAGTCTTTGCAGTACTGAACGGACGTGTTGAGCATGAGTCACAGGGTCAGCAGAATAAATCAAAATGTCGTCCAGATATACGACGACATACACCCCACAAATATCTCTGAAAATATCATTGACGAAGTGCTGGAATACTGCAGGAGCGTTACTGAGTCCGAAGGGCATTACCAGGTACTCAAAATGGCCAAGGGGTGTATTAAAGGCCGTTTTCCATTCGTCCCCATCTCTTATGCGGACCAGGTTATATGCCCCCCGGAGGTCAAGCTTAGTAAACCAGCGAGCTCCCAGTAACTGATTAAACAGATCAGGAATGAGTGGCAGCGGGTATTGATTTTTTACGGTTATGGCGTTCAGCTCACGGTAGTCAATGCATGGTCTGAGTCCACCATCTTTTTTCTCTACATAGAAAAACCCAGCTCCTACAGGTGAGGTGGAAGGTCTAATGAAGCCTTTTTGAAGGCTGTCTGCTATGTATTCCTTCATGGCTACCCGCTCAGGACCAGAGAGGTTGAATATTCTCCCCTTAGGGAGACGGGCACCAGGGACCAATTCAATAGGACAATCGTATTCTCTGTGAGGAGGTAGTTTCTCCGACTCCACTATAGAGAAAACATCTTCATAATCCCTAAACGCATATGGAATAGAAGGTGTTTTAATTTTAATCTGGTTTACTGAAAAAGACATACAGTTACTCTGACACCATGGACTCCAGCGCACAACGTCACCTATGCGCCAGTCAATAACCGGATTATGTTGGTGCAACCATGGCATGCCTAACACAACTGGATCTGATAAATTGTATATAGCAAAAAATGACATTTGTTCGTTATGTAATGTCCCCACTGACATAGAAATTTCGGCAGTAACGAATTCCACGCCTCCTTGGAATATAGATGTACCATTAATCGCAGTAGTCTGAATAGGCGCTTTAAGCCTTGACAGAGGTACACCAAGGCTCTTAGCAAATAAAAAATCCATAAGGTTGACGGCAGCACCACAATCCACATAAGCCTTCACACACAGACGTTTCTTAGCAAAAGAAAGGGAAACTGGTAACAACAGTTTGGCCACATTTGCGGGCAATACCTGACCCCCAGCGCTGTCCAGGGGGTGATGGTCCAGGAATGTGGATTTCCAACAGCCAGCATTTTCCTTGAAGCTTCCAGGCTGCAGCATGCTTGAGCCTGAGAGTGACTTCCCAGGCTGTGCAATGTAACAGGTGTTTGGGCCAAGAATCAGCTCAGTCAGGAGGAAGGAAAAAAAAAGGTGAGGAAAACTGCTTTTATCTGTGTTAAGTATAGACACAAAAAGCCGTTTTATTTTTTGGGCCGGATATAATGTGACATCTGCCTGCGGTCTGGGCTGCAGCCGGACAACACCCCGAGAAACACTGATACCCTTTACCCCTATACAGGGATCTGGATTTATAGCAGAGCCCAGGAGGTGCTGTCTGAATAGGAGCAAAGACCAGAGCAGGACGGTCACCAGAAAGGTGTTCCAACACAGGACACAAAGGTAATGATATCTGAGACTAAACCAGTCAGGCAGAAATGGTATAAGCACGGTAGACAGAAGCAAAGACAGATACCAGGTCGAAGCCAGAGTCATAAACCAGGAGAGTCGCAGAGGTACCGAATCGTTAGACAGAAGCAGAGTCAGAATCCAGGCCGAAGTCAGTGTCATAAACCAGGAGAGTCGCAGAGGTACAGAATCGTTAGGCAGAAGAAGAGTCAGAATCCAGGCCGAAGTCAGTGTCATAAACCAGGAGAGTCGCAGAGGTACAGAATCGTTAGGCAGAAGAAGAGTCAGAATCCAGGCCGAAGTCAGTGTCATAAACCAGGAGAGTCGCAGAGGTACAGAATCGTTAGGCAGAAGAAGGGTCAGAAGTCCAGGCAAAAGTCAGAGTCAGTCAACAGTAATTCACACAGTAACACGCAGGGGAACCAAGAATATATCCGGCGGCCTGCAAGAGCAGTCCCAAGGTATTTGAGGGATCAGGTCATCCCTTACAGGCCCGTGGCCTGATGGTGTCATCCGGACCGCCCCCAGGACCAGGCTGGATGGTAATGCACCAGCCCCTTCATGACTGACCGAGGAGCGAAGCCTGCGTCCAGCGGACGCCTGCGCAGGAGCCTCATGACTATCGCCGCCACCACTCGGGGTTGAAGCACAACGCCTCCCAGAGACCAAGGCCGAGACTGCAGGCCACAGGTCAGACGGTGATAGGACAGTCCGGCGCCTCCTAGTGGTCGAGGCCGGAACAGCAGGCCCTGAGTCTGACGGTGATGTGATAGTCCGGCGCCTCCTACTGGCCGAGGCCGGAACAGCAGGCCCTGAGTCTGACGGTGATGTGATAGTCCGGCGCCTCCTACTGGCTGAGGCCGGGACAGCAGGCCCTGAGTCTGGCGGTGCCGTGACACCACCACGCCTTCCTTTTTGTCACTGCCCCTCACGGTCACATGGTACAGTTGGTCCAGGCCAGAAAGTCTTCCCCCCCAGCAACCCTGATGTCTGGCTAGGTGGTTCCGGACACGGAGCAGGATAGGTAACCCCTTTTGGGCTCTTATTCCTCTTCACCCTCTTACACATCCACCTGCCACAACTCCAGATGTGGAAGAGGCTGATTGTACTGATGCCCAACCACTTGTTAGGTTGGATGAGGAGTACATGGGAGGGCTAGTGCACACGGTCAGTGTTGTAGCGCAGCACATGTCAGATGATGAAACTCAGTTGCCAACTGTAGTGTCTTTATGCAGTGTACAGACCAGCAAACAGGGACAGGTTGAGAAGTCGGTGGAAGTTGATGCAGGGGATGATGAGTTCCTAGACTTCATATGGAGTGAAGACCATCTCAATGACATGCGCAGCTCAAGAGAAGAGAAGGTGGCCCTGCTGACACAAGACACAGCACAAGCAAATAAGGGAGAATGGTGTAAAGGCACAGCGGGCAGTCCTTAACCAGTACATCAGCTGCTACTGCCCCCATGCCAATCAGCACACCAAAGACAGCTAAAAAAGATTTCCCTGGCTCTGCATTTATTCAGGAAATATGCTTCCAACAAGCGACAGTTGGTTAGCACTCTGTGCCGTCAGACCCTGAAGCGAGGCATGAATGTTCTGAACCTGAGCACCACCTGTATGGCAAGGTATCTGAATTGTAAGCATGAGATACAGTAGCATACACACTTTAAAAAGCATGACAGATCTGAGCCTCCTCCTACTTCTACTTCTGCTGCACTCTCACCCTCTTCCTCCTGCTGATGATGAACTGGGCCTCCGGCCTTTCCTCACTTAGAGCATGTGACAGCATCATCACCACCACCAGTGTTATCAAGCATCCCCACACTGTCCCATGGAAGTGTTCAGTTTTCCATCCCCAAAATCATCAACAGAAAGAGGAGATACCCACCTAGCCGCCCATGAGAAATGATCCTTAATGAAATCATCTCCAAATTACTGGCCATTGAAATGCTGCCATTTCGACTGGTGGAGGCAGACAATTTTAAAGAACTGATGTCATTGGCTGTCCCACAGTACGTTGTTCCCAGCCACTACTACTTTTCCAGGTGGGCCATCCCTGCCCTGCACAAGCGTGTTGCGGATGAAATCAATTAGTAGAAAACACCGTGTGCACTACTGTAGTGGTGCCAAGTTAGGTTCCCAAACCATATATGATAAAATGAAAATCTGGCACTCAACTTAATGCTTGGTGAGGCAGTTTATTGTAGTACCAGAAAACGTTTCGGTCAATATAGACCTTCATCAGTTACGTGCTAGTATGTTTGAAAGTACAGTAGCTTGAAGGAGGGTGCTTTTTATGTTATTCACTGATAACGCCAGTAATCAAATGGTTAGAATCCTGCTGTAACGCAGGATAATCTTAATAGTTGAAAATATCAGCGCAGCCTGGTCCTCCTGGACGTGGGTAAACACCACTAGGGTCATTTTCCCATTGTGGAGTGTTTAGCGGTAGGTGGTATGCTCTATTATGAGCTTTGTGCAATGTGTATATGTGTCATATGTTTGACCATTTTTAATGTTTTTAACCAATTTTTTGTCTGTTTTTCTGTGTTGAATAAAATTTGAATTGTTTATGCTATCTCCTGCCTAGGGTGATCCCCTGCTTTGTGGCCTATTTCTTTTTTCTTTGTTAATCACTTACTCTGCTATTGGTCTAGGTTGGATCCCCTTAAATAGTTCGGTAGTGCCCCTGTTTCTTGTTTCTGAGGGAAGAGTCAGTGCTGGCAACGCGCCAATGGCACCGGCACGGGAAGCTTTCAGCTTTATTATTTTATGGGGGCCTAGAAAGGGGTATGACAAGAAGATGTCCATGTAGTGGACAACATCTTTAAGTCAGTACAACTGGATACTGTATACGTCATCAACAGTGAACAGTTGTCTGCTTCACATTTGTATTATTGCTCATGATTTACACCAATTTAAAATATTGCAGATTGCTAACTAACATTGTTGATAATGTTTTTAGTGATACAAGAATAATGGCGTTTCTTTGTTGAATGCTCACACTAATGCATTAAGTCAGATAAACCCACTCCTCGAATAGGTAGCTCTAACAACAGATTTGTGACCAACAAGAACCAGAAATCAAACCATTGTCCTTAAGTGAAATATTCGCTTTCTGCAGGGAAATCTGTCACCAGGTTTATCTATTTTAGAGGGCAGCATAAAACATAGACATGGCCTCTGATTTAATGATTGTGTCATTTCCTGGGATCTTTGCTGCAGTTGTAGTAAAACACTTTTTTTCGGCTGCAGATCTGCTAGTCTTCCCAGTGATGAGCTCTGCCTCATGCCGAGCATGACTTGAGTGACAGCTTTCTGCCTGCAACATTTTCCAAAGACAATCCATGATACGGGGATGATTAGCAGAGCTCATAAATTCTGAGAACTGAATCAAAGAAGGTTATCATTGACAGGACTGGAAGAACTGTAGCAGATAAAACAGTGTATTATCAGAACTACAGTAAAGGGCCTGTCACACTAAGCGATATCTCTAGCAATATCGCTATAACTTGTGACGCTGTAGCGATATTGCTAGCGATATCGCTGTGTCTGATACTTACCTACGACCTGCTCCCCCGCTGGTTATCGCTGATCGCGCGAGAACAGGCTGGACTGTTTATCATCGCCAGCTTCCTGCGGCGCTTCCTGTGGAGCCGGGCGGGAGGACGCAGGATCGTCTAGTGTGACAGGTAAGTAGCGACCCCCGTCCCCAGCGATGTCACTGGTGAGATCTGCCTGTGTGGCAGCTCACTAGCGACCACTTAGCGATGCACCAGCGATCCTGACAGCGTCATATCGCTGGTTGGGATCGCTGGTACATCGCTAAGTGTGACAGTACCTTTAGAAGCCCAGTAAGTGAGCTTGCAATAGAATTAGAGGTTCTGCCCTTACTTTATGCTTCTGTGACAGATTCTCCTTAAAGCAATTCATTTTCAGGTTAGTTTTATAGACAGAGCCACAGCACACCAACTTATTAGATGTCTTAAAAATTTACATATGAAACTTTGGTACATATTTAAAATTATATTAAAAAACCTAATTTGCGTTGAATTGAAATCACATTAGAGAGTATTGAAACAATTACAGCATAACTTTTTTTTTACCATGGGGTCATGATCTATATAGAAACCAGGGCGCGAGTGAAGCAAAATGAACAAATCCTCCAAATGTTTAGGCTTTTTCTTATTCTCGGATGTTCCAGTGCAGCGTCACCTTGTCAGCAGACACAACCTTTTTGTCTTTCTTTGTGCAAGAGAGCATATTATCTGCCAGCAATTCTCCTTTCCAAGCACAAAAAAATACAGTGTAGCGCAAACGACATGACAAGGAGATTTATTATCTTTTTAACGTCAGATATTCAATCTAATATTAACTCAAACTAGTATAAATATAACATTTTGATTATCATACTGATAGAACGATATAAAATTTCTTGGTGTGAGGGTTATATATTTTTAATAGTGAATTTTCAGTTATATCAAAACACATTAATAGCACAATAAAAAGAATTAATGGAGTATGAAAATCTTGTGATCTATGATTCATCATAGGCAATACACTGGGATCTGTGACCTGTAATATTACCACCGGAAAGATAGCTGGAGAAGAACACTGAAAAACATGTATATTTTGACAACTTTACATCACATGCAATTTAGGTCTTAGAAATAGAGGGCTCTGAACCCTAGATCTCAATATAGCATATATAGGAGTGAACACTTCTGATCTCTTTGACCTTATTGAAAGCTGCTCATGTGGAAAATCCATTTTCCATTCTTTCGCTAGGAAGTTTAATTATCATCACTATTGATTTAAAAGGATTTCCAGGCCAGACTAACATTCCTTTCAAGTACAACATGGAAAACGTGATTACACAAGCAAAGACAGTTACTACAAAAAGTCCAAACAAAAACTCCAAAACAATGTTAAACTGAAAATAAATGTATCATATTGTCAGTTACAAACTATAAAAGTGCAGAATTTGCTGATAAATATTGCAGTGCGTAATTTGTGTCCATATTTAAGGCTGTTCTCCAGCCATACAAAAAAATCTGAAGACAACTTAGAATGTTATATATTAAAAAGTGATACTAGAAAAAGCACACAAAGGAAATATGGATTATCCAGGTAGCCTAGAATGGTAAATGTGAAATTATGTGCTCGACTTATGGGGTTGCATGTGACACAACCACTATGTTTACTGCTGGGCATCTACGAAGATATAGAACATGTCAAGGTATTGGGATAGTGAATTTAACTGTGTGCTGCTGATTTTCCATTTAAGGATTCACAAGACAAAGGATAACTCAAAGTGGATAATTGTCAACGGGTTTCAAAGTTATCAGACTCTTTCAGGACAACAACATGTAGACATAGGATAATTCAAAGTGGTTTATTGTCAATGAGCTTTAAAATCAGCAGACTCCTTCTCTATGACAGCCACATGTAGGCATGTAGTAGTCCTGAAGGAGTCTGATGACTTTGAAACACGGTGACAATAAACCATTGTACTTAATTGCAGTTGATCATGTGACATCTAGCCACCATGTTACTTAAGTTAATCACTGATTTTCTGCAGTTGTCACATGTGACAAACTATAGAAGAAGTAGAGAGAATTTGCAGCAGTCTAACCATCAGTCATAACTTTAAGGCAGTGAAGTGATAAATACTGAATATCTTGTGTCAATGGCATCAGTCATGGAAAAGCATAGATTAGGAAATAAATTAAATGGACATTTATGCTAAAATGTGATTTGTCAGAAGCTGGAAAAAGGCACAATATATTGGATGATAGGCATATATTGGGATACATAGGGAACTAACTGAATTTAACAAATACTGAATTGTGATGGCTAGATGAATGAAGTCAGGGGCTCTTCATTTTTGTTGGCAGCTACCAAACATGGTCCAATGAAGGAGAACAAGGAAGAATATGGATTCCCAAAAATTTAGGTGTAAAGGGAATGAAAGCTAGCTCATTTGGTCCCAATCTAATGAAAGGGCTGTTACACAAAGTGTTGGAAAAGATTATTGCCAACACAGGAGATGATTAAGACAGAAGTTTAATGTATTTGATGGGTGGGGGTGACCACTCCTAGTTCCACTCATGTCTCACTCATTCTATACTCATATTAGCATAGCTGGCAGGGACTGATCTATAAACTCCAAAAGGTATTTCCTTAGGATGAGCAAACATGCTTGGTGATCTAGGATATCATTTGAGTATCTGCGTGCTCGGATGTACTTGACTCTCGACAAGCATTAGCTTATGCTCAATTTCAAAATCAAATCCCTGCCCTGCATGTTTGGTACAGAGCCAATAAGCTTGTGGGGATTGCCTGTGCATCACTGTAATGTCGTATCCATCTTGATATTGGCATTACAGTGATTAGCTGGCCATGTGACATCATCAAGGGTTATAAGAGGACAGGAGCCATGACGCTCAGCGCACTGACTCCATTGCACAGCTATGTGACAGTTGTTATTGGAGGGAGAGAGTGTTTGTCCAGGTGTGTGTGCACAGTTTAACGAAGCAGAGTCCTGTAGTGTTGATACTGGTGCTAAAGCTGAACTATCTTACTAACAGTCCTTGTAATGGCTAATTTTGTGCTTTGCTGTTTGTATCAAATACAATCTCCATTTATGCTAGGGAGGGAGTGAGTGAGTGTTGCAGGAGCAGTGGGAGTGGCTAAAATCAGTCACTAGGCAGGGATTAGCGATTTGTATTCCATTGCTAAAACTAAGGCTACGGCAATTGATCACATTTTTATCATTGTGCAAAAAAATGGACTATATTGTCTTCAAGTATTAGGTGCTTTGTGGAACATTTCCATGTTATATGACACTCTAAAAAAGTCTTGAAACATTTTTCTGTATTCAATTACTCATCCCTATACTATTACGAGGTCTTTAGTACATTTCAGTGTTACATAACCGTCCAAAAAAGCATTGAAAAATTTTTCTGTATTGTATTCAATTACTCATCCATATACTATTATGAGATCTGTGGTACATTTTGGAGTTATATAATAGTAAAAAAAAGCATTAAAACAATTTTCTGTATTCAATTATTCATCCATATCCTGTAACGTTATCGGTGGCACATTTTGATGCTATATAGCAGTCCAGAAAAGCATTTAAATTTTTTTCTGCATTTAATTACTCATCCATAGAGTATTGCATGCTCTGTGGGTGACATAGATGGCAGAATTATGCAAGACTCCCAAGGGAGTGACCAGATGTGGCAGGAACCTGTGGTCCAGAACCGTTCACTTCCCTAGAACCACCAGACCAAAACCCTGGCAACAGCCTTAAGCGCTGTTTCTTGTGTATTGTAGATGGGAGAGCCAGGATCCAGAAACTGGTGAACAGACTCCGGCACCTGATCTGGACAGAAGAGACAAGGAGGTGAGCCAGGAACAGGGCTGAAGAAATGCTTTCAGGCCCTCTACTGTAGTTGCAAGGTACCAAAAGTTGGCATCCCGGGGGGATGTCATTTCATACAAATGGCAGAGGAGATGGAGCTCTAAGAGTTTGGGACCTGTCATCACATCTTGTTCAACCAGCAGGCAGTAGAGATGGAACACTTGCCTTAAAGACTGCGAGATATGAAAGCTGGAACCAGGATCACATTCCTCAAAATGGAGTGGCAACATCATTGGTATGCAGTGGGTGTGATCTGAGAAGGAAGGGAGCAGGAAGAACCCTTTTTGAGGAATAAACAGGCCTGGGAGAGGCTCTTTGAGGCAGCTTGAGACTTGGTTGCCACTTTCAAGAGATCATACTGTCCTTGGGGTTCCCCAGGCACTTAGGAATTGGGCTTCATGAAGCAGGTGCACGCAGTCTCCCCTGCCTCTCGAGGAGGAGAAGAAGAAGCGGACACCTGAACTGGATTGCTGTATTACGCTCCTTATAATATTTTCCTTGATTTATAATTTGTGAAAAGCCTTTATGAGTGTAGTAGTACATCAACTGAACTTTAAAATATTTACGATAAAAACTTTTTTCTGGATTCAATTAGTCATCCATACAGTTTAACAAGGCAAGGGGACAGCTGAAGGACACCCTGAGGAAGGGGACAGAGTATTCCCCAAAATGCATCGGAACGCTTTTTGGCCTACAGACACTCCATAGCTCAGTGATGTGACATGCTATTCAGCTTTTTCTTCCATTATTTTTTCTACCGCCAAGTAACCAGGGATGCCACTGGCTGGGGCGTGCCATGGCTCGACAAGAGCACTCATGATCTTCTCTGCAGTCACTCAGCATCGGATCTCCTCCAACTGCTCTATACCACATCGGATCTCCTACTGCTACTGCAGCAGGTACCGCTGCAGGAAGAGAGAGGATTCCATGCCAATTTCTACTAAAATGGAGCCATAGCAGGGTAGGAAATTATTTAATGGAGCTGCATTGATCTCCATATAGTTGTCCATCCCATGCATGTTTTTACTTCATGCTAACAGCATTAATTTCATGTGTACCCATTGAGTATTGGTGAGGGTTTAGTTTGATAGATGAATATTTAATACTTTTTTTATTAAGTTGTTTTACTCACATTATGATCTTTTGAGGTGGATTGCAATACACAACTAGCTGATGTTACATTGGAGCTGGTCAATTTTATGGAAATACTAGGTGATACTCATGGTTGATTAGAAGCAGCTATTTTCCTCTGTGCGTACCATCAATTAACAAAGGGTATAGTGCGACAATCTACAATCCCTGACAGAAGTTATGTCGATTATCCATGTTATGTAAATAAAAGCTTATATAACCTGACTTTAAATTCATCCATTGGTTGTATAAATTATTCTTTTGAAAGCTGAAACCCTCCGAAATGTGGTTTAGGTTAAGAAAATAAATTGGCATCAATGCAGAAATATTTATCATTTAATGGACACAGGATGGTCAGATTTTTGGCAAGACAAAAGTTTTGTCGGCCACAGAAAGTAATGTGATATTCAAACAAATAATTAACTTAAAATACAAATATATGTTGCATAACATTGGTGAATGAAGTTGTGGTGCTATTAGAGTCATATTTAATATTTTGTGTGACTTCCATGAGCTTGAAGGACTGCATCCATGCAGTTCAACAATGATTCATACAATTTATTAATGAAGGCATCAGGAATAGCAAAGAATGCAGTCTTACATGCCTCCCAGAGTTGATCTAAATTCTTTGGTTTTGTCTTCCAAGCTTCCTCATCCTACCCCATACATGCTCAATGATGTTCATGTCTGGTGACTGGGTTGACCAGTCTTGGAGCACCTTGATTTTTTTTTACCTGGAGGAACTTTGTTGTAGAGATGGATGTATGAGATGGAGCACCGTCCTGCTGCAGAATTTGACCCTTTTATGGTTTGGAATATAAGAGGTAGCTAATACTTCTTGATATTTTAGGCTATTGATATTGCCTTCCACCTTGCAAATGTTTTGCAAACCCCCATACTGAATGTAACCCCAGACCATGATCTTTCCACCACCAAATGTAACTGTTTTCTGGGTGTATTTTGGATCCATACGGGCTCCAGTAGGTCTCCTTCTTTTTTTTTTGGTGGCTGTGGTGTAATTCTACTGAAGATTCATTAGAGAAATCCACCTTATTCTGTTTAGCAGGCTGTGGGACTTTGCAAATGCCACATGATTTTTCATTTGCCTTATGTTTAGTGCTGGCTTCTGGGCACTGATTCGACCATGGAGGCCATTTCGAGACAGAATCCTACAAACTGTTATAGTTGACACAGGGACTTGAGGTGACCAGGCCTGTTGGAGCTCTGCTGCAGTGGAAGAGGGACTTGCTTTGGATTTTCTAACCAACAAACATTCCTCCTGAGCAGTTGTATTGTGGGGTCTGCCAGACCTGGGCTTGTCAAACACATCTCCAGTCTCTTCAAATCTTTTTTTATTTCTTTGTACTTGATGCTGAGACACATTAAAGGTGCCAGCCACCTCTGCAGTGGAGCTGGTCTTCAGCCTCTTGATAATCCAGGCTTTGGTCACTGGGTGATTTTTTTGGCATGTTGTCAGAGCTCAAGTTGCAGTTCAAATGAAGGTCTGGAGTGCTGGGTTTCTTTTTATACACACCCACTAATTAACCGATCATTTACTGAGCACTAGTGTTGAGCATTCCGATACCGCAAGTATCGGGTATCGGCCGATACTTGCTGTATCGGAATTCCGATACCGACTTCCGATATTTTTTCAATATCGGAATTCGGCATCGGAATCGGAAGTTCAGTTGATTGACGGCCTGACGTCATCATGATGCGCGGTGTGTGCGCATCATGATGCGCCGTCATTTCGGGCCTTCCGGGGGTCTCTGCCGGCCTGCCGGGGGGCTGTGCCGGCCTGCCGGGGGGCTGTGCACCCTGTGGGGGTCTGTACCGGCCTGCCGGGGGGCTGTGCCGGCCTGCCGGGGGGCTGTGCTGATGTCCGGGGGTCTGTGCAAGCATCGTCCGATGGGACTACAAGTCCCATCGGGCGATGCCTGCTACCATGACAGTGATTGACACATTAGCCAATGATGGGACAGTAGTAGTCCCATCATCCGGCTAATGTGTTAAATGTTAAAAAAAAAAAAAAAAAAAAAAAAATACTACATACATACTACATGCTACATACATACTACATATATACTACATACATACTACATACATACTACATACATACTACATGCATGCTACATACATACTACATATATACTACATACATACTACATACATACTGCATGCTACATACATACTACATACATACTACATACATACTACATGCATGCTACATATATACTACATGCTACATACATACCACATACATACTACATGCATGCTACATATATACTACATGCATGCTACATACATACTACATATATACTACATGCATGCTACATACATACTACATATATACTACATGCATGCTACATACATACTACATGCTACATGCATGCTACATACATACTACATACATGCTACATATATACTACATACATACTACATATATACTACATGCATGCTACATATATACTACATACATACTACATATATACTACATGCATGCTACATATATACTACATACATACTACATATATACTACATACATGCTACATATATACTACATACATACTACATATATACTACATACATGCTACATATATACTACATGCATGCTACATATATACTACATGCTACATACATACCACATACATACTACATACATGCTACATACATACTACATACATACTACATATATACTACATGCATGCTACATATATACTACATGCTACATACATACCACATATATACTACATACATACAATACATTCATACAATACATACATAGACATACAGTACATATAACATAGAGTAACATACTTACCAATACTTGTCACATTGTTCCCCGAAGCCATTGTCTTTCCGGAATAAATATTAACATAACAAACCACAAAAATACTCACCCACGATCCGAAGCAGTCCACGAGTGTGTCCCACGATGATCTTGGGTAGAGAACTGCAGCATCAGATGATGCTGCCGTTCTCTACGGGCTGCAGGAATCCAATGACGGAAGGTAGGTATCCTTCCGCACTGTATTCCTCCGCCACTTAAAAAAAAAAAAGTCCCTAGTCTCACTTTATGCCATTGCTGTGTGGGAAATTCCCACACAGCAATGGCATAAAGTGAGACTAGGGACTTTTTTTTTTTTTAAGTGGCGGAGGAATACAGTGCGGAAGGATACCTACCTTCCGTCATTGGATTCCTGCAGCCCGTAGAGAACGGCAGCATCAGCTGATGCTGCAGTTCTCTACCCAAGATCGTCGTGGGACACACTCGTGGACTGCTTCGGATCGTGGGTGAGTATTTTTGTGGTTTGTTATGTTAATATTTATTCCGTAGACGACAATGGCTTCGGGGAACAATGTGACAAGTATTGGTAAGTATGTTACTCTATGTTATATGTACTGTATGTCTATGTATGTATTGTATGAATGTATTGTATGTATGTAGTATATATGTGGTATGTATGTAGCATGTAGTATGTATGTAGCATGCATGTAGCATGTAGTATGTATGTAGCATGCATGTAGTATATATGTAGTATGTATGTAGCATGCATGTAGTATATATGTAGCATGCATGTAGTATGTATGTGGTATGTATGTAGTATATATGTAGTATGTATGTAGTATATATGTAGCATGTATGTAGTATGTATGTAGCATGCATGTAGCATGTAGTATGTATGTAGCATGCATGTAGTATATATGTAGTATGTATGTAGCATGCATGTAGTATATATGTAGTATGTATGTAGTATATATGTAGCATGTATGTAGTATATATGTAGCATGCATGTAGCATGTAGTATGTATGTAGCATGCATGTAGTATATATGTAGTATGTATGTAGCATGTAGTATGTATGTAGCATGTAGTATGTATGTAGCATGCATGTAGTATATATGTAGTATGTATGTAGTATATATGTAGCATGTATGTAGTATGTATGTAGCATGCATGTAGCATGTAGTATGTATGTAGCATGCATGTAGCATGTAGTATGTATGTAGCATGCATGTAGTATATATGTAGTATGTATGTAGCATGTAGTATGTATGTAGCATGCATGTAGCATGTAGTATGTATGTAGCATGCATGTAGTATATATGTAGCATGCATGTAGCATGTAGTATGTATGTAGCATGCATGTAGCATGTAGTATGTATGTAGCATGCATGTAGCATGTAGTATGTATGTAGCATGCATGTAGTATATATGTAGTATGTATGTAGCATGCATGTAGTATATATGTAGTATGTATCATGTAGTATGTATGTAGCATGCATGTAGTATATATGTAGCATGCATGTAGTATATATGTAGTATGTATGTTGCATGTAGTATGAATGTAGCATGTATGTAGTATGTAGTATGAATGTAGCATGTATGTAGTATGTAGTATGAATGTAGCATGTAATTTTTTTTTTTTTTTTTTTTTTTACATTTAACACATTAGCCGGATGATGGGACTACTACTGTCCCATCATTGGCTAATGTGTCAATCACTGTCATGGTAGCAGGCATCGCCAGATGGGACTTGTAGTCCCATCGGACGATGCCTGCACAGACCCCCGGAGCCTGCACAGACCACCGGCAGGCCGGCACAGCCCCCCGGCAGGCCGGCACAGCCCCCCGGCAGGCCGGCACAGCCCCCCGGAGCCTGCACAGACCACCGGCAGGCCGGCACAGACCACCGGAGCCTGCACAGACCCCCTGGCAGGCCGGCACAGCCCCCCGGCAGGCCGGCACAGCCCCCCGGAGCCTGCACAGACCACCGGCAGGCCGGCACAGACCACCGGAGCCTGCACAGACCCCCTGGCAGGCCGGCACAGCCCCCCGAAAGGCCCGTACAGACCCCAGAGAGGCTGTACAAGGGCAGGAAAGGGTTTTTCTTATTCCGATACCGGAAGTCCCATAGACTTGAATGGGACTTCCGGTATCGGAATCGGCGATACCGATACTTTTTTTAAAGATCGGCCGATACCATCCGATACGATACTTTGAAGTATCGGATGGTATCGCTCAACTCTACTGAGCACAGTTGAGGATGTAAACTTGGATTGGGTGCATTATATGCTCAGGCGACAAAACTTTTGTCTTGCCAAAATCTGACCATTCTGTGTCCATTAAAAGATCAATATTTCTGCATTGATGCCAATTTATTTTCTTAACCTAAACCACATTTCGGAGGGTTTCAGCTTTCAAAAGAATAATTTATACAACCAATGGATGAATTTAACGTCAGGTTATAAGCTTTTATTTACATAACATGGATAAGCAACATAACTTCTGTCAGGGCGTGTACATATTTATACATTTTTTTCCTGGTTTCAATTAGTTACCCATACAGTTTTGCATGCACTGTGTAAATTAGGGTGTGTTAAACATTTTTAAAAAACACATGGACTGGTGCAGATCACAAAATATTTTTGTTCTAAAAATTGACTAATGTCATATAAACTGTAAAACCTGCTTCATGTGAAATTTCGCTGGTTTGAAATAAAATTAAAAATTGTTCAGCTGCAGGTGTAGAAATTTAGCTCTTGAAAAATTGTCTATTTTCATATATATTCTAGAATTTGGTTTGTGTAAAAAAACATTTTTTTTAAAATAAAAACTTAAATTGGCATGCTACAAGTGTAGAAATTTGATTGTTCAAAAACTCTGTATTGTCATATATACTGTTGAATTTGGTTTGTGTGAAATTTCGTAGATACAGTGGGGAAAAAAGTATTTAGTCAGTCAGCAATAGTGCAAGTTCCACCACTTAAAAAGATGAGAGGCGTCTGTAATTTACATCATAGGTAGACCTCAACTATGGGAGACAAACTGAGAAAAAAAAATCCAGAAAATCACATTGTCTGTTTTTTTTTCATTTTATTTGCATATTATGGTGGAAAATAAGTATTTGGTCAGAAACAAAATTTCATCTCAATACTTTGTGATATATCCTTTGTTGGCAATGACAGAGGTCAAACGTTTTCTTTAAGTCTTCACAAGGTTGCCACACACTGTTGTTGGTATGTTGGCCCATTCCTCCATGCAGATCTCCTCTAGAGCAGTGATGTTTTTGGCTTTTCGCTTGGCAACACGGACTTTCAACTCCCTCCAAAGGTTTTCTATAGGATTGAGATCTGGAGACTGGCTAGGCCACTCCAGAACCTTGAAATGCTTCTTACGAAGCCACTCCTTCGTTGCCCTGGCGGTGTGCTTTGGATCATTGTCATGTTGAAAGACCCAGCCACGTTTCATCTTCAATGCCCTTGCTGATGGAAGGAGGTTTGCACTCAAAATCTCACGATACATGGCCCCATTCATTCTTTCATGTACCCGGATCAGTCGTCCTGGCCCCTTTGCAGAGAAACAGCCCCAAAGCATGATGTTTCCACCACCATGCTTTACAGTAGGTATGGTGTTTGATGGATGCAACTCAGTATTCTTTTTCCTCCAAACACGACAAGTTGTGTTTCTACCAAAAAGTTCCAGTTTGGTTTCATCAGACCATAGGACATTCTCCCAAAACTCCTCTGGATCATCCAAATGCTCTCTAGCAAACTTCAGACGGCCCGGACATGTACAGGCTTAAGCAGTGGGACACGTCTGGCACTGCAGGATCTGAGTCCATGGTGGCGTAGTGTGTTACTTATGGTAGGCCTTGTTACATTGGTCCCAGCTCTCTGCAGTTCATTCACTAGGTCCCCCCACGTGGTTCTGGGATTTTTGCTCACCGTTCTTGTGATCATTCTGACCCCACGGGGTGGGATTTTGCGTGGAGCACCAGATTGAGGGAGATTATCAGTGGTCTTGTATGTCTTCCATTTTCTAATTATTGCTCCCACAGTTGATTTCTTCACTCCAAGCTGGTTGGCTATTGCAGATTCAGTCTTCCCAGCCTGGTGCAGGGCTACAATTTTGTTTCTGGTGTCCTTTGACAGCTCTTTGGTCTTCACCATAGTGGAGTTTGGAGTCAGACTGTTTGAGGGTGTGCACAGGTGTCTTTTTATACTGATAACAAGTTTAAACAGGTGCCATTAATACAGGTAATGAGTGGAGGAAAGAGGAGACTCTTAAAGAAGAAGTTACAGGTCTGTGAGAGCCAGAAATCTTGATTGCTTGTTTCTGACCAAATACTTATTTTCCACCATAATATGCAAATAAAATGAAAAAAAAACAGACAATGTGATTTTCTGGATTTTTTTTTCTCAGTTTGTCTCCCATAGTTGAGGTCTACCTATGATGTAAATTACAGACGCCTCTCATCTTTTTAAGTGGTGGAACTTGCACTATTGCTGACTGACTAAATACTTTTTTTCCCCACTGTATGAAATAAAGAGCCTAAATTGTCTTACTACAGGTGTACAAATTTGGTCACTAAGTACTAGGTTCCCAGACACCACTATTTCTTCCATTGTGGCATCCACATCTTGTACCAGCATGTGTCCAGAAACAGGACCCGTGACCTTATCAATGCAGTTAAGGAATTGTCTACCTAACAACTGACACGTGGACGAACGCTTGTTCCCAGAGATGCTACATTTCCCTGACGGCACACTGAATGAACATTGAGAAGGCCGTGGCCAAGTCCCCCTCTGGCATGGCACATGAGGTACCGACATTAAGGTTTGCTGGCCCTATTTTGATGAGGGTTTCCGCCACATCCTACAGCAGTTTCTGCATCCCCGCCTGTTCCTCCTCATCCTCCATTTCCAATATGATATCTCAGAGCACATCGTCCACATCAGCTGGAAGCTGTGCAGCACTGCCTCAGTGAAGCAATACAAGGCTTTGCTGTAGCTTATCTCTCTAGGAGACAAACCGCCCACAGCGGCAGAGTTATCGAAAAGAAGAGACCCGACAGATTTGTAACTCTCACCACTTAACCTACAACCAGGCATGGTTGTGTGTGATTATGGAGGTAACCTGGTGGCGGCCATGAAGCTTGGCGCGCTCTCACATGAATGAAGCTTGGCCCATGTGCTCAACTGGGTAGTTCATAGAATCATAGAATGTTAAAGTTGGAAGAGATCTCCAGGGCCATCATGCTCAATACACGATTTATTAAACCATCTCAGACAGATGTCTGTCCAGCCTCTGCTTGAAGACTTCCATTGAAGAAGAACTCACCACGTTTCATGGCAGCCTTTTCCGCTCATTGATCACCCTTACTGTCAAAAAGTTTTTTCTAATATCTAATCTGTATATTCTCCCTTTCAGTTTCATTCCATTGCTTCTCACGTTTCCATGTGCAAATGAGAATAAGGATGATCCTTCTACACTGTGACAGCCCTTCAGATATTTGTAGACAGCTATTAAGTCTCCTCCTAGCCTTCTTTTTTGCAAGCTAAACATTCACAGATCCTATTGTCGTTCCTCAGACAGCATACTTTGCAGTCCGCTCACCATCCTGGTGGCTCTCCTCTGAAAATGCTCCAGCTTTTCAATGTTTTTTTAAAATGTGGTGCTCAGAATTGGACACAGTATTCCAGATGAGATGTGACCAAGGAGTAGAGGGCAATAATTACTTCATGTGATCTAGGCTCTATGCCTCTCTTAATGCATCCTAGAACTGTATTTAACTTTTTTCTACTGATTTACACTGTTTACTCACACTCAGTCTGTGATATATTAGTAAACCTGTGAAAGTCTTTTTTACACTTGCTGTTGCTTAGTACTATTCCGGTAATTTTTGTTTTTCTTGCACAGATGTTGAATCTTGCATTTCTCCCTTTTAAATACCAATATATTACTCACTGCCATTTGTTCAAGCATATCTAGATTGTTCAGAATCCTTTCTCTGTCTTCCCTAGTGTTAACTATCCTTCCTAACTTTGCATTGTCTGCAAATTTGATGAGTTTATCTTCACTTCCCTTATCGATATAATTTAGAAAAATGTTGAACAACACTGGGGCCAAGACAGAGCCTTATGGTAGACCACTGGTAACACTCTATCAATTGGATGTGCAACCACTTATCACCACTCTTTGAGTGCGACCACTCAGCCAGTAATAAATCCACCTAACCTTAGCCTTTTCAATACCAGACTTGGTAATTTTACCAATATGGATAGTGTGAGGTACTTTATCAAATGATTAGCTGAAGTCGATAGACCAAATCTACTATGGATGAGCGAACATGCTCAGTGATATTCGATTATCACTAAAGTATCACAATGCTCAGATGTGCTCTTTGTTCGGTGAGTAATGGGAGATGTTTAATGTTAAATGGGAATCCTCAACCCTCATCTTTGGCACCTGTTTCGTAGCCAAAAAGAATTCAGGGATTGCCTGTGAGTCACTGTAATGCTGTAGTCATCTTGGTTGTGGAATTTCTGTGATTGGCTGGCAATCTGACATCATCACGGATTATAAACGAACAGGTATCATGCTGGTTGGCACACTGATTCCACTGCATAACTCTGTAATACTTTGTATTGGAGGGAGAGAGTGTTTATCTAGGTCTGTGTGCACAGTATAACAAATCAGTGGCATGTAATGTTGATACAGATGCTGAAGCTGAGACAACCTACTAACAGCCCAATCTGCATTTAGCCTAGGGAGGGATAGAGAGTCACAGGAGCAAGGAGAATGTCACGTGGACCCATCCTGTGTGACACGACCAGCAGGCCGGTAACTAAAACAACAAGACACGGCACGTGAAATTGTCCTGTGTGACACGGCCCGCAGGCCGGTAACTAAAACAACAAGACACGGGGAAAGGGGAAAAGGTTACAAGGGTGGGCCCTGCTATAGGGAGCGGGGATGTGGAGACCTCCTGCACTCCCCTGAGTCAGTGTCCCTCACACTACTAACGTTCCCTAGGCCGGTTCCGCACCGGGCGCCGATCAGGATACCTGTCACCCTAGCACACCCTACACCTATCCCTTGCTAGGGAGCTGGGTGATGCAGGCACTGGCCCCACCGCTGTACTAATACACACCAGGGAGAAATACAGATAGGAAAACACCACTTAGCTTTGCTCTGTTGCTCTTGCGCCCAGCAACAGAGTCCACCACCAGAATGCAGCTTTCCTCCTGAATAGCTGCCACCAAGCTCTGTCATAGCTGCAAGGAAAACCCTCTGACTCCTTCCACAACAGGGCTCTGACTGAGCTGCCAGGACCTCTCTCTAGATCCTTCCTCCACCAAGGATGATTGAAATGAACACTATCACCAACCATGATTGCAACACCTGACACTCTTTTATAGGTAAGATCCAGCAATCACACCTGCTTTATACCACATGCACTAAACTAAAGAAACCAGAGTGCCATGATGCTCACCACCACAGGGGCAAACTAGAACAAAAAACACCACTGTGTAATAATCCTAATGGCCACCGGGGGCAAAACCAAACTTAAGCACACAGCTTAAGGAAAAAAAAAGGTTACATGTGCTTTTATCTGTCATGATCCAGCATGGATCATGACAGTACCCTCCCCTTAATGAGGGGCCTCTGGACCCTCAAGACTGCTCCTCATCAGGGAACCACCTACAGCGGGAATGCCCAGAACCAGAGTTCACCCCTGCAACTACCTGCACGTCAGGTTTATGACAAAAGAGCACCGCTGGTATTGGCAATGTATGTTCCGGAGGCACCACCCATCTCCAAAGCGCCGATCTGAGGAACGAGAGGTGTATGGGCAAGTATGTGGGAAACTCCAGCTGGTAAGTCTCCAGGCCCTGGATAGCCGACACCAGATACGGCCCGATCACCTGAGAATTCCAGACCCCCGCAACACACTTCCACTGGATGTTTTTGGTGGCCACCCATACATGCTCGTTCACACACCTGAACATTTATTGCCACACATTCGTTTGTCAAAATAGGGTGAACTATTTCTGGCACTGACAACAGAGGCGTCCCCCTGAGTAACCACACTCACACCCCCGCAATTCACCAAGGGAAACACCACTCTCCAACCCCTTCCACCACGAGGTCTATGCCTCTCAGGGTTGGCTAGCGGTGAGGGTTGAGCCTTGCCCCTACTCTCCTGCAGCACCTCAGCTGCTACCACTGGAGAAGAAGGGGACGTTTGTAGAGAGATGGCAGAGACAATAGCCCCTAGGCAGCAGCCCTCACCCAACTGCTCCCAGCTGACTACTTCCCTAGTCTGCCAATCTAAGACCGGGTTGTATTTTTTAGACCAAGGGGGACCCACAACGATAGGTGCTGGATTTCCCTCCAAGATGTTGTATGACTGGGACTCATCATGATGTCCGCTATGCAGCGCAATGTCTTCTACGACTTGGTTTAACCCCCCTGGCTCAGTGGGACAGAGTTAATGGCCTGGATGCAAATGGGTTTGTCCAGCATCTTACACCTCAGACTATGAGTCTGGACAACCTGAGCAGCCACCAGACTGACTTCTGCTTCACTGTCCACAAGCACCGGTATGCCCTCAGGTACCTCATCAACCATCACCTCTGTTGTCATAGTACCTTCTGAGGGCGAGGAGGAAATATACACTCCCAGGTCGTCTTCTTCCACACGACCAGTGGGGCACGGCTTCTCTGATAGTACAGAAGTTTCGGCATCAGTGCCAAGGAATAAATCATTAGTCTGCTCACTACAGGGACGCACCCCTTCACCTTGGGGAACACCAGGCAGCACCATGGGGACACCGACTCCACCCACCTGCCTGGGTACGTCTGCCTGTATAAGCAAGTCCTGCTCCCCAGCAGGGACTCCACGGCACATCCTTGCCAAAGCCGTATATGGACCCTCTAGTTGAGGCAGAGGATAAGCCTCAGACCCATAATTCCAATGCAGGTGCTGCTGAAACACATCATTCAGCTCCTCACTAACCTCAGTGAGGGCCAGCAGCAACTGCTCACTGGTCTGAACTTGGCCCATGGCTCACCAGAGAAAAATGTATGGTTGGTGATAATGTCACGGAGACCAGTTCTGTGTGACGCGACCAGCAGGCCGGTAACTGAAACAAGACACTGCACATGAAACTGTCCTGTGTGACATGGCCCGCAGGCCGGTAACTAAAACAACAAGACACGGGTAAAGGGGAAATGGTTACAATGGTGGGCACTGCGATAGGGAGCAGGGTCGTGGAGACCTCCTGCACTCCCCTGAGTCAGTGTCCCTCACACTCCTAACCTCTCTCTAGATCCTTCCTCCAACACGGATGGTTGAAATGAACACTATCACCAACCATGATTGCAACACCTGACACTCTTTTATAGGTAAGAGCCAGCAATCACACCTGCTTTTTATCACATGCACTAAACTAAAGAAACCAGAGTGCAATGACGCTCACCACCACAGGGGCAAACTAGAACAAAAAACACCACTGTGTAATAATCCTAATGGCCACCGGGGGGCGAAACCAAACTAAAGCACACAGCTTAAGGAAAAAAAAAGGTTACATGTGCTTTTATCTGTCATGATCCAGCATGGATCATGACAGAGAGTGACAGAATCCGGTCTGTAGACAGGGATTAAGCCTGTGCAGTCTGTTGGCAAATACTGTATATCACTACATTTTTTTGTGATGGTAGAAAAAATGTAATATATTTTTTGATCCATCAAGTATTACTTGTTTTCACTGGCCTGATTTTATAGACACTGTGGCAATGGTGTAGCCCTTGGTGTCCCCGCGAATACAGCGGACACCCATGTGTTTCCTGGGGGTCAACTGATGGGGGACTGTGGCCTTTAGAAGGGTCAGCAAACTCCCTGAGTCCAAGAATCTTGACACCAGTACCTTATTTATTGTCAAGGGAAATGACTGCAGCCCCTCCCTGGGCTAGTAGTCCACACTGCAGACGGGATAGGCATAGTATGAACAGCGCCTCGACAGGCTCCTGTCCATTTGTTCGGAGGTCAAAATACAATGGACCACTATGAGTCCAGGACTGTGGCATTTCCAGCAGACCAGATCTTTACCATCAGTCTTTGAAAACCCCTCAGCAACTCCTTGGGGAACTACTAGCCCGATTTTGGGACTCAAGCTCCTGCTGGGTACCCCAGTATGAAGATTCACCAACCCTCAGGTTCCTCTCAACCACCTGGCACCTTTCTATGAGGCCCATTAGTTCATATGCATTCCAGGGGTCTGCCTGGGCAAACCAGGTCTGCACCGGCTGAGGGAGAGAGTGAATAAATCTGTCCATGACAAGATGCTCGACCATCTAGGCTACAATGGAGGACTCTGACTGCAATAATTTCTGTACCAGATGCAGTAAGTTAAACATCTGAGAGCAAGGGGCTTTGTCACAATAGTGATGAACCTTAGTGATGAACCTGAAGCCTTTGGGCTCTGACAAACATAGTGACCCCTGATTGTGCCAATATCTCTGTTTTTAATTTATTTTTGTTTTAATATTCCCAGGCATCTTGTAAGGCCAAGTCATAAAAAGCCTTCTAGGGTTCGCCAGTCAGATCAGCGGCCAAAACCTCTGCCCACTGCTCTGGGGGCAGCTTCTCCCACTCTGTTCCATAACAGTCTAAAATGCCTCTTCATCATCACCCAGCATCATTTCTGCATCGCTCATCTTACCGCCTTCCTAACGTATGTATCATCACCTGGATATGGAGAATGAGCTTCCAGCTTCCCATGAAACGCCTCTGGAAGAAACTCTATCTGCTGCTGCCTTTGTCTGAACCGGTCTTGTTGGTTCTACTGCTGTTGCTGGAGCTGCTGCTGGTGCTGTTGCTGCTGTTGAAACTGTTGCATAGGCAGCTTACTTGTCTCCTAATAGCCTGCTGCTGTGATTTCACCGGATGCACCCAGGACATGCGATATGTCCACAGCCGCTACCCATGTTCATGGAACTTTGCCCGCACTTGAACTACCACTTGTGGAAGATCGGCTCACTTGGCTGCCAACTGAGGTAGTCACAGGAACACTGTCTCTTTAAATCTTCTGTTGATTTATTGTATATGCAGTGTAAACCAACGTGAGCCAAAAACAAAAACAGGAAACCAAAACAAAATGGTGTATCATAGACTCTGCATCTGCGTGGATCTGCCTGGTTCAGTTTAGATCTAGGATAAGCACTTTCCTGGAGTTCCTCTCTACTCACATCCTGAACACTGACTGCTTCTTGAGGTCAACTATTTAAACCCCAAACCACACCCTGGGGTGGAGATAAGGTAGACTTCAAATATGAGAGACAGAATCTAAAAACTAAAAAGCAGAAAATCACATTATATGATTGTATAAGCTGACCCGAGTATAAGCCGAGGCACCTAATTTTGCCACGGAAAACTGGGTAAGCTTATTGACTTAAGTAGAAGCGGGGTATGCATTGTCTCCTCATCACTGTCCTGGTATGTGAGGATGGGGGTGCCAGTCATCCCCTCATCCCTGTCCTGGTATGTGTGGTACCCCCATCTTGTTGTCCCCTTATCCCTGTCCTGGTATGTGTGGCCCCCCTGTTGTATGCATGGCTCCTCCAGTCCCCTCATTGTATGCATTGCTGGTTGGGCTCACACACCCCCATCATTGTATTTGCTCACACACCATCAATGTCCCCCATCATTGTATTGTGCACTGGCTTGCTGGCTAGCTGGCTCACCTCCCCCCCCCCCCCCCCCGTCTCCGTTTTCCAGCCCCTCGGCTGTCTCGGTCGCATTTTGCCCAGGTCTGGTCTAGATGAATCAAGGCTTGTTCTATAATTTGCTGCCTAAAGTATTCTCTCTTTTAACAGCTGCCATTTTAGATAATTTTAACTCAATGTTATGGGTGTTGGTTTATGTATAAAGATATCATCAATGATACACAAAGTAATTAAGGACTCAATTAACTGAGCTACAAACTCCATGTGCAAAGTACAGGCACTGTACTTGTAGCTTTGTTTATTTCATGATTTTGACAGATTTTAAGGCATGGTTTTGATTCACTACAAAAAATTGTTTGCATGTGTTAGCAATGCATACTTTTAGCTTAGAAGAAAAATGGAAAGTACAACCAATTTATACAAAAACAGATGAGTAGGGAGGAGATATTTCACCCCAGTATTCTTTATTCAGACTGAAACATCTGGCTATCTTCAAGTCCAAATAGGAAACTGACAGGAAAATATGATGAAATCCCATCACACCAGCTTTTGTGATGCTAAGGCACTCATTAGAATCAAAATATAAGTAAATTTTGGAATCTGTAGCACAATAACTATAGTTTTTAGCAGTAGTTTTATAAACACTTGGGAGTCCTAGCAGAGTAATTTCCATCTGTTATGCATCGAATTACATTATCTTAACATTCAAAGTCTTTAAAGGAAATAATATCTAAAAGGAATAATTAAATCCCACCAGTACTGTATAGTACAGTATGTCATGAACAAAGCTAAGTCTCAAATATTACTTCAAAGTATTCGTATATGCTCTGGTCTTTCACAGAACAGAAGGAACAGAACTCAATATGCAAAAAAAGTTGACCGTGAATAAATGTGTCATATTTTGAGACTTTCTTTACATAGAGAAAATCTGGTATTTGTTCTCAAAATGGAGAGAACTAACCAACTACATGTCTATTGTAGAAAAAGAGAAAATACAAGATATTCAAAACATTATGTGCATTTACTTAACACTTTACTTTCACAGTATTTATGTACCATGACCACGCAACTGCACTTTCAAATTAATTATATAACATTTATAGAAATACTGTATACATTTGATAATTTGCTGATCTTTTAGGGGTAAGTATTCAACAAAACATTTATACAGACCAACCTTCAGACAAAAGTTTGATGTAACTTTTTAAAAAAACCTACAGATATCCCTATAACAAGTACACAGAGCATACATTTCATCTACCGTATATACTCGAGTATAAGCCGACCCGAGTATAAGCCGACCCCCCTAATTTTGCCACAAAAAACTGGGAAAACTTATTGACTCGAGTATAAGCCTAGGGTGGGAAATGCTCCATAGATTATTCCCCCATATGCTGCCCCCATTAGAAGCTCCATATTGTTCCCCCATATACTGCCCCCATTAGAAGCTCCATATTGTTCCCCCATATGCTGCCCCCATTAGAAGCTCCATATTGTTCCCCCATATACTGCCCCATTAGAAGCTCCATATTGTTCCCCCATATGCTGCCCCATTAGAAGCTCCATATTGTTCCCCCATATACTGCCCCCATTAGAAGCTCCATATTGTTCCCCCATATGCTGCCCCCATTAGAAGCTCCATATTGTTCCCCCATATACTGCCCCCATTAGAAGCTCCTTAAGATTATTTCCCCATGTGCTGCCCCCATTAGAAGCTCCTTAAGATTATTCCCCCATGTGCTGCCGCTGCTGCAGCATGTAAGAATAAAAAAAAATGACATACTCACCTCTCCGTCGCTGGGTGTCAGATACTCACCTGTCCTGCGTCCATGGCTGCTCACCGCTATCTGCCACGTCATCAGTCAGTGACGTTCAGACTGCAGGGGGCACGGCGCGCACTAATCACGTCACCGCGCCCCCTGCTGTCTGAAGTCACTGACCGATGACAGACAGCAGCAAGCAACCATGGACGCAGGACAGGTGAGTATCGCTATACTTACCCGTCCTGACGCTGTGTCTTGAGCCCCCAGCTTCTCCCCGTGCTCTCTCTTCCTGCCTTCAGCGGTCATGTGGTGCCGCTCATTAAAACTCATGATATGCGCATATTCATGAGTTTTAATGAGCGGCACCACGTGACCGCTGAAGGCAGGAAGAGAGAGCACGGGGAGAAGCTGGGGGCTCAAGAGACAGCGTCAGGATGGGTAAGTATGACCTGACACCCCTGCCCCCCCTCCCCCTCCGACCCCCGGTGTATATGACTCGAATATAAGCAGAGAGGGGGACTTTCAGCCCAAAAAACGGGCTGAAAATCTCGGCTTATATTCGAGTATATACGGTATATTGTAACATTAGAATATTCATAAAATGTCTTTAGATATAAACTGTTAGACTCATCACAAATATTTATTCTCCCCCATCCAAAGGGCTTGATACATTTTGACCTTGATTTCACAGATATTAAAGCGGTGATCTGACCTATAAATAAATTTTCATCCCGCACGGTGGCTCAGTGGTGAGCATTGCAGCTCTGGAGTCCTGGGTCCAAATCCCACCATGGATAACATCTGCAGGGAGTTTGTGCTTTCTCCATGTGTTTGCATGACCATTATTATCACCATAGAGAGGAAAAATTATATGAATGCATATATAGTTAAATGCTTTCTTAGGGTAACACAACAGACAGATAATATATCCATTACAGTTCTCAACTTTGCATGACTCCACAGTTATAAGTCCTCCTCTAAATGAATAATAAAACCAGGTGAACACAACACTCAAAACACAAAAAAAACACTTTAGGAAAGATTTCATACAGATTAAATAATCAATTCCCATAATAGTAGTATTTCAAAAAAACATTTCTAATGTGCATACAACACAATCCCAAGGATGGATCATCAATATCAGAATGGTGGTAGTCAGAACCCCGACAACCCAAACGATCAGCTGTTTGCAGCACCGGCCGTGGCCAGTTGTGAACTGTATACAGAACAACATCATGGCTCATGACACTCTGTACTGGTCATTCTCGGTTGCTGAAACTCAGCTCCTATAAAATAGAAAAAAACGAAAACTTCAGCCCTGATTTGTTGCTATGAGTAACAAAGACAGTTTTTCTGTTAGACAGTTTTGAAAAATGATGCCTTTAAGTGTTATATATATATGGTTCATAGGTTCTAGGCTAATCAATTTAAGTAAATGACCCAGTTTAAAATAATAGACTAGATGGGATTTAAATTGAAAGGGTAAAAACCACCATATATGGGACAGCAAATATTGTAAAAATAGGCAATAAATTACATAATAAAATGTATAAACTATGAAAAAAGAGAGGACAGGAAAGAAGCATTAAAAATAATATATTTTATTATATATTATGTGTTAATTTTGTTTTTCAAGTTTTTGCATTGTTTTGTTCACTTACTGGTATGCTAATAAATAATGTATGTCCACTGGTAAAACAACCAGACGTGATCTTTTAATCAGTAAACACTAAATACTGGGGATAATGATCAGTGAAACCCTTGGATGTTTTAGACTTTATTAGGTTAGCTCACTCAAAATGTATGCATGCCTGGGGGATGCCAGTGCAGTGGAGAGATCTTATTGCTATTCTGCCTCACTATGTTTCAGTAGCCTTTGGGTGTCCCTATCAACTAATTGCTATTTTGAGACTGCCAGGTCTCTGGCTTCCAATCTAAATAAAGACCATAAAAATTCTGCAGTAAAGTGGATCATTGTAATCTGCCTTTAAGGGACAATGGAACAATTTTCAAGTGATAGGCTGTCTGTGTCCCCATTTTCTCTTTTCTGTAATGGTATTTGGCAACCATATTGGCCAAGAAAACTAAATCTCTAATATTCATGTGTCAAACTAAACAGATTATGATTTTTTTTATCTCACCATCCACTGTGAGTTTTGAGAACTAGCAGTTCATGGAGTTAATTTTGAAAAAAAATACACAAAAACACCTGAGCCTATAAAGCATAGATGCACAACAGTATCAGCTCTAGGGCAAGACTCTAACTTGCTAAAGTAATCCCTGAAGGAAAACTCTAACACAAGTTGGCACTTTCCAGATCAAAGCAGTCAACTTACTTATCAAGTCTATGGAAAAAAAAAACCTTTGAGAGTACGATAAAATGACCTGGAGACACTAAAATAGGATACAGGATTTAACTGTTAGACATGTCACAAATTAATTCCCTGGAGTTGTCCCACTGCAACACAAAGGTCTTTAGTTACAATATGAATGATCAAAATTGTTATAAGCCGCTGACGCTTCCATGATATGTTAGACAACAAGAATAAGCCATAAATGATGGATAGAAACAAACTATTTACTTGCACAACTAAAAAAAGTTGGGTAAACAGTTTATCAGCCAGAGTTTTCCATTTTATAAATGTTAAAAAAAACCTAAATATAAAAAAATACTACATTGGAATAATGTGTCACGTTTTAATACAGTAAAACATACCTTTCTAGTTTTGGGCTTTGAAGTGATTTTTCATAATTAGAATGCCTGTGCATTTGATAAATTTCACAATACTATTGTTTATTATTTTCACGCATGACAAAAGTGGATTATTTAAACATTCTTGATCAAGTTAGCAGCATACATGACCTTTTTTTCTTCTGAGTATTGGAAAATTATGATCAAGTTGATCAACTCCCTCTACTACTAACACTGGGATATGTTGACTAGAGATGAGCTGATCAATTCGTGGTGTAAATATTTAGAGTTGAATTTCCTGAAATTTCAGTTCGTGGTTCAAGAAACAAATTCATGTCAACATTTCCCACACTTCTGAAGCATCAGGGAGTAGGCTATTGCCATTTTGATTGCCACATACAGTGGGTACGGAAAGTACTCAGACCCATTTAAATTTTTCACTCTTTGTTTCATTGCAGCCATTTGGTAAATTCAAAAAAGTTCATTTTTTGCAAATTTATTTAAAAAAAAACCAAAATATTACATGGTCATAAGTATTCAGACCCTTTGCTTCGACACTCATATTTAAGTCACATGCTGTCCATTTCCTTGTGATCCTCCTTGAAATAGTTCTACTCCTTCATTGGAGTCCAGCTGTGTTTAATTAAACTGATAGGACTTGATTTGTGAAGTCAGACACCTGTCTATATTAGACCTCACTGCTCACAGTGCATGTCAGACCAAATGAGAATCATGAGGACAAAGGAACTGTCCAAGGAGCTCAGAGACAGAATTGTGGCAAGGCACAGATCTGGCCATGGTTACAAAAGAATTTCTGCAGTACTCAAGGTTCCTAAGAGCACATTTTTAAATAGAAGTTTGGGACCACCAGAAGTCTTCCATGATCTGGCCGTCCAGCCAAACTGAGCAATCATGGGAGAAGAGCCTTGATGAGAGAGGTAAAGAAGAACCCCAAGATCACTGTGGCTGAGCTCCAGAGATGCAGTAGGGAGATTGGAGAAAGTTCCACAATAGGTTCCTCAATAAGTTTGATGTGTCACATGACCTCTTCCCATTGAAAAAAATAAAGTTGGATCCAAAATTGTCGACTTCAAAATGGCCACCATGGTCACCACCCATCTTGAAAAGTTTTACCCCTGCCATATACTAATGTGCCACAAACAGGAAGTTGATATCACCAACTATTCCCATTTTATTTAGGTGTATCCACATAAATGGCCCACCCTGTACATTCCAGTTTTGAGATTTGCACAATTTTATTTTGGAAAATTTTGCAAAGTTGTCACTTTTGAATTTCAAAAGATCTGCTCATTTCTCATGTTGAGCCAAACTGGAAAGTACTGTGGGATACATCTGTACAGACAGAGGTAGCAAAGTTTAAATAAGCTGAACACAATTTGCATAGGTGCCAGCTCATTAACTGTTTGATTGGCCGTGATATAATAGCATAGTAAGAGCATAAGAATTTTTCATCCTTTAAAAATGTCCTTGGTACATTTGTAGTTATTGTGAAAAATAAATCTTATCTGATGCAACTAGTAACAGTAAATCCTGATAAACCACGCTGACCTTTAATGAGTTCCATCAAGTTTCCGTTTGTAGTCGTGCATATTTTGGATGCAAGAATATTTGCAGATGCTACAAATCTTACCTTAAAAATAGTCCAATTGACTGGTAATAATGCATATGTGAACAGTCTTAGGTTATGCACACCCAGGGAGTAATGGACTATGAGAAGATTTACAAATAGTAAGTGAGAATTCTCAGATCTTTTTTGTTAAAAGGGCAAAAATCATCTATAATTAAAATATCATTGATGTTTAATGACTCTATGGTATAATTGTAATAATATCATGCAACACATTGTCAGCTGGCTGGCGAGTTCCTTCTATCTTCCCCCAAAGAACCACTGGTATTGTTGTAAACTTAAAGAAATGAGGCAGCTTAAACTGTGGGGATTACATTGTATTGCAATGGAGCCAAAGAACACCTTTGTGGGTCCTAACTGTAATAGTACAAGACTTAAATCAAGAAAAAGGCAGAGAATGGTGCAGATAAAGTCTGGAGACTGCTCACTTCACAGTGCAGAAATCCAGTAAACTTCAATCTTACTCCGCAAATGTGTTTCTTCATAAACCCTTGTCATTAAAAATCTCCATCTGTTCAGCTTCCTTTAGATCTCTTGGACAGGCTTTTCCCATTAGGATCATAACATCCACTTCACACCTGCATCTCAACCAATATGACTGTCTGATAATACAGCTCCGCAGTCCCTCTGCACCATGCTAAGGATGTGCTGATCAACACATGCATACTTTAAAATATGTTTATATGCCTCAGACTTAATGATTTTAGGATGATGAATACAAGCATCCATAGGAAATGCATAATCACAGTTTATTCACAGATTGGGTACAGTTTGTATTCTGTGCCCCAACTTCTGGAATAATGAAAACATAACGATGATGAATAGATTTATTAAAATAGAGCTAAGCTCTTACAAATGTTGACGAAATGCTACATCTTCATGGATTGTAAAGATACATAAGGTCATTTTATTGCATCCTTTTTCCCCTAAACCTGTCGCATTTTTACTTGCGGTTTTCTCCTATTCATTTGGATGGATGAAAAAGACTGCAAAAACGCAGGAAGAATTGATATGCTGCAGATGTGAAAAAAAAAAATTGAATGCTCAAATCTGCATTAAAAAAATAAGCAGCGTGTGCATGAGATTTTCGAAAATCTCATATACTTTGCTGGTACTGGAAAATTCTGTTTTTTTGTTCCCATGGCAAAAACGTACAGAAACAAAGAGTCAAAAATGCTTGATCAACTCAGAAGAAAAAAGGTCCTGGGTGCTAACTTGATCAAGAATGTTTGAATAAGCCCTAAATGTATATGTACCGCAAGGGTATTAATATATTCACAACTGCTTGTATATTGGAGAAAACGGCAATTGTGAATGAGCAGTTAAGATTTATCAGGCCGTCACAGATCTCCCTAAGAATTAAGGTACTGTCACACTAAGCGATATCGCTAGCAATATCGCTATAACTTGTGACGTTATAGCGATATTGCTAGCGATATCGCTATGTCTGATACTTACCTAAGACCCGCTTCCCCGCTGATTATCGCTGATCGCGCGAGAACGTCCAGGACTGTTTCTCGTCGTCAGCTTTCTGTGGCGCTTCCTGTGGAGAGACGAGCGACGAGCGTGGAGCCGGACGGGAGGACGCAGGATTGCCTAGTGTGACAAGTAAGTAGCGACCCCCGTCCCCAGCGATGTCGCTGGTGAGATCTGCCTGTGTGGCAGCTCAGTAGTGACCACTTAGCGATGTACCAGCGATCCTGACCGCGTCATATCGCTGGTTCGGGATCGCTGGTACATCGCTAAGTGTGACAGTACCTTTAGTCTCCGGAGATTATTTAAGATCCAAATCTACAAATGGAGAGGTCTATAATTTTTTATCGTAGGTACACTTTAACTGTGAAAGACAAACTAAAAAAACCCCCGGAAAATCACGTTGTATGATGTTTCTTTAATTAGTTTGCATTTTATTGCATGGAATAAGAAGGGGGACCTTGCGTGTCCTGCAGGATTATAATCCATGACAGCATTGTGTATTACTAACGGTAATGTTTGCGCCTGTGGTCTCAGATTTCTTCAGGTCATTGACCTGGTTCTCCTTTGTAGTTCTGGGATGATTCTTCATTTCTCTCAGTATCATCGGGACCTCATGATGCAAGATTTTGCATGGAGCCTAAGACAGATGAAGATTGACAGTCATCTTGTGTTTCTTCCATTTTCTAATAATTGCACCAACAGTTGTTGCCTTCTCACCAAGCTGCTTGCCTATGGCCCTGTAGCCTATGCCAGCCTTGTGCAAGTCTATAAATTTATCCCTGATGTCCTTAGACAGATCTTTGGTCTTGGCCATGATTGAGAGTTTGGGGTGTGATTGATTGAGTGAGTGTGTGGGCAGGAGTCTTTTATATACAGTTGTGGCCAAAAGTATTGACACCCCTGCAATTCTGTCAGATAATATTCAGTTTCTTCCTGAAAATGATTGCAAACACAAATTCTTTGGCATTATTATCTTCATTTAATTTGTCTTAAATGAAAAAAAACAAAAAGAATTGTCCTAAAGCCAAATTAAATATAATTCCACACCAAACATAAAAAAGAGGGTGGACAAAAGTATTGTCACTGTTCGAAAAATCATGTGATGCTTCTCTAATTTGTGTAATTAACAGTACCTGTAACTTACCTGTGGCACCTAACAGGTGTTGGCAATAAGTAAATCACACTTGCAGCCAGTTGACATGGATTAAAGTTGACTCAACCTCTGTCCTGTGTCCTTGTGTGTACCGCATTGAGCATGGAGAAAAGAAAGAAGACCAAAGAACTGTCTGAGGACTTGAGAAACCAAATTGTGAGGAAGCATGAGCAATCTCAAGGCTACAAGTCCATCTCCAAATACCTGAGTGTTCCTGTGTCTACCGTGCGCAGTGTCATCAGGAAGTTTAAAGCCCATGACACTGTGGCTAACCTCCCTAGATGTGAACGGAAAAGAAAAATTGACAAGAGATTTCAACGCAAGATTGTGCGGATGTTGAATAAAGAACCTCGACTAAGATCCAAACAAGTTCAAGCTGCCCTGCAGTCCGAGGGTACAACAGTGTCAACCCGAACTATCCGTCGGCGTCTGAATGAAAAGGGACTGTATGGTAGGAGACCCAGGAAGACCCCACTTCTTACCCCGAGACATAAAAAAGCCAGGCTGGAGTTTGCCAAAACTTACCTGAAAAAGCCTAAAATGTTTTGGAAGAATGTTCTCTGGTCAGATGAGACAAAAGTAGAGCTAATAGGGCAAAGGCATCAACATAGAGTTTACAGGAGAAAAAAAGAGTCATTCAAAGAAAAGAACACGGTCCCTACAGTCAAACTTGGAGGAGGTTCCCAGATGTTTTGGGGTTGCTTTGCTGTCTCTGGCACTGGACTGCTTGACCGTGTGCATGGCATATGAAGTCTGAAGATTACCAACAAATTTTGCAGCATAATGTAGGGCCCAGTGTAAGAAAGCTGGGTCTCCCCCTCAGAGGTCATGGGTCTTCCAGCAGGACAATGACCCAAAAGACACTTCAAAAAGCACTAGAAAATGGTTTGAGAGAAAGCACTGGAGACTTCTAAGGTGGCCAGCAATAAGTCCAGGCCTGAATCCCATAGAACACCTGTGGAGAGATCTAAAAATGGCAGTTTGGAGAAGGCACCCTTCAAATATCAGGGACCTGGAGCAGTTTGCCAAAGTAGAATGGTCTAAAATTCCAGCAGAGCATTGTAAGAAACTCATTGATGGTTACCGGAAGCGGTTGGTCGCAGTTATTTTGGCTAAAGGTTGTGCAACCAAGTATTAGGCTGAGGGTGCCAATACTTTTGTCTGGCCCATTTTTGGAGTTTTGTGTGAAATGAGCAATGTTTTGCTTTTTGCTTCATTCTCTTTTGTGTTTTTTCATTTAAGACAAATTATATGAAGATAATAATACCAAAGAATTTGTGTTTGCAATCATTTTCAGGAAGAAACTGAGTATTATCTGACAGAATTGCATGGGTGTCAATACTTTTGACCACAACTGTAGGTAATGAGTTCAAACAGGTGCAATTATTACAGGTAATGAGTGCAGATTAGAAGGACTTCTTAAAAAAAATAACAGGTCTGTGAGAGCCAGAATACTTGCTGATAAGTAAGCGATCAAATGCTTATTTTATGCAATAAAATGCAGTTTGATTATTTAAAAACATACAGTGTTATTTTCTGGGGTTTTTTTATTTTTAGATTCTGTCTCTAATAGGCAGTGGCATAAGTGAGGTGAATGGTGTTCATCGGCTATGAACTCTGCTCATCTTATGCATGTCATCATGAGACACTGATGCTGTACTATCATGCGCAGATCAGTATCTCTGTTGGATGTCTGGCTGAACGCTTGCATCATTTCAACATTCAGCATGGCAAATACTGTAGATGTAGCAGAGCTAGACTCACTGCTGGTCAAAATGGATGATTTTCTCATCGGACAGATGAGATATTTGGTGGTTTATTATTTTTGTCTTTTACAGGTGACATGGGCTTAAGTGGATTAGGAGGAAAATTGATTATAACTTTGTTTTTGCTTTAAAATCAAATAAAGGTGACAGAGTTTTATTTCTAATAAAGGACTTTATTCTGGCTGGGAGTTTTTTTTTACAATCTAACTATTGGGTTATGAATGGGGATGTTTTAAACAATGCCGTCTCTATTACTAACCCCTGGGCTTGATGTCAGTTGCCAATACAAAGCTGAAATCAACCCCTATACTATTACCCCACTTGCCAATTTTATAGAGCAAAGGCTAAGTGCCAGGATTGATGCATTTTATGGATGTGCCATTTGTGGGGTGGCTTAGAGCTGATATTTGTAGTCTGGGAGGGGAAGAAAACCGCAAAACCTCTCTGCTTTTTTGCTGTTGTCTTCTAATATTGGAGGATTTTTTAGTCCTCTTTTTGTGCTATTTCATTGTTAGGATTTAGTGTTAGGACCCGTAAACGTGCGGACCTTTGGCGCAGGTTACGGGCTCACGTGTTTTGTCCAAAGTATCAGCTAATACTCCACATTTTTTATGCGTTTTTTGCACTTTTTATTAACGGTGCAGTTGGGCCTATTTGGTCTTGTAAACTGCGGTGTTTGTTTACATGGCATGCATTTTGATAGCGCTGGGCAGCCCGCCTGAGCTAATAGAAGGGTTACACTACTAGGCTGTTAACCTGGATGCTGTGCATTGCCATAGTGTGTGCAGCGCCACATACAAGTTTTTTATTGTGCATTAACATACCAGGCAACCGCCCCCTCCATGTATTGGTAGGCTGTGAGCGGTTGTTTCATCGATATTCTTGCACCTGTGTTGCCATCTTAATTATATAAGTCCACTGCATCCTGATAGTACATTTGTCTGGAGGCCTGGACGGGTAAACCTATCTGCTTTTTTGCTGTTTTCTTCTATTATTGGAGGATTTTTAAGTCCTCTTTTTGTGCTATTTCAGCAGTAGTCTGGGAGGGGGCCAATATCCATGGCCCCTTCCTGACCTATTATTATCAGCTCACAGCGGTGTGCTTAGCCTTTGCTGGTTATTAATTATATGGGTCTTCTAGATGAGTTTTTGAGGGTGGATTCACCATTGTAATAACCAGTAAAGGATAAGCATACAGTTTTGAGCTGATATTAATAGCCTGGGTAGCTGCATGTTTATAACCCCCTTCCCGGGCTATAAACCTCTACCACAGCTGTTGACTTTCCCTCTGCTGGATATTAAAATTTCAGGGGACCACACAACATTGTTTTCTTTAAGTTATTTAATTATTAGCTAAATGCTAAATATTCGTACATTAAACTACACACTGAAAGCAATGATTATATATCTTACATATTTCTACCTGGGTTCTGTGCCCTAACATTGATCCATTTTTTGTCTGTATCTGAAAAACAAACATAGCATTAATCAATGACATGGGACATTATTACAGAATAAGCATTTCCAACTTCTCCAGTTTTCTAATTTTAATTACCAATATGTTTACTTATTCCCTATATTTTACTTATATCCTTATGTAATTAAGTCATATTGAAAATGAGCTTGGTATTACACAGAAGATTAACAGTGGAAAACGACCACATAGTACATCTATTTTGCTATTATATTATTTATGCTGCTTACATTGTATTAGTCATATGTTACATTATATTATTTATGTTACTTCCTTTCAAACGTTCAAACATTTACAAGACAATTTTAATAAAGTGCCCGTGCCTTTAATAAGGTGCCAATAGTGCTACAATCTTTTCATAATACAAATACCTCAACCTTGCAAGCAAGATGTACACACGTGGTCAAAATTGTTGGTACCCCTCATTTCATGACAGAAAAACCCACAATGGTCATAGAAATAAGTTGAATCTGACAAAAGTAATAATAAATAATATGAAAATGAACAAATGAAAGTCAGACATTGCTTTTCAACCATGCTTCCACAGAATTTTTAAAAAAATAATACTCATGAAATAGGCCAGGACATAGATTTTTTATTCATTACTAGCTGAAGAGCTCGGCATTGCCTGGGTATAACAACCAACTGTGGTTAGTTATAACAAATTATAATGATTTTATTGCACATAAAAACCATGCATCTAATCCTATCCTGTGTGATACTGACTGCTGAGCCGTGTATCTAATACTATTCTGTGTGATACCGTGTGCTGAGCTGCATATCTAATCCTATCCTGTGTGATACTGTCTGCTGAGCCGCGTATCTAATCCTGTCTTGTGTGATACTGACTACTGAGCCGTGTGTCTAATCTTATCCTGTGTGATACTGACTGCTGAGCTGTGTATCTAATCCTCTCCTGTGTGATACTGACTGCTGAGCTGTGTATCTAATCCTATCCTGTGTGATACTGCCTGCTGCGCCATGTGTCTAATCCTCTCCTGTGTGATACTGACTGCTGAGCTGTGTATCTAATCCTCTCCTGTGTGATACTGACTGCTGAGCTGTGTATCTAATCCTATCCTGTGTGGTACTGACTGCTGAGCCATGTATCTAACACTATCCTGTGTGATACTTGGCTCCCCCTGCAGTCTGTGTCAGAGGGTGGTCTGTGTTGGCACAGTAATAAATTGTGTTATTTCCAGCTTTACAGAAGGACGATAACACCATAGAAATGATAAGAATAATAGGCCTCAGTTAACACAACTGTCTGCAAAGAAAACTTTTGCTGATAGTAACCAATCACCACTCATTTTTCATCTTTTAAACAGCTCTGGGACAGCGTGGCGAGTTTTGAGTGGCGACTTTTGTGTTTCGACTTTTATGTGGCGAGGCTGGTGTATGTTTGGTGAAATGTGTGCTGAGGGTGGTATATGAATTGAAGCACGTGGTAGTGTGTGGCGCATTTTGTGTGCGTCTTCATATCCCCCGTGTGTGGTAAGTATCCTATGTCAGGGCCCCACCTTAGCAACTGTACGGTATATACTATTTGGCGCCATCGTTCTCATTCTTGAAGTCCCCCTTGTTCACATCTGGCAGCTGTCAATTTGCCTCCAACACTTTTCCTTTCACTTTTTCCCCATTATGTAGATAGGAGCAAAATTGTTTGGTGAATTGGAACATGCGGGGTTAAAATTTCACCTCACAACATAGCCTATGACGCTCTCGGGGTCCAGACGTGTGACTGTGCCAAATTTTGTGGCTGTAGCTGCGACGGTGCGGATGCCAATCCCGGACATACATACACACATACATACACACCCACATTGAGCTTTATATAGTAGACTGGCTGAAGAGCCCGGCATTGCCTGGGCATAGTATCCAACTGTGGTTAGTTATAATAAATTATAATGATTATATTGCACATAAAAACCGTGCATCTAATCTTATCCTGTGTGATACTGACTGCTGAGCCGTGTATCTAATCCTATCCTGTGTGATACTGTCTGCTGAGCCGTGTATCTAATACTATTCTGTGTGATACTGACTGCTGAGCTGCATTTCTAATCCTATCCTGTGTGATACTGTCTGCTGAGCCGTGTATCTATTCCTATCATGTGTGATACTGACTGCTGAGCCGTGTGTCTAATCCTCTCCTGTGTGATACTGTCTGCTGAGCTATGTATCTAATCCTATCCTGTGTGATACTGACTGCTGAGCTTGGTATCTAATCCTATCCTGTGTGATACTGACTGCTGAGCTGTGTATCTAATCCTATCCTGTGTGATACAGTCTGCTCAGCTGTGTATCTAACCCTATCCTGTGTGATACTGTCTGCTGAGCCGTATTCTCACACTATTCTGTGTGATACTGTGTGCTGAGCTGCGTATATAATCATATCCTGTGTGATACTGTCTGCTGAGCCGTGTATCTATTCGCATCCTGTGTGATACTGACTGTTGAGCTTTGTATCTAATCCTATCCTGTGTGATACTGACTGCTGAGCCGTGTGTCTAATCCTCTCCTGTGTGATACTGTCTGCTGAGCTATGTATCTAATCCTATCCTGTGTGATACTGACTGCTGAGTCGTGTATCTAATCCTATCCTGTGTGATACTCACTGCTGAGCTGTGTATCTAATCCTATCCTGTGTGATACTCACTGCTGAGCTGTGTATCTAATCCTATCCTTTGTGATACAGTCTGCTCAGCTGTGTGTCTAATCCTATCCTGTGTGATACAGTCTGCTGAACCGTGTATCTAATCCTATCCTGTTTGATACTGGGCTCCCCCTGCAGTCTGTGTCAGAGGGTGGTCTGTGTTGGCACGGTAATGAATTGTGTTATTTTCAGCTTTACAGAAGGACGATAACACCATAGAAATGATAAGAATAATAGGCCTCAGTTACCACAACTGTCTACAAAGAAAACTGTTGCTGATAGCAACCAATCACAGCTCATTTTACATCTTTTAAACAGCTCTGGGACAGCGTGGTGAGTTTTGAGTGGCGACTTTTGTGTTTCGACTTTTATGTGGCGAGGCTGGTGTATGTTTGGTGGAATGTGTGCTGAGGGTGGAATATGTGTTGAAGCACGTGGTAGCGTGTGGCGCATTTTGTGTGTGTGTTCATATCCCCGTGTGTGGTGAGTATCCCATGTCAGGGCCCCACCTTAGCAACTGTACGGTATATACTCTTTGGCGCCATCACTCTCATTCTTTAAGTCCCCCTTGTTCACATCTGGCAGCTGTCAATTTGCCTCCAACACTTTTCCTTTCACTTTTTCCCCATTATGTAGATGTGTAACTGCAAAATTTTGTGGCTGCAGCTACGACAGTGCAGATGCCAATACATACATACACTTTTTCCCCATTATGTAGATTAGGGGTAAAATTGTTTGGTGAATTGGAGCGCTCGGGGTTAAAATTTCACCTCACAACTTAGCCTATGACACTCTCGGGGTCCAGACGTGTGACTGTGCCAAATTTTGTGGCTGTAGCTACGACGGTGCAGATGCCAATCCCGGACATACATATATACATACACACGCACACATTGAGCTTTATACAGTGGCATGCAAAAGTTTAGGCACCCCTGGTCAAAATTACTGTTATTGTGAACAGTTAAGCAAGTTGAAGATAAAATGATCTCTAAGAAGCCTAAAGTTAAAGATGACACATTTGTTTTGTATTTTAGGCTAAAAAGTAATACACATTGTAATTTTTTCACATTTTAAAAATTACAAAAAAAAATGGTCCAATGCTAACGTTTGGGCACCTTTGGAGATTTTTGTGCTCAGATAACTTTGACCACTCCTCCTCCTCCTCACTGCTGGCGATATCTCTCCAAATCCTGGTCCTCCTCACCACATTCCCACAGTCATTTCTACCTCCCATCCACACCCAATCACAACTTTCCGTAACCACTCCAACCTTTTACACATTCGCCAAGCCCCAGCTTCCCCAGTCCTACTGAAAAGAGCTAGGTGGAACGCTCGCTCTGTCTGCAACAAACTTTCTTTCATCCATGATCTTTTTATTACTAACAAACTTTCCTTCCTTGCCATCACCGAAACCTGGCTCACCTCCTCTGACACAGCCTCTCCTGCTGCACTCTCATATGGTGGTTCCACCTTTCCCACACCCCCCACCCCAGCTGCAAGCATGGTGGAGGAGTTGGTTTTCTCCTGTCAGATAACTGCTCCTTCACCCCAATCCCACTGCCGCCCTCTGTTACCCTCCCTTCCTTTGAGGTGCACTCTGTGCGCATCTACTCTTACTGCCCTCCAGGGTCAGCCACCATCTTCTTTGACCACTTCACCACCTGGCTACTTCATTTCCTTTCCACTGATATCCCCACTATCATCTTGGGTGACTTCAACATCCCCATTGACACTTCCCTCTCAGCTGCCACTAAACTTCTATCTCTCACTTCCTCCTTCGGCCTCACTCAATGGTCTTCTGCAGCCACTCAAAAAGATGGCCACACACTAGACCTCATCTTCACCCGCCTCTGCTCCCTATCTAGCCTCTCTAACTCACCTCTTCCTCTCTCTGACCACAACCTACTTATATTCTCTTCCCTCTCCTCCTCAGGTCCTCAATCCCCACCTCAAAAACTCGCACACCCTCGCAGAAATTTTCAACACCTCGATCTACACTCACTGTCTGAATCCCTCCTCCCTCTATCAGACATAAGTTCCCTACACAATGCGGATGCTGCTGCCGCTCTATATAACACCACAATAGCTGTAGCTTTGGAATCAGTTGCCCCTCTCAAACATACCAAAACTCGCAAAATCAACAGACAGCCCTGGCACACCAGTCTGACCAAAGAACTGAGGTGGGCTTCCAAGGCTGCTGAGCGGAGATGGAAAAAATCCCACTCCAATGAGGACTTCATCACATTCAAACAGTCCCTCACTACTTTCAAGGCCACACTTGCTGCAGCAAAACAAACCTACTTCTCATCTCTCATATCCTCCCTGTCTCACAACCCTAAACAGTTATTCAACACCTTCAATTTTCTCCTCCGCCCACCAGCACCTCCTCCCTCTCCACTCATCTCAGCTGAAGACTTTGCCTCATTTTTCAAGGAGAAGATTGATAGCATCAGAGACAGTTTTGGTCAGCAACCCCCAGTGACCTTCCTCCTACCTGCCCTGCCCTCCTCCCCCTAAGCCAACTCTCAAGATCACATCTCACTACCTGTGCACTTGACCCGATCCCATCCCACTTCATCCCAAACCTCACCACAGTCTTCATCCCAACCCTAACCCATCTCTTCAACCTATCACTAACAACTGGTGTTTTCCCCTCAAGCTTTAAACATGCCTCAATCACACCTATCCTCAAAAAGCCCTCTCTTGACCCATCCTCTGTATCTAGCTATCACCCTATATCACTTCTCCCCTATGCCTCAAAACTACTGGATCAACACGTCCATCTTGAACTATCCTCCCACCTCTCTTCTTGCTCCCTCCTTGACCACTTGCAATCTGGCTTCCGGCCACACCACTCCACTGAAACTGCCCTAACTACGGTCACCAATGACCTACTAGCCGCCAAGGCCAAGCGACACTACTCTGTCCTCCTCCTCCTGGACCTGTCCTCTGCCTTTGACGCAGTGGACCATTCCCTATTACTACATTCCCTCTCATCTCTTGGTATCACAGACTTGGCCCTATCTTGGATTGCGTCATACCTAGCAGACCGGACATTCAGAGTCTCCCATTCGCACACCACCTCCTGTTATGAATGGGTCACCGAGGAGAAAAAACAACACAAGCTAAGTCTCAGAAAACCAGAGAGGTTGGTAACTATGCAGATTGCAGATCCCTGATCCTAACCACACAACTAGCAGCAGTCGTGGAGCGTACCTACGATGAATCTAGACGCCTCGTCACAACCGGAGGACTACATAAGCGTAAAGCAAGAAAAGGGGAAAACTAACTGCCCCAGAGCAGACCCCAAAGGAAAGACAGCCCCCACACATGTATTGACGGTGAAACAAGATGAAAACACAAACACAGGCAGGAAAATAGGCTGAGCAAATGATGGGGCCAAACTAGCTAGAAAGGATAGGAAAGGAAAGACACTGTCTGCAATCTTCCAAAAACCCTACAAAAATAATGTCCAACACTTCTGATAGCAAAATTAGCCTTGAAGTCACTAGACTTCTCCCTCTATATCAGCACTTTGAAATATTCTGAGACAGAGCAAAAAGAGGCCAATCTAATAAGGGACAAAAAAGGCAAATTTGCAAATACAGATAAATAAGAGTGGAAATTCAGCACACCCCCAGCCGGGGCTGGCTGACCAGACAAAAAACTGAATAGACCAGCAAAAGCAAGTGTGAACATTAGCAAAAAAACTTAGCTTGAGAAGCCTGGAACAGAGCTGAAGTCCAAGACCTGAGAAGCAGACTGAATCACCAGCACCAGGATAGGGCGTCAGCTGTCTTATATCCAGTCTGATACTCCAGAGATCCAATCATTATCCTCATCATCAGGTGGCAGATCACTACCAATTAAACCAACCTCACTACCTCCTGTCACCACCAGAGGGAGAACGGAAGGAGAACTCTCAACTGGTGGAGCAGAAAATGAGTTCACAACAGCAATCCTTTCTTCACAAAGAACCTTTTTTGCTGTCTCCACAGACACAGTAATTGAGGGTCTGCATCGCCTCTGCAACATCTACCGGGAGGTTTTCCCGCGATGAGTAATTCCCAAATTTCTGCTAACACTCGACTGTACTTGTATCCATGTAGTTTCCAGTAGTGGAGAGTCTGGACTGGCTTATTGAGATTGAAATATATATGAAGATTTAAAAGTACCACAACACTGTATACTGTTTACGCTTTGACTACCTTTCCCTTTTTCTACTTTTTAAATTCTGGTGTAATACATAGTGAGCCTGTGAGTGTCTGTGTCTGATGCCGGAAGTATAGACGGAAATTTACAATTACCCCTAGACTGGATACACCTGCTATGTGCTGATACAGTACCTTTGTTCCAAATTTTGTATTACAGTATCATCCATAGTGAGTGAGCGTGTGTGGTTTACGCCTTCCATATATATGGTGAATCGGAGATACCAATTTTTACCCTATACTCGACACAGCTTGTATCTTGTTATACAGTACCTTTGTTCCACATTTAGTATTACGGTCAAATCCATACTGAGTAAGTGTCTGAGAGTGACTACGGGACTATGTATACGGAGATTTCAATTGTACCCTATAATATATATACTTGCTATCATGTTATCCAGTAGCATTTTTACAACATTTTATATTATGGTCAAACCCAGAATGAGTGAGCGTCTGAGGGTGACTCCGGAATTATATACCGAGATTTCAAATTTGGCCAACACTGTATACAGCTGTACGCTTCTGATACAGTAACCTTTTTAGCTATTTAGATTCTGGTGTAATCCATAATGAGCCTGTGAACGTCTGTCTGTTACTCTGGCAATATACTAGGAGCTTTAAGATTGCCCCAACACTGTATACAGCTATATGCTTGTGTTACATTACCCATTTACAGCTTGTATGTATATGGAGATTCAGAATGTTTACACTATACTATATATACGTTGTATCTGGTGATACTGTACCCTTTTTCAACTTTTTATTTTATTGGGTAATCCATATTGAGCCTGTGAGCATCTGTGTATGAATCATTAAATATATACAGAGATTTACTGTTATCCATAGACTGTATAGAGGTGTACACTTCTGATACAGTACCATATATCTGCTGGTATTTTGGGTCCATTTTCCAAAACATGAGGAAGTATGGTGGAAGAGGATGAGGATGTGGCCATGGGGGGCCACCTGGTACTGATGGTGGTGGTGGTGGTGCATCTGCTGGCAGTGCCAAAAAACACAATAGCAGTTAAGGCAGGAGGTGTTGAGCCTGCATCATGGTGTAGCTCTGGAAGGCCTGTAAGGCTCTGTTTTCTGGGAGTAGGTAGACTGCTTTTAAAGCCAGAGCATCAGAAACTGTTTTTGGCTTACATTGCTGAAACAGCCTCCAGCTCTATCGCCTCCTCTTCTGAAGTTTAATAAAATGCAAGCACTGAGTCGTATCTGCAGGCTTCAGGTCAGGAGCAACCCCTTTCCTTGACTCCTTCACCCACACCAAAAGTGAAGGATGCGGCAGCACGCACTTCAGATTACTTCATGGAGATCGTTTCAACAGAGCATCATCCATGAGGCCCATCATATACTGGAGCATTGTAAATGGGGCAGATCAGACACTGGAGCAGCATCTATGGGGTACATGATACACTGGAGCATTAGAAATGGAGCCCATTATATATGGAGCATTATTAGGGCCCATCATACACTGGAGCATCACCCATGAGGCCCATCATATACTGGAGCATTATTTGGAGCTCATCATATACTGAATGGAACATTATATGTGACCAATAGTGTTGAGCTATACCATTCGATACCCAAAAATATCGTATCGGATGGTATCGCCCGATACAAAAAAAATATCGGGTATCGCCGATTCCGATACCGGAAGTCCCATTCAAGTCAATGGGACTTCCGGTATCGGAATTAAAAAAAGCCCTTTATTTCCTTGTTGGCTAATTCTACATAATTGAAAACAAATAAGAATCATGTAGAATGTATTGTGGGAGGTGGAGGAGACATTAAAATCAAAGTGGTTTATTCAAATCACATGGCATAGCATTAATTCCAATTTTTTTTTTCAATACGTTCGGAGTTAAAAAGATATTGACTATGTTAACCTTTTTTATATTTTGTCAGATATGTACTGTATGTTTCACAACTTCCATGCTCTTCACCTTCTTTTGTACTTCTCTCACACTTTCTCCTTCATGATCCGCAGCAGTAGCATTTTTTTCATCAACTTTTTCTTCACCTTATTCATCTTCTTCTTCTTCATCTTCTTCCCATTAATTTTTTTTTCCATTCTTCATATTCTTCTTATTCAGCTATTATTAATTTTAATATGCTATTTCTTCATCTTCTTCCTATTCTTCTTCGTCTTCATTTTCTTATGGTGACAGGCATTCCTGTAGTACTTATCTATAAAAGTTATAAGATTACACCTTACGTTCTGCCTGTCACAAAAGATTTACAACAGGATTTGTCCGCGTTCAGTTTGGCCTGCAGCAGCAGGCATTTTCCAGGGGCACCACGAGGAGGAACGGACTCACCCCCATTTACTGCTTAGTCTTCTTCTGCTTATAATTTTGATTTCTTCTATGCTGATTTTTAGTCTTATGCTTAATGCTCTTCTGCTTTCTGTTCTTCTGCTTTTGCTTCTTCTGCTTCTTGTTCTTCTGTCTTTTGTTCTGTATCTTGGTGGTTGTCTTCATGTTCTTTGTCCTCTTGGTCTTATTATTTAGGGTCATATTTCTGGTCTTCTTTGGTGTGGTCTTCAGGGTCGTCGTCATCAGGGTCGTCGTCATGGAGATCAATAAGGATTACCAAAGACAATTTCAAAAAGCTTGATCTTGTAAATGTAGCAGAAGGTACAAGAAGGCTGAGAAACTGGCGAGAACCAGCAGACAGTGCTGGCATCCGGATGGGTAGCAGAAGGAACAAGAGCCAATGGCACTACCGAGGACCAACTGACGGTGCTGGACCACGGTTACTAAGCAGAAGGTACCTGTGCTAAAAAGCACTACCAAGGACCAGCTGACGGTGCTGGACCTCGGATACCGAGATGGAGGCACCTAGGCCAAAGGCTGTGGCGAGAACCAGCAGACAGTGCTGGCACCCGGATGGGTAGCAGAAGGAACAAGAGCCAATGGCACTACCAAGGACCAACTGACGGTGCTGGACCACGGTTACTAAGCAGAAGGTACCTGTGCTAAAAAGCACTACCAAGGACCAGCTGACGGTGCTGGACCTCGGATACCGAGATGGAGGCACCTAGGCCAAAGGCTGTGGCGAGAACCAGCAGACAGTGCTGGCACCCGGATGGGTAGCAGAAGGAACAAGAGCCAATGGCACTACCGAGGACCAACTGACGGTGCTGGGCCACGGTTACTAAGCAGAAGGTACCTGTGCTAAAAAGCACTACCAAGGACCAGCTGACGGTGCTGGACTTCGGATACCGAGATGGAGGCACCTAGGCCAAAGGCTCTGGCGAGAACCAGCAGACAGTGCTGGAACCCAGGTGGGTAGCAGAAGGTACCCATTCAAAGCAAAGTAGCCAGGCCACAAGCCGGCCACAGTTACCGAAACCCACAGTCCTACAGGGGGTCCATGTCCCATTGGCACTACGGATCCAGCCTTCAGTGCCAGTTCCCGCAGCCCACATAGGAGTCACCTAAACTGCAGGCACCGTAGAGTCGGCTAACCCGGCCGCAAGATGACAGGACAACGGATTGGTGGCATAGTGACCTTGACACTACCCGGAAACAGCAGGCGTGCTGGAACCAGGCTGGGCAACAGGGAGTCCCCGTGCCAAAGACACTGCCGAGAACCAGCTGACGGTGCTGGAACCCAGATGGGTAGCAAAAGCTACAAGAGCCAATGGCACTACCGAGAAACAGCTGACGGTGTCGGACCACGGTTACTAGGCAGGAGGTACCTGTGCTAGAAAGCACTACCAAGGACCAGCTGACGGTGCTGGACTTCGGATACCGAGATGGAGGCACCTAGGCCAAAGGCTCTGGCGAGAATCAGCAGACAGTGCTGGAACCCGGGTGGGTAGCAGAAGGTACCCATTCAAAGCAAAGTAGCCAGGCCGCAAGCCGGCCGCAGTTACCGAAACCCACAGTCCTACAGTGGGTCCATGTCCCATTGGCACTACGGATCCAGCCTTCAGTGCCAGTTCCCGCAGCCCACATAGGAGTCACCTAAACTGCAGGCACCGTAGAGTCGGCTAACACGGCCGCAAGACGACAGGACAACGGATTGGTGGCATAGTGACCTTGACACTACCCGGAAACAGCAGGCGTGCTGGAACCAGGCTGGGCAACAGGGAGTCCCCGTGCCAAAGACACTGCCGAGCACCAACTGGCGTTGTTGGAGCCCAGGGACAATCATGGTGTAGGCCGAGGCCTACTTGGTGGTAGTTTTAGATTGTTTGTAGGTTACAACAGACTGTCAACGTGCTCCAATTAGGCATCTGTCTCCAGTCTGTTTCCAGGATTTCACGTAACCACCAACACCGCCAGTTTATGCGTACAGCAGCCGTCTGCCCAATCCACACGTGTTCCTGGGTTACTGGGTTTCTTTAATGTCAGCAGATCCCCTGAAGTGTGTCTGCCACTGTCTCCTGCTCTGTCCACATTCCCACTGCTTGCAGTGGGAAGGTGGACAGCGCAGGAGACAGTGGCGGACACATATTGGGGGATCTGCTGACGTTACAGAACCCCAGTAACAAAGGAACACGTGTGGAATGCGTGGACGGCAACTGTGAGCAGGAACTGGCGGTGTTGGAGGTCAGGGGAAATACTAGAGACAGAGTGGAGACAGAGGCCAAATCAGAGAATGTTTAAATCTGAAGTAGTTACAATTTGGAGGCAGCAGCAGTTTGCCCTCCACACAGCAGGGGATCAGCTGACGTTACCAAACCCCACTTTCACATGAACGAGTGTGTTTTTCTGTGTGGACAGCACTTCCGAGCACCAACTGGCGTTGTTGGAGCCCAGGGACAATCATGGTGCAGGTCGAGGCCTACTAGGAGCCTGGTGTAAAGTTGAGGTATTTTGACGTTAGAGGGAGCAGGACACTTTGCCAAACACACAGTAGGGGATCAGCCGACGTTACCGACCCCCACTTTCACATGAACAAGTGTTTTTTTCTGTGTGGACAGCACTTCCGAGCAACAACTGACGATGTTGGAGCCCAGGGATAGTCATTTTGTAGGCTGAGGCCTACTTGGAGGCAATTTAAGATCAGACGTTGTTTGAATTTGGAGGCAGCCGCAGTTTGCCCTCCACACAGCAGGGGATCAGCTGACGTTACCGACCCCCACTTTCACATGAACAAGTGTGCTTTTCTGTGTGGACAGCACTTCCGAGCACCAACTAGCGTTGTTGGAGCCCAGGGACAATCAGGGTGCAGGCCGAGGCCTACTAGGAGCCAGGTGTAAAGCTGTGGTATTTTGAATTTGGAGGTAGCAGCAGTTTGCCCTCCACACAGCAGGGGATCAGCTGACGTTACTGACCCCCACTTTCACATGAACAAGTGTTTTTTTCTGTGTGGACAGCACTTCCGAGCACCAACTAGCGTTGTTGGAGCCCAGGGACAATCAGGGTGCAGGCCGAGGCCTACTAGGAGCCAGGTGTAAAGTTGAGGTATTTTGACGTTAGAGGGAGCAGGACACTTTGCCATACACACAGCAGGGGATCAGCCGACGTTACCGACCCCCACTTTCACGTGAACAAGTGTTTTTTTCTGTGTGGACAGCACTTCCGAGCAACAACTGACGATGTTGGAGCCCAGGGACAATCATGGTGCAGGCCGAGGCCTACTAGGAGCCAGGTGTAAAGTTGAGGTATTTTGACGTTAGAGGGAGCAGAACACTTTGCCATACACACAGCAGGGGATCAGCCGACGTTACCGACCCCCACTTTCACATGAACAAGTGTTTTTTTCTGTGTGGACAGCACTTCCGAGCAACAACTGACGATGTTGGAGCCCAGGGATAGTCATTTTGTAGGCTGAGGCCTACTTGGAGGCAATTTAAGATCAGACGTTGTTTGAATTTGGAGGCAGCAGCAGTTTGCCCTCCACACAGCAGGGGATCAGCTGACGTTACCGACCCCCACTTTCACATGAACAAGTGTGTTTTTCTGTGTGGAGAGCACTTCCGAGCACCAACTAGCGTTGTTGGAGCCCAGGGACAATCAGGGTGCAGGCCGAGGCCTACTAGGAGCCAGGTGTAAAGTTGAGGTATTTTGACGTTAGAGGGAGCAGGACACTTTGCCATACACACAGCAGGGGATCAGCCGACGTTACCGACCCCCACTTTCACATGAACAAGTGTTTTTTTCTGTGTGGACAGCACTTCCGAGCAACAACTGACGATGTTGGAGCCCAGGGACAATCATGGTGCAGGCCGAGGCCTACTAGGAGCCAGGTGTAAAGTTGAGGTATTTTGACGCAAGAGGGAGCAGGACACTTTGCCATACACACAGCAGGGGATCAGCCGACGTTACTGACCCCCACTTTCACATGAACAAGTGTGTTTTTCTGTGTGGACAGCACTTCCAAGCACCAACTAGCGTTGTTGGAGCCCAGGGACAATCAGGGTGCAGGCCGAGGCCTACTAGGAGCCAGGTGTAAAGCTGTGGTATTTTGAATTTGGAGGCAGCAGCAGTTTGCCCTCCACACAGCAGGGGATCAGCTGACGTTACTGACCCCCACTTTCACATGAACAAGTGTGTTTTTCTGTGTGGACAGCACTTCCAAGCACCAACTAGCGTTGTTGGAGCCCAGGGACAATCAGGGTGCAGGCCGAGGCCTACTAGGAGCCAGGTGTAAAGCTGTGGTATTTTGAATTTGGAGGCAGCAGCAGTTTGCCCTCCACACAGCAGGGGATCAGCTGACGTTACTGACCCCCACTTTCACATGAACAAGTGTGTTTTTCTGTGTGGACAGCACTTCCGAGCAACAACTGACGATGTTGGAGCCCAGGGATAGTCATTTTGTAGGCTGAGGCCAACTTGGAGGCAATTTAAGATCAGACGTTGTTTGAATTTGGAGGCAGCAGCAGTTTGCCCTCCACACAGCAGGGGATCAGCTGACGTTACTGACCCCCACTTTCACATGAACAAGTGTGTTTTTCTGTGCGGACAGCACTTCTGAGCCCAACTGGCGGTGTCGGAGCCCAGGGAAAATCAGGTAGTAGGCCGAGGCCTACCTGGTGGCAGTTTGCGATTGTTTCTAGACTACTACTAACTGTCAACGTACTCCAATTAGGCCTCTGTCTTCACTCTGTTTTGAGTATTTCCTCTGGCTTCCAACCACGCCAGTTGATGCTCTGAAATGCCGTCTGCACAACCCACACTTGTTCCTGTGTTACTGGGGTTCTGTAACAGCAGCTTCTCCCTAGAGGTGAGTCAGGCAATGTCTCCTGCTCTGTCCACATTTCCACTACAAGTAGTGGGAATGTAGACAAAGCAGGAGACATTGCCGTGCTCACCTCTGGAGATGAGCAGATGTTACAGGACCCAGGTAACACAGGAACAAGTGTGGATTGTGCAGACGGCACTTGAGAGCAGAAGCAGGCGGTGTTGTAGGCCGGAGGAAATACTCAAAACAGAGTGGAAACAGAGGGCAAATCAGAGAACATATTAAATCAGAGGTAGTCAGAAGTTGTAGGCAGCAGAAGAGTTTGCCGTACACACAGCAGGGGATCAGCTGACGTTACCGAACCCCACTTACACATGAGTGAGTGTTTTGTCTGTGCGGACAGCACTTCTGAGCACCAACTGGCAGTGTCGGAGCCCAGGGAAAATCAGGTAGTAGGCCGAGGCCTACTTGGAGCCAGGTGTAAATCTGAGGTTGTTTGACTGTGGAGGGAGCAGGACACTTTGCCATACACACAGCAGGGGATCAGCTGACATTACCGAACCCCACTTACACATGAGCGAGTGTTTTGTCTGTGTGGACAGCACTTCTGAGCAACAACAGGCGTTGCTGTAGCCCAGGAAATAAAGTTCAGGTCATAGAAACATGAACACAACAGGAGACCTGGATCCTGTTGCCAGCCAATTATTTATTCTGGAAGAGGACTGGCAAATTCAGGTGAGATCCAGGCCTTGTTCATTTTCAGAAAAGTAAGCCGGTCAACATTATCGGCCGATAGTCACGTGCAACGGTCTGTTACCACACCACCTGCAGCACTAAAGACACGTTCCGATAATACACTGGCAGCAGGGCAAGCCAGCACCTCCAATGCCTACTGGCTATGCTCTGGCCATGTATCCAGCTTAGAGACCCAATACTTGAACGGGGAAGAGCCGTCTGGGAGAACACTAACAGGGCAAGACAAGTAGTCTGTCACCATCTGACGGAAACGTTGCCTCCTGTTGACTGGAGCCGTCTGTGATGGTGTAGCCGTTTGTGGCGGTCCCACAAAACTTTTCCACATTTGGGCCATACTGGCCTTGCCTTGTCCTGCGGCACTGCCTCTGCTACCTCTTTGTGCAGAGCTTCCTCCACTGCCTCTACCCACATGGCTGCTTTGAAAAGCACTACCAGCAACACTTGCGGGGGGAATGGAGAACATGATGGCCTGCACAAGTGTTTCTTAGTACTCCCGCATTTTTCGCTCCCGGTTCAACTGTGGTATGAGGCTTTGTAAGTTGTCCCGGTAGCGAGGATCTAGGAGGGTGTACACCTAATAATCAGCCGTGTGGAGAATGTTGGCGATGCGGCGGTCATTTAACAAGCACTGCAGCATGAAATCAACCATGTGATGCAGACTGCCAACTGGACCGGAAACGCTGTCCCCAGCTTGAGGCAGCATCTCTGCCTGCTCAGCATCACCCCACCCTCGCTGTACACACTGACTACTAGAGCCTTGTGTACCTCCCTCCTCTGGAGAGATGTGTTCCTCCTCCTCCATTGACTCCTCGTCATCCTCCTCACTAAGTGTCCCCTGCCTGGGCCTTTGTGTGGAAGCACGTTGCGCAGATTTGCCAGAAGCAGATGGCATTTCTGACTGCTCATCCTCGACCTCTTCAAAAACCTCCTCACTTAGTGCTTGTAAGGTTTTTTGAAGCAGACAGATGAGGGGGACAGTCATGCTGATTAGTGCATCATCTGCACTGGCCATCCGCGTGGAGTCATCGAAGGCACGCAAAACTTGGCAGATGTCCCTCATAGTGGCCCACTCAGTGGTGGTGAAGTGTGTCCGGCGCACAGTGCGACTTGTTTGCGCCTGATGCAGCTGGTACTCGATTACTGCTGCCTGCTGCTCACACAACCGCTCCAACATATGTAACGTTGAATTTCACCTGGTGGGGAGGTCACATATGATGCGATGTTCTGGCAGGCGGAATCGTCGTTGCAGAGATGCAATGCGCGATCTTGCCATGCTGGAACGCCGCAAGTGAGCACACTCTAGGCGAACCTTGTGCAGCAGTGCATCAAGATCCGGATAGTCCCTCAGAAAGCTCTGCACGACCAACTTGAGCACGTGTGCCAGACATGGTATGTGAGTGAGGTTGCCTAGGCCCAGAGCTGCCACTAGATTTCGGCCATTGTCACTCACTACCAAACCTGGCTGGAGATTCGCTGGCACAAACCACACATCGCTCTCCTGCTTGATGGCATTCCAGAGCTCCTGTGCTGTGTGGCTCCGATTCCCCAAAGAAATTAATTTAAGGACAGCCTGTTGACGTTTGGCCACACCCGTGCTCATATCTGGCCTAACAGGCTCATGCAGTGCTGATTCCGAGGAACTAGAGTAGGAGGAGGACTCAATATGTACAGACTGCATTCCTGCAATCCTTGGAGTTGGCAGAATACATACAGAGCCACTCTCCAGATCTGTACCCGGCTCCACAACATTGACCCAATGGGCAGTGAGGGAAAGGTATCGTCCCTGTCCATGGCTACTGGTCCACGCATCGGTGGTCAGGTGGACCTTGCTACTGATGGCATTTAGTAGCGCATTTTTAATTTTTCCCTCCACATGCTTTTGCAGGGCAGGGACGGCTTGCCTGCTGAAATAAAAGCGGCTGGGCACATTGTATTGTGCAACTGCCAATGACATAAAGTTCCGGAAGGTGTCAGTCTCCACTAGCCTGAATGACAGCATCTCAAGGGCCAGTAGTTTGGCAATGCCGGCATTCAGAGCCAGTGCTCGGGGATGGTTTGCCGAGTATGGCCGCTTTTTCTCCCATGCCTGTGCTACCGATTGCTGGTGAGTGGCCTGGGAGAGTGCTGATGACTGCGAACGTGGTTCAGTGGGTGGAATTTCACTGGGTCTCTGGACAACAGTGGCAGTGGTTCTTCCATGGCGTTCCAGTGAGGAAGCCGAACCAGCTGTGTGTGAGCTGGAGGAAGAGGCCCCAACACGAGCTGAAGAGGTGGTAGGTGCTGCTGAAGGTTGGCCTACATCTTCAGTGTGTCTGTGTAACTCCACCTCGTGCTTGGTACGCACATGTTTCCACATATTTGTGGTATTGAGGTTGCTCACATTTTTCCCTCGTTTCACTTTCTGATGACACAGCTTGCATTTGACAAAGCAAATGTCATTTGCAACTGTGTCAAAAAAAGACCACGCACTGCAAGTCCTGGGAGCGCCCGTTTTGTGTTTTGGAAGAGGATTGCTCCTCACGGGTGCCAAAGTGGAGGCTACAGGCAACCAAGTCTGCCCCCGCCCTCTCCCTCCTCTTTTGGCCGTTCAGGGAATCTCTTCCTCAGAGCTGCTCCCACCACCTTCCTGTGGCTGACGCCATGATGGGTCAAGGACCTCATCATCTCCACTCCCCTCTTCAAGCACCGGCTGGTCCTGGGTTGTCTCGCCAGCACCGTACGCACCAGAAATTGGCAACTGAGTCTCATCATCATCAGATGAGCACTGAGGTGTGCTGACAATAGGCACTGGCCCACCCGCCTCTTCAGATTCAGAGGGACAAAGCAGTTGCGCATCACTGCATACTCCCTCTTCTTCACGCTCTAGAATGCTGCTTGGCTGGCCACCTCTTTCCAAGCCAACAGATTCTGAGAACAGAAGTAAAGATTGAGATGGCTCCTGTCCAGGGCTCTCAGACTGCCTGGGCAATTTGGCAGGTGGTGAAGAGACAGATGGTTGCTCTTCAGTGCTCTGGCCTTGGGAGGATGCGGAAGTCATTGAAGTGGATGTGTTAGCTGCCATCCATCCGACAACGGCTTCAATTTGTTCGTCACGCAGCAGTGGGGTACAGCGAGGTCCTACAAAGCTGCGCATGAAGGACTGTTGCATGGTAAAAGTGGGGGATGCCGGGTCACTGGTGGCCGCAGCAGACACCGAATCCCCACGTCCTCTCCCTGCTGAATCCCCCCGTCCTCTCCCTGCTGAAACTCCACGGCCACGACCACGTGCCTTACTCCCTGCCTTCTTCATCTTGGTAGACTGATAAAGATAGGCAGAAAAATAAAAAAGGGGTGGCTTAGTGTTCTTATTCCTGAACACCTGCTAACCAGTATAAGAAACACTAATTTGGCTAAGAGTGTGTGTACTACACTTTAATATGATCTAATGTGGCCTAGACAACTGTAAAGTGGAGTGTTTGGTGAACTTTATTTCCTTTTTTTTGGGGGGGGGAAAGAAAAGGATGTGACCAAAGTTTGAAAGCTATAGTATCACAAACTTTTTGGAGCGATTACAATGCAGGAAGCTAACCTACAATGCAATTGATGAGGCTCCAAAAAATAGGATGATACTAGTCTGGCTGGCCCTGAAGGGCACAAGCCAGCAAAAAGGCTCCTCTATCTAATCCTATATAGTGTTTGCAACCAACCAATGACAATGGATGCGGTTGGAAGCACACTAATATAGGAGCAAAAATCTGGCTAAATTAGCTGCAAAAAAAGGACTATGTATGAGGCAGTGACGCACGCTGAGTGGACTACAGCTAGCGGTGGCTGTAGAACACACTGCAACGTGAGCTGCACTCACACACAGAGAGACCTATCAGACAGCCAAAAACAGTGCAGAGAAATGGGCTATAGCACTGAAAGGCTGCTGAAAGGCTCCGCTGTCCACTCCTTTAGTGTTTGCAACCAACGTATATGGATATGTATGGAAGCACACTATACAGGAGAAAAAAAAAGCAGCAATAAAAGAAAAATGTGTATGAGGCAAGGACACACGCTGGGCGGCCTACAAGCAAACGTGCCTGCAGGACACACTACACAGCGTGGGTCTGCACTCACACAGCCTTTGCAGACAGCTGTGAACACTGCTGCTAGGCAAAAGAAAGCTACAGTGGTGGTTTATGTAGCCTGGATAAAGCACAATATTGTTTTTAGAATCGCTATTTCTAACTGTCCCTCACAGTCTTCAACAGCACCCTGTCCCTAACTGAATTCACAGCAGAGTGACCAGAAATGGCGACTGCAGCGGTTTTTATAGTGCATCATGACATCATTTCAGCAGCCAATCACAGCCATGCCAGTAGTTAACATGCCTACATGCCTATCAGGATGTGCCCACACTTCTGAGGATCCCCATTGGCTGAATCAAATCGAGCGGGCTCCTAGCATTATGGGAACTTCCGATTCCGGTATTCGATATGAAAAAAGTATCGGAACGAAGTATCGGAATCCCGATACAGCTAATATCGGCCGATACCCGATACTTGTGGTATCGGAATGCTCAACACTAGTGACCAATAATTCTGTATGGAGAAATATATGGGGCTCATTAGTCTGTATGGCGCACAATGTGGTTCCCATAATACTGTATGGAGTAATATACTGTCCTTTTTTGAGCTATTGAACAATTTAAAATAGATCAGTCATGTCATGTAAGCAGTGAAGTATTTGTCATTCTACTATACCTATATTTCTGTGCCGTATCGGAGCATCGTGAGTTGTGGTATGTGTTAAAAGGGCGCACTGACACTCTTTAGGCCCAGGGCACACGAAAACCTGGAGCCAGCCCTACCCCCCCACAATTTTAGCCAAATAAGCCCCAGTTTTCAATGCGTAACTATTATTATGAAGTAAATTAAGGTTGACAAGCTTCAGTAGTAAGAATTGATGTTTTTGGCATTGAAATGGGCACTGTAGTTGTGTTTACTGTCCTCCACTTCCTGCCGACTTTGCTTCCCCATTGACTTGCATAGGGTTTCGTGTTTCAGTCGGCGTCTGACTTTTCCCTATTGTCGGCCAAATTCATTTTACCCGACTTTTGCGAAAGTCAGGTTTCAAGACACCTGACTCAACCCTAAAAAAGACAAAGTCGCTCATCTGTATTTAAAAGTAATTTTTCTGGTATTATTAAACCACTGACTGATTTGGCCAAAAAGGCGCTGATGTGGTGAATTGGTCTCCAGAGGCAGTTTCGGCATTTCAGGAGCTTAAGCGGATATTCACTTCTGCTCCAGTACTACAGCAACCTGATGCGTCACTCCCATTTCAGGTGGAAGTACATGCTTCTGAGATTGGTGCAGGAGCCGTTTTGTCCCAAAGAGATCCGGTGACTTCTAAGATGAATCCCTGTGCCTTCTTTTCTCAAAAATTCTCCCCATCTGAACGTAACTATGACATGAAGAATCAGAAATTGTTGGCCGTGAAATGGGCATTTGAAGAGTGGAGACATAGGTTGGAGGGAGCTAGACATCAAGTTGTGTCCTCACCGACTACAAGAATTTGATTTATCTTGAATCAGCCAAACGCTTGAATCCTAGACAGGCTAGGTGGGCCTTGTTTTCACGTGTTTTAATTTTGTGGTCTCTTTTCTTCCGGGCACTAAGAATGTTAAGGCGGACGCCCTTTCTAGGAGTTTTTTTGTGGATTCTCTTGATGTGACCGAGCCTACTACCATTCTAAATGAGGGTATAGTTCTTTACGCCATCTCACCCGATTTGAGATGTGCCCTGGAGGAATTTCAGGAGGACAAACCTGAACGTTGCCCTATGGGAAAATTGTATGTCCCTGACCAGTGGAGGAAAAGAGTAATGTCTGAAATTCATTGCTCCGCGTTGGCTGGTCATCCAGGTATTTTTGGTACCAGAGATTTGGTGAGTCGGTCTTTTTGGTGGCCTGCCTTATCTCGTGATGTCAAGAATTTTGTGCAGTCCTGTGGGACTTGTTCTAGGACCAAGCCCTGTTCTCATTCTTGTGGGTTGTTGATGCCCCTACCGGTGCCCAGGAGGCCATGGACTAATATCTCAATGGATTTTATTTCTGATCTTCCTGTCTCTCAGAGAATGACTGTTTTCTGGGTGATCTGTGATAGATTTTCTAAATTGGTACATCTTGTACCACTCCCAAAGTTGCCATCTTCTGAGTTGGTGCCCTTGTTTTTACAACAGGTGGTTCAGTTGCACGGGATTCCTGCGAACATTGTGTCGGACAGAGGAGTCCAGTTTGTTTCCAGATTTTGGAGAGCTTTTTGTTCCAAACTGGGAATTCAGTTATCTTTCTCCTCTGCATTTCATCCTCAGACAAATGGGCAGACTGAGAGAACAAACCAGACTTTGGAATCCTATTTGAGATGTTTCATATCTGCTGATCAGGATGACTGGGTCTCATTTTTGCCCTTGGCAGAATTTGCGCTAAACAATAGGGCTAGTTCTGCCACTTTGATGTCGCCCTTTTCTGTAACTTTGGGTTTCATCCTCGATTTTCTTCAGGGCAGGTGGAATCTTTGGCCTGCCCAAGTGTGGATTCTGTGGTAGAGAGAATGCAGCAGATTTGGGTCCAAGTGGTGGATAAGTTGTCCCACTCTCATGAAAAAGCCCAACGATTTTCCAACCGGCATAGGACCATTGGTCCCCGGTTTAAAGTGGGTGATATGGTTTGGTTGTCTTCAAAGAATATTCCTATGAAAGTTGCATCTCCAAAATTCAAGCCAAGATTCATTGGATTTTGGGAATCCTTAATCCGTTTCTTTCCATTTGGCTCTTCCAGTTACATTTAAGATTCATAACGTGTTCCATAAATCCTTGTTGAAGAGGTTTGTAGAGCCAGTAGTTCCCATGGCGGCACCTCCTGACCCTGTATTGGTTAAATGTAATTTGGAGTATGGGGTAGAGAAAATATTGGATTCTCGTTTGGCTAGATGGAGACTCCAGTACTTGGTCAAATGGAAGGGTTATGTCCAGGAGGATATTTCTTGGGTCTCTGCTTCTGACATTCATGCCGAAAGATTGGTTCGTGCTTTTCACCGGGCCCATTCTGACCTGCCTGGTGGTGTGAATGAGGGTTCGGTGACACCTCCTCAAGGGCGGGTACTGTTGTGATTTCTCTCTCTGGCTTCCCTCTGGTGATTACTGATGGTAGTGGAGCTGGTCAGATTGACAGAGGGGTTGCGAGTTCTCTTTCTGGACTCCCTCTGGTGGTTACTGGAGGTAGTGGAGTTGATCTGACAGAGGCTTGCCACCTGATAATGAGGAAGACGATTGGATATCTGGGGTTTCTGATTGGGATTTAAGACAGCTGACTCCCTCTGTCCCTGCTGATGATTTTCTTCTTGTTCCTTCTGAGGTCTGATGTCTCCTGCTCTTTTCCTGCATGTTCAGCTAAGTGGTTCATTTGTTATTCTGTTTGCATTTGATCTGGCTTTGTTTATCTTTAATTTGTTCGGGTCAGCCAGCTCCGGCTTGGGCTGTGCTGAATCACCGCCCATATGTTACTGCATGTGCCAGTTTGTTTTGTCGCCTGTTATATTGGTCTCTTTTTGCTTTGCTTTCAGAATATACCAGAGTGCTGATATAGTGGGGCAAAGTCATACGACTTCAGTGTTTTTGTGCATCAGACGTGTTGGACTTTTTGCAGGGTTTTTTGCGTGATTGCAGACAATATCTTTCCTTTCCTGTCCTGTCTAGACAGTGTGGGCCCCATCGTTTGTTCAGTCTATTTTTCTGCCTGCGTTTGTGTTTTCATCTTGTCTCACCAACAATATATGTTTGGGGGCTATCTATTCCTTTGGGGTCTGCTCCGGGGCAGTTTAGATTTCCCCTTTCTTGCTTTAGGCTTATTTAGCTCTCCGGCTGTGCAGAGGCATCTAGAATCATCGTAGGCACGCTCCACGGCTACTGCTAGTTGTGTGGACAGGATCAGGGGTCTGCATCCGCTTAGTTACCAACCTCTCTGGTTTTCTGTGGCTTAGCTTGGGCCTGCTATCCTCCTCGGTGCCCATTCATAACAACAGCCGGCTTCAGCACCAGCCGCCAGGGAGGAGCGCTTTCAAGTAGACGCATCTTCCCCGTCAGCGTCCGTGTGTCCTTGTGGTCCTGATGCCACACACGGTTGCCACACGTGTGCCTCATGCAGGACACATGGACACTGATATCTCTGGAACCGTTTTTTTCGGTACCGGAAATTTCTGGAAGTGTGAAACCGCCCTAAGAAAGATGAAGCCGCTAGTGGCAGAAAGAGCCACACCACCACTTCCACTTGCACCAGCCATTCAAGCACTAACACTACCAACTGCAGGACACAACTGACATTCTTTTCTTTTAGCAAGTGTCTTAGTGGGTGGGAAGTGGAGGGAATAATGGATGATAATGTTTAACAATCATTATGTTACTTCTAACTGTGACACCATTATTTTGAATCAGCGTCCTGCACAGAACAGTCTGGCTGATCACAATTGTCTATGAGGGATAATTTCTAGACCATTTTTAAATAAAAAAGAGTGAAAAGTCTTTCAGTGCAATACTTTTTTATATCTCCTGCGGTTTAAGCATTAGTTACTATGATGAGGTCACTTTGACAATACCAAGGCTATGTTTGTGATAAAATGGTTGAAAGGAGTTGGATAGAGTGTTAGACCTCAGGAGTCCTCAGAGTCTTATATGAAAGCAATTGGGCTGCCTGGTAATTTGTGGAAAATTTCCTCGCAAATTAAATTTTTTAGAACAGAAATTCCTATCTCTGATGAATTTGAATTTCATAAGATATGATTATGCCTAGAAAAAAAGTGAACATAACAGTTTTACCAAGTAGCATATGATAATCAGATATGCTACATAAATGTATTAAAGTTTGTAAATTTTACTAATAAACCTAACTTTCAATAGGGTTTGAATGATTTTTATTGCAACTGTAACTATGTCTGAGAATACGGCTCTATTGGCCAAGAGTAGTTCTCAAAAAATAAGTCATAGTCTGTACCATTCCAAAAAATGTATCTAGGCTGGTAAAGTGGCTTCAATGTTGAACTTAAGTTTTTGTGCTTTTTTTTGTACTAATCAGCCCTCTATAGGCACATATTCACATTGTTTTATGTTCTAGATCATAATAATAACAACTATTATTTTAATATTAGTTCAATAGTTTAACAAATCCTATTGTACTACAATATTTAAATTAAATTTAAAACTCAAGTGCAAAAGCTCCAAAACAACTAGATATGTTTAATTTGCTATGCAATGTGGTTTTAATGGGACTATAACAAAGGCAAGAGATTTTATGAAGTGATGCTATTGCTGTACCATGTTTTCCCTTGAGTCAAGCTGAAATGTATCCTGGCCTTCACAGTCTCTAGCTGAGGATGATCTTTTGTTTTGGTTTCTTGACTACAAGCAGATTTGCACTTCAATTGGATATATCCTCAAAAGACAAAATGACATTTCCCTCTGTCTATATCTAAATCCCTCAGAGATTCTTTGTTGTAAGAAAATGTTTTAATATTTCAGTTTCACCCTCAAACAAATAACCTTTATCAATGAAACTATTCAAAGAGACCCCTGTTGCAATGCAACTCAACCTGTGAACTCCTTTATTCTTCTTTATAAAAAAAAAAAATGCCTTTAACCAAAGGAATAACCAAAATCAGGTTTCTTTTTCTGGGCTCTCTTTTCATCCTTGGTACATAAGTTGAGATTAATCCTTCTGCTGTTTTTAAGGTAGGTGGCAAAGATTTTAAGGTTTATTGGTAGTAACTAGTGATGAGCGAACATGCTTGGATAACGTCTTATCCGAACACGCCCGGGTGTTTTCCGAGCATCTGAGAGTGCTCATATATATATAGTGCTCAAGTCTCTGCAGTTGCATGGTTTGCAGCTGTTAGATAGCCTGAACACATGGGGATTCCCTAACAAGCAGGCAATCTCTGCATGCTTGCTCATCACTAGTAGTATCTACTGCTGTTCAAAAATTAAAATAGCCAATAATCAGTGGATGTTATGTTTTTAGACTTTCAAAAATATTTACAAAGCTGCCCCATAAAAGGTTGATACATAGTTAAAGAACTATGGAAATATTGCAGAATATGTGTAAATGGTAGTGATGAGCGAGTATAGTCGTTGCTCGGGTTTTTCCGAGCATGCTTGTGTGTCCTCCGAGTATTTTGGTGTGCTCGGAGATTTAGTTTTCCTCTTCTTATCTGCATGATTTGCGACTGCTAGACAGCTTGAATACACGTGGGGAATGCTTGCTTGTTAGGGAATTCCCACATGTATTCAGCCTGTCTACAAGTCACAAATCATGCAGATGAGACGACGAAAGCTAAATCTCCGAGCACGGTAAAATACTCGGAAGACACCGGAGCATGCTTGGAAAAACCCGAGCGACGAGTATACTCGCTCATCACTAGTAAATGGTTTACAAATGGCTCATTCATAGGAAACACAGGTGTGGATATTAATGGAACAATGATTGATTGGATCACAGTTAATAGTAGTGTACTCCAGGAGTTAGTATTGGGCCCTTTCTATTTAATATATTTGTTATTGACTTTGTTGAAGCATGCAATGTAAAATTATAACAATGTTAATGTTTCTAAATTTAATTAACCTCTGAGTTGTAAATTAAGTTTACTGTAGGTAAAAATTAGGTCATAAACTTGGGCTGAAGAATTAAAATGCACAATTAAGTACATTAAGCAAATCACTTGGTAAGTCTGCCAACTAAGAGTCGGCACCAGAAATCTGCTGTCAAGGCAAACAAAATCATTGCTTGTAGTGACAGGATAACAGATTTGCCTCTATACAAGTCATCAATGAGTCCTTACTTTGGGTATAGTGTACAGTTTTGGACTCCAGTGCAGATAGAAGAAGGGCATAGTGGACAAGAGTAGTGACCAATGTTATTAAGTGGGTGCATTGCATACCGAATCAAGGCTTCAAACTTGGATTTATTCAGCATGGAAAAAAGATGGATCAGGGTTTATCTAATTGCTGTACAATGTTCAAAAATATAAGTGGATAATAAAGAGTCCTTTCTAATGATCGATATTTACAAACTCCTGTGTCCATGAAAAGGAGTCATCTTCTACAACTAGAGGAAAAACGGTTTCATTATCATCACCTAAAGGAATTCTGTGCCAACATGATGTTGTGATGGTTGTTTCATTGAACAAGTTCATGGAGAGCATGAATGCTTTTTTTAAAAAAAAAAAAAATAATATTACAGGTTTTGGATACTACATTTTGGAGATGGGACATTTATTCAAGGAATTAGTTTGATTGCTACATTTGAAATAAGGTAGAAATTTTTTTTCTTAGATTTTGTTAATATAGGGCAACTAACATCTGTCTTATGAGGCTTACTCTAGACCAGAAAATTAAGATTAAGATAAATTAAACTTTTTCCAAGATATAAGGAAGCACATTACAGATTTTTTGTTTCAATGTATACAAAATGGCATACAAGATTGCTAATTAAAAGTGAAAGCTGAAAGTTAATTCAAGAGCTGTAGGACGTACTGTATACAGCTCTGGCAAAAATTAAGAGACCACCACATCAAAACCCTGTCACGGACAGCCCATTCTACAGACCTGAACCCCATTGAAAACCTCTGGAATGTAATCAAGAGGATGATGGATAATCACAAGCCATCAAACAAAGAAGAACTGCTTGCACCTGAAGCAGTGTGAAAGGCTGGTGGCAAGCATGCCAAGACGCATGAAAGCTGTGATTAAAAATCATGGTTATTCCACAATATATTGATTTCTGAACTGTTCCTGAGTTAAAACGTTAGTATTGTCATTTCTAAATGATTATGAACTTGTTTCCTTTGCATTATTTGAGGTCTGAAAGCACTGTTTTGTTTTGTTTTTTATTTTGACTATTTCTCCTTTCCAGAAAAAAGAAACATAATTTATTGCTTGGAAATTCGGAGACATGTTGTCAGAAGCTTGAAGACTAAAATAACAATTTATGTTTTAATCCAAAATATACCTATAAAGAGAAAAATCAGACAAACTGAAAATTTGGAAGTGGTCTCCTAATTTTTGCCAGAGCTGTATATGTATGTATTATAAATCCCCAACTGCAATTTGAATACAGTTGGTACACTGTATAAAACGTAAAGAAAACAAGAATGCAATGATTTGGAAACCTATTATAGAAATATTTTATTCACAACAGAACATAGAACACAGATCAGAATTTGAAAGTTAGGCATTTGTCCATTTCATTTGCAAATAAAAAACTCATTTACAAATTTGTAATTTTCAAAAAACTTGACAAAAGGCTGGAAAAGTAAATGGTACTAATGAAAAATATCTGGAAGGTCACTAAGTCCCATGACTATGTATAACAGGAGCAGGTTTAACAGGCAGTCTCTCAAAGGCAAAACCTGGTCAGAGGTTCACCAATCTGTGAACAGCTGCATCTAACAATTGTGGAAGTTCAGAATAACATTCCTCAATGTAAAATTGAAAAGACTTTGGATATCATATCCCACCATCTACAGCACATGATATCATCAAAACATTTAAAGATTCTGGAGAAATCCTTGAGCACATGGGTCAAAACATGGTCAATATTGGATGTCTCAGAAGCAGCAGTACAGTTTAATACATTAAAACACAGCAGGCAGTTAGGAAACATGTAGCTGATGAGGCTATGCAGTGGCTGCAGCAATAGCACCATGGTACAAGGTTTGGATGGGGTAAGCAAGGACATGTGTGGCAATTTAAATGCAGCCATGGCAGCCCTTGCACCAACTGCAGTACTACAGTATAGCTAACATTAATTAATTTTCCCTTCAACTATTTTATTTGTTCTCTGTATATGAATTAAAAAATAATATATTGAATGCCTGTTGTTGTATGTCACATTTATAGCTTTATATATCACAAGCTTAAATATCATTTCCCTGATGAACGAGTGTTTTGCTCATTCATCGTGTGATTGGTAGGCTGTTTACATGCTTTTATATTTGTTAATGAGTATTCTTAGGAACACTCGTCCATGATAATCTTGTAGTGTAAATGCAGCTTTAGACATGACCAATCTATGATAAATGCCTTTGAGAATGTATCACAGAAAAACAATGATTGACATCCCTGAAAAAAGGGCGATAAATACTGCACACTTTTGAATATAGTGTGATGTCTAGCTTGTTGTAGAGGCTTTGTCCTTTCTCTATGTTGTGAAGAGCGCCCACAGCGTGCCTTCACGGCTATTGCCACCTGGGCGCCTCCATGGCCAATTCTTTTTCAACTGCTCCACTATGAGGACAGACAACAACCTCGAGCATCTGGAAGTAGAAAGATCTCAGCTAAAGGTAGAACATAAATACGGGCACTAAAGAAGCCCAGCACACAGAGTATATGAAATGATAAATCTCTATTGATAATTAAGATTGATAACATTAAAATTAAAACATAGCGCTGCTAGAAAATGCAATTCATCATACCTATAGGGTTAAATATCATCTGACAAAAAACCAATGCATACAATTTAACCCTTAAAGGGAACCTGTCACCCCCCCAGGGCGTTTTTAACTAAAAAAGCCACCTTCAGCAGCACTAAGGCTGCATTCTGTGAAGGTGGCTCTTCTGTTTCTGATCCCCAGTAACACCGAAATATTGACTTTTATAAATAGGTCCCCATACGTGTATTGAGTCCCATAGGTATGGTGTGTCCCCCTGTATCAGCCACCTTCCAGCCGTCTATCATGCCCCTGTTGCGTCTGTGCGACGCCTCCCAGCCATCCATCATGCCCCTGTGTTGCGTCTGTGTGCTGCTTCCCAGCCATCCATCATCCCCCTGTTGCATCCCTGCGCCACCTCCTCCTGTGTTGCTGTTGGCGTTACATGCCGGCGGGCGCCTGCACTGTGCCAACAGTTCTCGGGCATGCACAGTGCATGCTGCCCGGGAACTGACATCAGGCTATCGCGTGTATTCACACTGCGGGGCTGGGAATCTGGTGCCTGCGAAACACGCAAGCATGATAGCCTGATGTCAGTTCCCGGGCAGTGTGCACTGCGCATGCCCGAGAGCTGTTGGCACAATGCCCGCCGGCATGTAGCGCAAACAGCAACACAGGAGGAGGCGGCACAGGGATGCAACAGGAGGCTGATGAATGGCTGGGAGGTGGTGCACAGACGCAACACAGGGGCATGATGGATGGCTGGGAGGCGGCGCACAGATGCAACACAAGGGAATGATGGATGGCTGGGAGGCGGCGCACAGACACAACAGGGGTGTGGAGAAACGGGGTCAGTGGGTGCTCTCGTCCGCTGGCCCAGCTGCCTTTAGAATGACTGCATGGACCAGGGCTCATACCACTGAACGCCCGCTCTATCTCCCCGTGGGCAACATGCTACACAGACAATGCAGGGTTAGGGTAAAACAGTGTGGCAATACTTTATTGAACCACCACACCCAGTAGCAAACAGAACAATTCCAGCAATTTCCCCAAGATGGTGCACATTACAAGGTCTCTCCCTTCTGCTCACTCACCGAGATGCTAGTGGATGTTATGTTAGGAGCTCCCAGGGTCGCTATTCCACCTGTGATAACACACAGAGAGGAGGTCACGACAAGCGTAGGGAGATGACCGAGAGCAGTCCTGTGTTCTTTCAGCCGGGTCTGTCATACCCTCAGCTGAGATCCTGAACAGTTTCTTGTCCGTTAAGTGTTTAGCAGAATGTCCGGCTAGTAGTTCTATGTGATGAGATGAGACCCCGTCTCTCTGTCTCAGGGTCTTTTATACCCAAGGCAGGTAAGCTATTGTTAGAATTGCCCAGTGTCCTTCAGTACACCCTCACCCTTTCCCTATCTACAAGCATGTCAACAAACTGATTCCAGAATATAAACAAACATCAGATAAGCACACACTATGTTACATGGTATATCATTGTGCAAGTCAGCCTTCTAGACCCACCAGAATCCACACTTAAATCCACAAGCCAAATATACAAACAAAAAAGTCAATTCCTCCAGACCAGGTAAAACATAGCTATCTGGGCAACCAGAGCGCTGAGTGGAATTGCCCTGACTTGCATACCAATGATCCCTTTAATAGAACCCTGGGGTCAGAATCAGAGTGCTGAGGGATTTGCCCTAAGTTCCATACAGGAGATTCCTTTAAGAGAGCCTTGGGTCAGTACCAGTGCATTTGAAGGCAATTGTCCTGACTCCCATACCGGGGATCCCTTTAAGGGAGGCCTGGGGTCAGAACCAAAGCGCTTGATGGATTTGCCCTGACTTCCACTCCAATGATCCCTTTAAGAAAGGCCTGGGGTCAGTACCAAAGCACAGAGTGGATTTGCCCTAACTTCCATACCAATGATCCCTTTAAGAGAAGCCTGGGGTCAGTATTAGAGCGATGAGGGATTTGCCCTAGCTTCCATACAGGAGATCCCTTTAAGAGGGAAGATGTGCCTATGGGGTGGAGGATGTGTAATGGAGATATGGGCACTGGAGGGGGGGATTCATTTCTGTCATGTGCTCTGTGCTCCTTTTTGGGGGGCAGACAATGGCTGGGAGCTTATGTTACCAGGGATGCTAGATTTCTCCCACCCTGTGAGTATCTGCTGAGGTGTTGTCAATTGGAAAAACTTGCTCATAGCAACCAATCACAGCTCAGCTTCTTTTAACAGCTCTGGTTAAATGAAAGATGCTTCGTGATTGGTTGCAAGGAAAACTGTTGCTCATAGCAACCAATCACAGCTCAGCTTCTTTGAACAGCTCTGGTGAAATGAAAGATGCTTCGTGATTGGTTGGTGATACACACACACACATTCATTTTTATATACAGAGATTTTGACAAGCCTGCTCTACTTGAGTGTGACAAAGTCACTGATCACTCATAAAGGGAATCTCTCTTACCCCGCCCACACCACAGCTTTATATATACATTGTCTAGTGACAGTAAGCTCCTAGTCAGTGTTGGGGGTACAGTTGCACCAGGTCTCAAAAGGACATAAGTTTGGTCTGTGATAATCTCCTGCTGATAAAACACTCATTGTATTGAAACCACACCACACAACACAATAAGTGACACATCACTGAAATCAGTTTGCCTACTACCTCTTACTTCCCTGACGTTACATAGCAAAAACCTGTTGACAGATTCTCTTTAACTCAAACCATAATGTTCATTTTCTAGATAGGAGAACCAAAAAACCCTAAGTATGGGGAATGAAGACATGTTTCATGATGCTTCAGTAAGCCTCAAGCAGAGGTACAAGAGGTCAATTTAAGCTCCAATGCAAGCCCACAAAGGCTAGTCTAGGATTTTTTTGCTCATTAACTAAAAAAATCTAGGAATTGTATATGTAAAATGCCCATAGAACTACTTAGCATTACAGAAAACTCTAAACAGCATAACTGCAGAAATAATTGAGTAAAACCTGAACTTTCAACGGCAGGTGCAGACACAATAGCACTCAGAGGAAGACAATGTCCAAATTCACCACTCCATGAACCAGTCAGAACACAACTTTTAGTTGAATGTGTGGAAAATACTGCCCCCTAAGAGGTTCAAGTATTCCCCCCAGCGCCCATGCTCTTCTTGAGTTGAGACTTCCCATCTCCAAGTTAAATGACTATGACCCAGTGACCGGATTTTCTATTTAGAGAACCATGAAGTTGGAGTAGGAAATCCCAACAGAAACAAGCACCCTTCTTTGTTAAAGCTGACAAGTCATCTCAGTTTTAGTGTGTGACGAAAAAAGCACTCTACTGTATTTTAGAGACTTTGGAGTCATTATAAGAGATATTCTTCTGGTACCAAGCAGCTATAACCCCTTCACCACCTGAGACGTATCCATATGTCCCTGTGACCTGGTGCATGCACAGAGGCTGTGCGCTCACGATCGCCTCTGGGTTTCAGCTGATTCTGATAACTGACACCCAGCAATCAGTGCCAGGAAAGGTCCCGCACCACTCCCGGAACTTTCACCATCTAAATGCGGCAATCAAACTCGATCACAGCATTTCAGTAGCAGGCAGAGGGAAGAAAGCCACTCTGCCTTTGGATAGAAGACCCGCAATGATGCGGGGTCCTGTTTGTTACCACAGTGATACGATGTTGATATGATGACATCCGAGTCACCATAGCTAGCAAAGTTGCTTGATCATGATCAGACCATGATGAAACAACTTTTTCTGTCAGTGCAGCGCTGACAGCTTGCATAGCATAGGGATGTTCCTGCATCTCTATTCTATAAAAGCAATCAGCCTGAAAAAAATAAAAGTCTCATAGTGGGGCAAAGTAAAAAGTTCAAAGAGAAAAGAAAGGTGAAAAATATGAAAAAATAATAAAAAATTAAAATATATTGTACTCATGAATAAATATTTTTATGAAAAAAATATAAACAATAACAGTAACATATTTGGTATCGCCACGTCTGGTACGAGCCGAACTATAAAGCTGTCAAGCTAGTTAACTCCTCCAGTGAACACCATAAAAAAAATAAAAAGCAAGGTAAAAAACAATGCTTTATTATTAGTGATGGGCGAGCACTAAAATGCTCGGGTGCTCGTTGCTCGTCTAACAAATTGGAATACTCGGGTACTGGGACAGAACAAGGGGCCCAATATACGTCTATGGGAGACCCAAGCATTTCTACCATGATCCCACTGGGGGTCCTTTAAACCCTTCATGACTGGAGCTTTTTTCGATTTTTCGTTTTCGTTTTTCGCTCCCCTTCTTTCCAGAGCCATAACTTTTTTACTTTTCCTTCAATATAGCCATGTGAGGGCTTATTTTTTGTGGGATGAGTTGTACTTTTGAACAACATTATTGGTTTTAGCATTTTGTGTACTTGAAAACGGGAAAAAAAATTCCAAGTGCGGTGAAATTGCAAAAAAAGTGCAATCACACTCTTGTTTTTTGCTTGGCATTTCTGCTAGGCTAACCAAATGCTAAAACTGACCTACCATTATAATTCTCCAGGTCATTACGAGTTCATAGACACCAAATATGTCTATGTTCTCTTTTATCTAAGTGGTGAAAAAAAATTCCAAAATTTGCTAAAAAAAGTGCAATTTCCGAGACCAGTAGCTTCTTCATTTTTCGAGATCTGGAGTTGGATGAGGGCTTATTTTTTGCATGCTGGGCTGACGTTTTTATTGATACCACGTTTGCGCAAATATGTTCTTTTGATCGTCCGTTATTGCATTTTAATCCTTTTTTAAATTGATAGATTGGGTGATTCTGAATGCAATGATACCAAATATGTGTATGTGTGATTTTTTTTTTTTATTGTTTTATTTTGATTGGGGCGAAAGGGGGGTGGTTTGAACTTTATGGTTTTTTATTTTTTTTAATTTTTAAACCCTTTTTTTTACTTTTGGCATGCTTCAATAGCCTCCATAGGAGGCCAGAAGCATGCCACACTTGATCGTCTCTGCTACATATGGGTGATAAGCAGATCCCCCATATGTAGCAGATTTACTGCATTGCTATGAGCGCCGACCACCCGGCGGCGCTCAAAGCAATGTGCCTGCAACGACCATAGAGGTCTCTATGAGACCTCTGGTTGTCAAGGCAACGCGTCGCCGACCCACGATCACGTGACGGGGGTCGGCAATGCGCTCACTTCCGGCCCAGCTGCCAGGAGAGGTAGTTAAATGCCCACTGTTAGCACTTGACAGTGGGATTTAACTAGTTAATAGGCGCGTGCCGATCGTGATCCCGCTAGCGCCTATTGCAGGCACATGTCAGCTGTTTATTACAGCTGACATGTCGTGGCTTTGAAGTGGGCTCACTGCTGGAGCCCACCTCAAAGCAGAGGACCCTGAACGCTGATGTACTATCCCATCAGCAGTCAGAAAGGGGTTAAAGGTCTAAAAACGTCTGAAATTGATAGAAACACTGCTCAAATGACACGGGGACATCATGAGGATCGCCCCTGGAAGCATTTCTGACTCCTAGTTCACAGCTTTAAACAATTTTTTCAGAGTTTCATGCCATTTTTACCGGTGCACCAAAAAACATACCAAAAAGAAACCAAAACGGATTTTGCTGGGAAATATGATAAGGTACATGCTTTCCAGGTTAATGACTTGTATATAAGGCAAAATAATTAACCCCAGACCAAAATTTTCCTCCTCCACTTAGGCTATGTTCAGATGCAGAGTTTTTGAAACGTTTTTCAACTTTAACATTGCTTTGAACCAATACAAATGCATTCAGTGGGAAATGTCATTGTAACATTTAACAACCCTAGCTGGCCATGTGGTGTGTGACACATAAGCAGACACAGCTTGTTTCATTTATGAAGCATGGACTCGTAACGTCCTGTTATTGCCTATGCAGTGAGAGGATGGGCTGCCAAGAATTACGACGCACCACAATATCCCTTTCACGAGAGGTACAGGAGGGCTTCCTGAAAAAATGTTGCATTGAATGCAAGGCCTGGTCTGGCCCAAAGTTACATGCACTCCAATAAGCTTTTCAAGCCACGTACTGGATGTCCACCTGAAAATCCACGTTACATTATTCATTTTGTACTCCCATTCTGTTTTCTTATGCATAGACTAGAGTTGAGCGAAACAGGGCGGTCAAATTCAAAAGTCGGCGACTTTCGCTGAAGTCGAGTTTCATGAAACGAAACCCGACCATAGCGTGAGGTCGGCCACGAGGTCGGTGACCAGCGCGCCAAAGTTGCGTTTCAAATGATGCTTCCAGCGCCCTTTTTCAGCCAATGATGGAGGACGCACACTGTGGGCAACACGATGACATAGGCATCGGTCACCACCATCTTTGAGAAGGGCATGCAAGTGATTGGCTGGCTTTGTGTGGCATCACAGGGGCCATAAAAGGGCGTGCACGCTGACCGCTATCTTACTTCTGCCGATCTTAGCATTAGGGAGAGGTTGCTGCTGCTGATTCAGAATAAGGGAGAACGTTAGGCAGGGAAGAAGAACCAAAAATCTGCTTCTGATGTTAGCGATTTCCACTTACAACACAACAGTTGGAGGCTATATTTTTGTGCATCAGCTCTGTTGGTTATTAGGCTGCCTTATAAGGCTCTCTGATAGCTGCATTGCTGTTTGTACACTGCTGTGCAAACTGCTTTTTTAAAAGCAAAAATACTTTTCTTCCTCTTTTCTGCACAGTTACCAAGCGTGCATTTTTCCACCCTTTTGTGTGCAGCAGTCCTGCTTATTAGGCTGCCTGCGTCCATACTTGGGACTGAGAGCATCATTGTCAGCCTCCTAAAATCTCTAGTGAGATCCAAATTCTCACCAATACTACATACACCCTCCACCTTTTCATACACCATCCTATTTCAGCCTGTTTCATTGAGGTGTAATCTCTACTGGCCCTGAGATACTAGTTCAGCGTCCTCAAATCTCTAGTGAGATTCAACTTCTCACTAATACTATATACACCCTCCACCTTGTTATACACCATCCAATTTCAGCCTGTTACATTGAGGTGTAATCTCTACTGGGCCTGAGATACTAGTTCAGCGTCCTCAAATCTCTAGTGAAATTCAAATTCTCCCCAATACTATATACACACCTTGTACTTTGTCATACACAAGCCAATTTCTGCCTGTTACATTGAGGTGTAATCTATCGTGGGCCTGAGATAATAGTTCAGTCTCCTAAAATCTCTAGGGAGCTTCCAGTTCTCCCCAATACTATATACACCTTGTACCTTGTTTTACAGTACCATATAGCTGGTGGTATTTTGGGTACATTTTTCCAAAAATGAGGAAGCATGGTGGAAGAGGCCGTGGAAGTGGGCGAGGGTTGCCAGCTGGTTCTTTTGGTGGTGGGGGTGGTGGTGCATCTGCTGGTAGTGGCAAAAGTACAATAGAACCTAAGGCAGGAGGTGTTGAGTCTGCGTCATTATCTGGCTCCACAAGGCCTCGAAGGCTCCCTTTTCTGGGAGTAGGTAAACCACTTTTAAAGCCGGAGCTTCAGGAAGTTTTAGCTTACATTGCTGACACAGCCTCCAGCACTATCGCCTCCTCTTCTGAAGTTTCAAAAAATAAAAGCACTGAGGTGTCAGTGGAGGCTCCTGGTCAGGAACAACACCTTTCCTTGTGTCCTTCACCCCTACCAAAAGTGAAGGATGCGGCAGGCCTCACTACAGATTACTCCATGGAGCTATTTTGACATACCATGCCTGGGTTATCAAGTCAAATCGTGAATTCCCCAGTCCAAGATGAATCTGACATGGAGTGTGGGTGGCCAGCCAGGGCAGTGGGGTTAATCGGTACCGGGCCGGTGTCTCAGAGGGTCAGAGGGATGTGTCAGGGTGGTGGTGACCCGGTCCGTGGGCCTGGGCGTTCATGCAAAGGGGTGAATCATGTTTATAGTTGAATGATACGTGACGCCACCTGAGGTTTCTGATCAGATTGACCAGTGCTGCAGTGTCGCTTCTCTGGGACAGATGTTGTGGTGCAGCTAAGATGTAGAAGCCCTGCACAGGTAGGGCCGTAGTCGCAGAGCAGATGAAAGAGTTGGTAGATGGTGTGCAGTGCAGGATGTAGCAGAGCCGTGCACCAGGCGCAGGAGAAAGATGACAGACATAGTCGTGCAGTTCCTTTACCTGTACTTGGTAAGCGCCGTACAGGACCCAGAGTACAGATGGAGAAGGAGTTGGTCAGCCTGCAAGCAAATTAGGAATTCTGTCTCTGCAGATAGGTAGTGTGGCCTCCGTTCTAGTGCTTATCTGAGGTACTCGCAGTACTGAGTTCACTGAAGTTCCCCTGTTGACTGTCTTTTGAAACTTTCTCGTATGGCAGCCAGCCGTAGCCTTTTCCTTCTGGCTCACACAAGTCGCTGCTGGGGCCTCCGAGCCTTAGTTGGGACCAGAGCATTTACAGCTGCTGCTTCCTCCGGTTTCTGCTGCAGCGCCGTCAGTGTCCCTACAAACTCGGAGACCGGAATCTGGACCATGCGCTCCAGCTAGGAGTGAGCCTTAACTCTGCTCATCTTCCAGCTCTCCTTCTCACATCCACACACTTCCCCTTCCCTTCATAGACTGCTGTAACTTCCCTCCTCCCGACCACAGAGAGCAGCTCCTTAGCAGTCAGGTTCAGAGCGCTCCCTGCTGGCCTGGAGTGGGAACTGTGTTTTGTGTTGGTTTAACTGCTAGAGAGATCCTTCGTTGCTCCCAAGCATGCCATCACACTCCCTAGGAGGAAGGTAATGCCACAGTGGCGACCGTACTCCTGGGGGCGCCACAAGTGCACTGATGCCCAGCCACTGCTAGATGATTCTGTTGGTACATTGACCCAGACCATTACATTCCCCTCGCACTCTACACAGCCAGAATCTGACCCTGATGAAACTCAGGTTCTCCTTCCCGCATACTATACCACCTTACACGGTCACAAAGAAGAAGATGCAGATCAAAGTGCAGGTTCCTTGAGCAGGTGGGGGGGCATACTCATGGGCGACGGCACAGGGCCCCTCATAGTACGCAAAAATGTCTCTGCAGGTGGGGGGCCACCCGCCATCAGACACACAGTCGTACTATGAGGGGCCCTGTGCCAGTGCCGTCGCCAGCGAGTGGGCCCCCCCTGCTTGCTCATGATCACAGCATTTGCAAAGTTGAAATACTTTCCTCTCCCTGCTCCACCGCCGTGACGTCTTCTGCGTTTCCTGACAGTGACATCCTGGTCAGAGAGCGCGATGACATCACATCTGTACGCCCACTGCCTAAACAGTCCAAGTGCAGAGAGATGGAAGATGGGGACGACGAGGAGTCCAGAGTAAAGGGATTCCCTAGCGAGGAGACTTATTTAATTGTTTTAAAGGTTGGGAGCAATTTTTGGGGAGCACTATACTCTGGAGAATGATATATGGGGCCCACCATACACTGGAGCATTCCAAAGGTGAACATCAGACACTGGAGCAGCATTTACTGGGCCCATTACACACTGGAGCATTAGAAATGGGGCCCATTATATATGGAGCATTATTTGGGCCCATAATACACTGGAGCATCATCCACGGGGCCCATCATATACTGGAGCATTGTAAATGGGGCAGATTATATATGGAGCATTATTTGGACCAATCGTTCACTAGAGCATCATCCGTGAGGCCCATCATATGCTGGAGCTTTCCAAATGGGGGACATCAGACACTGGAGCAGCATTTGCAGGGCCCATTATACGCTGGAGCATTAGAAATGGGGCCCATTATATATGGAGCATTATTTGGGCCCATAAGACAGTGGAGCTTCATCTATGGGGACCAACATATACTGTAGCATTATGTGGAGCTCATCATATACTGTATCGAACATTATATGGGACCAATGATTCTGTATGGAGAAATATATGGGCCTCATTACTCTGTATGGCGCACTATGCGGTGGCCGTAACACCGTATGGAGTAATATACTGTCCGTTTTTGGAGCTATTGGAGAATTTTAAATGGATATCAGTCATGTGATGTAAGAAGTGAAGTATTTTTCATTGTACTATACCGCTATTTCTCTGCCGTATCAGAGGATCATGAATTGTGGCATGAGTTAAAGGAGCCCAGTGACACTCTTGGCCCTGGGCCCACAAAAATCTGGAGCCAGCCCTACCCCCCCACGAGTTTAGCCAAATAACCCCCAGTTTACAATGCCTAACAATTATTATAAAGTAAATTAAGGTTGACAAGCTTAAGTAATAAGAATTGATGTTTTTGGCATTAAAATGGGCACTGTAGGTGTGTTTCCTGTCCTCCACTCACTGCTGACTTTTCTTCCCCATTGACTTGCATTGGGTTTCGTGTTTCAGTCGGCCTTCGTCTTTTCACGATTATCGGCCGATTTCGTTCGTCCCGACTTTTGCGAAAGTCGGGTTTCATGAAACTCGACTCGACCCGAAAAAAGGCAAAGTCGCTCATCTCTAGCATAGACTGCAAGGCCTGCCCTGCTTCCAAGCCATATGCACCCCAATAGCCCCAATCCCCCTTGGAAGAAACATGTAGGAGGGCCTCTTAACCAAAAATGTCCCAATAAATACAGTAGGAGCGGGTCTCCAAGACTTCGAATGCCCATACACTAAGTGTGTTGGCTGTCAAGAATTTTCCCCTGTGGGGTACACCTCAACTGTTTTCACAACAATGTGTGAGAGGAGAAAAAATGAGCTACTAGGTAATCAAGTATAAATAAAAACATAATTTTATTGAATAAATAATCAAGACTTACAACACTTAACTTCAAGGGTGAACACAATGAGGCTGTAGCAGGATAAGCCAGGTGCAAAAGAAAGGGGAACACCACTGCCCATTAGATGCATAAGTACCATACAAAAAAAGGTTGATAACAATTGTGTATACTAGTGAGAGGTATATATGCAATGGGAGATCTCAAAAGATGAGCGGTCTCAATATATCTGGCAACAAGCGAGTGCACATGAGAAAGAACCATATGCATGTGCAAAATAAAGCCACAATGGGCTGGCTACGTTTAAGAAGATCTCATGACAAACATGTGCCATATAGAGACCGAATGAAGGAGACTCACCAGTAGATGTATAGGGCAGCGGAGACGACCCCAAAGCCAGGTGTGAGGGCCCCAACGAACGTATCGCGTGCACAAAGCACCGCTTTCTCAAGGGGAGTATCTTCAGGAAGTGTGGAAGGACCTTAAGAGCACATGTGACCAGGTCAGCTGCTCATCACTGGGCCAAGCGCAGTGCTGAAGTCGGCGCATACGCACTGTGCGGGACGGGATCCGGCAGGAGCTGGAAGACGTCAAATCCCCAGACGCACGCGCAGAGGGAAGGAGGTTCCCAATGAGCGTGTGAGGGACATGGGAGACGCCCCCCGCACCCCCGGGACCCGGGCACACAGGGCGCACGCGCACACAGAGCCGCTATGTCACCAGCATAATGATAAAAATATCAATGGCGGCAGTGATCACAGTAATAAACCCTATCTAACAACTATAACCACAGCGATTTAACCCAATTGGGGGGGTATCAGAATAATGTTAATATGTAGTCCATAGTAAATATTGCACATAGACATACAGCAAAAAGTGTAAAGTGCATAGAAAGATATATAAATGAATGCATAGGTCACTGTAACGGCTGTACAAGAACGTATGAATGCATATGTAATAAGTATTGCCACCAACACAATAGTGGAAAAATCCATAATAACGATATCCACAACAATTTAACCCAATTAGGTAGTATCAGAGTGGCATAGCATACAGTTCATGGTCAATATTGCACATAAACATATAGTACGACCAAGAGTACAAAATGCATAAAGCAATATATGTGTGAAATACATAGACCGCAACATGAGACTCAGACTAAAAAATTCCCATCAAAAATATGTTACAAAAGACGCACTTGTTTGTATAAAGGGTAAAGTGCAACATGTTCATGAGATGCTGAATTAGAGAAAGCAGATCAGTGTTGGATGAAAACGAAACAAACTGATGTATGCTCATGAAAAACTAAGTTTAAAGAGGAGTGCACCGTCAGTAACTATAAACACACCCGTGCAAGAAGATTTTTCATCTTCACCCATACATATTAAGAAAAATATAAAAATGTCACAGTCTAAAATTAATTGTCTGAGTGTAAGGCCTGTTTCACACTTCCGTTTTTTCAAATCCGTCAAAATCCGTTGTTTTCCGTAAAAAAACGGATCCGCCATTTTTTGCAGGATCCGTTTTTTTGTCCCATAGACTTCCATTACGGTTACCGCGGATCCGTAAAAAAAACGGATCCGTTTTTAAAAAACCGGATCCGTTTGCATCAGTTTCCGTCAAAAAAACGGAAACGGATCCGTTTGGCGGACACAAAAACGGAAGTGTGAAACAGGCCTAAGCAACACTGTTAAAGAAATGCCACAAAATGTAAATAATCACGACCCTTTGAAAAACCTGATTTCCTTTTTACAACATATGAACGATGATGGTATTGATGACGACTTAGAAATTTTACACATCTACACCAAGAAGATGAACATCACAGCTGCAAAAAGTGTTCCAAAAAGACAGTGAATGTCTTGAAAATCATTTTCTCTAGGTCAAAGTTTACCTCTTACTAAAGTGTTACTGAATGAGGCATACACAGGTCTCTGGTGTACTCAGCGTGAGATGCTTGACAGATGATGTTTTCTGATTTGTCTATATCCAATTTTTGAAAGCAAGCAGGAAATAAGGATGATTATGTGGGAAGATGTGTGATTTAGGTCAGTAAGGAGGTGAAGTCAGGTACAGATAGGTAGATCTGCGTGTCATCAGTGTAGTGATGATATTGCAAACTGTGCCATTGCATCAGCTGGCCCAGGCCGAAGGTGTCAACGGAGAAAAGTAGGGGTCCTAGAACAGAGCCTTGTTTAACAACGAAAGACAGGTGTTGAGGTGAGGAGGTGGCATGGTAGAGGTAGACAATTAAAGTCCCCTGACAATCCCCTGTCCACGGTGCATGTGAAGATGCCTCCTGGCCTGCATGTGTTGCTCACACAGTCAAATTGCACCATAATCAAGCACGTCCTCGTCCTTGTCCCAGCGCAGCCTTCTGTTGTCCATACCCTAGTCATTGGACCGTAACCGGAAAGACGCAGCCAACGGCCCACAGGCCACAGTACTAAATTCACAAATTTGTGTACTGCTTGCACTGGAAATGTTGCATTCTAGGCTCTTGGAAAATGGACGCTTTCTGCAACCTGATGGTGGTGACCGTAACAAGGCACTTGGTCCCCACCCGGCACTATTTCTCCCGGTCTACCATCACGATATTAGACAAGCAAGCACATGTCCCACAACATTACTCATGCCATCAACAATGCAGGTACAGGGAAAGTGCACCTAACCACAGACACGTGGACAAGTGATTGTGGGCAAGGACAGTACATCTTGATGACTGCACACTGTGTTTGCGTAGAAAAAGTCATGAACCCAGTCGAACATTGTGAGACCATGTCACAGATGTATGGAGGAGACAGTTTGGGGAAGGTTTTGTATGTCATATTTACGGTTTTGAACTGTAGCCTATGGGCAATAGGAAGACAGTGAAGGGCATGGCAGAGAGGAGAGGCTTCGGAATAACTGAGGGACAGCTGGATTACTCTGGCAGCAGAGTTTTGGATAGATTTGTGTGGTGCAACAGTGCTAGATAGAAGGGTACAGAGGGTACAGAGTATAAGGTTCCAATACTCAAGGCGGGAGATCAAGAGGGCGTGCACAAACATTTTTTAAGTTTCTTGTAATGTACGGATCCAGGAAATGTTTTTGAGTTGTAATGGACAGGAAGGGGCAAGGGCTTTGATATGTAGTTTGAAAGAGAAGGCAGAGTCGAGTATCCTCCTGAGGCCACAAACATGAAGGAATGTTTGTCCCGCTGTGCCATCCCAACATTACACAGGCACGTGTCCCACAGCATTACCCATGCCCTCCACAATGCTGGTACTTGGAAAGTCCATCTAACCACAAACACATGGACAAGTGCTTGTGGTCAGGGATGATACATCTCACTGATGGTACACAGGGTTAAAATGGTGGAATCCGGGACACACTCAGACCTTGCTATGGTGACCGTCCTCACAAACACAGAGTATTGAGTGCCCTATGTCAATCTGGTTTCCCCCACAGTGTACAGCTCCTGCACTTCCTCCTCCTCCTTCGCCTCCTTTTCAGCCTCCAGCTCCAAAAGGTAGCACATCAATCACAAGCTGGAAGCACTGCAGCACTGCCTAATCAAAGCGGGAACAGGCTGTGCTGAAGCTAATATGCTTCTGTGACAAACGCCACAGTGCTGAAGAGTAGTGGACAGCTCTGAAACAGCAGGCATATCGGTGGATGAGACCGCTGAACCCACAGCCAGGCATGTTTGTGCGTGAAAATGGGTGGATCCTGGTGGCTGTTCTTTGGTGAGGTGAGCTCATACAGGTGCCATGCCTGGCTCATGCGCTTAACCTAATTGGTCAATGTTTTTTGAAAAGCGACACAGAGCTGGCAGATCTGCTGGTAAAAATACAACGCTCCAAATACCCATTTTAGAAAGTCAGCTACAGCTTCATCCTCCCTTGCTGTGATTCAGCATTACTTGCTGCTTCTGTCTCACAAGTTGGTGTGTGCTGCCCCCAGGCCTTGGAACTCTACACTGCAGATGTAGGAAAGGATTTCTGAGCAGAAGAGGGCAGTTGGTGACTAATCTACCAGCATCAACAAGGTTGTCGGCATTCAGTTCTGTCTTCACACATAACATCTGAGGTGTGGACATGGATGTCTGACATGTGTACCATCCTCCAAAACTTTGAGGAATCCACCAAGAGGGTGAGCATCAATGACACCATAATTAATGTCTCTATCCTGCTTATCTGTGTTCTACTTTGAATATTGAGAGTTATTATAGAGTGAAAACATATTTACAGTTTAACAGTTTCAAACATAACAGTCCTAAATAACAACAATAACAATAATCCAATAATTAAACCCAAATAAAATTACCGTGCTTGTGAACTGCTTACAATCTACACTAAGTAACAACGATAACAATAATTTAACCCAAACAAAACAATCCTGCTCATGACAACTTACAATAAAATGAGGTGGGGGAGATAAAAAAAATACAGGTGTGTATTTACAAGAAGGTATTTAAAGTGATGTTTGTACTATGAATAGTGTTGAGCTTTCCGATACCGCAAGTATCGGGTATCGGCCGATATTTGCCGTATCGGAATTCCGATACCGAGTACCGATACTTTTTTCGTATCGGATACCGGAATCGGAAGTCCAAAATGCAATGAGCCACTTTTGTGGCTCTGATTGGCTGCCGAAATGACGTCATCATGATGCGCTGTCTGTGCGCATCATGAAGCGCCGTCAGTTCGGGCCTTCGGGGGGGCTGTGCCGACTGTCCGGGGGTCTGTGCCGGCCTGCCGGTGGTCTGTGCAGGCTCCGGGGGTCTGTGCCGGCCTGCCGGGGGGCTGTGCCGGCCTGCCGGTGGTCTGTGCAGGCTCCGGGGGGCTGTGCCGGCCTGCCAGGGGGCTGTGCCAGCCTGACGGTGGTCTGTGCAGGCTCCGGTGGTCTGTGCTGGCCTGCCGGGGGGCTGTGCCGGCCTGCCGGTGGTCTGTGCAGGCTCCGGGGGGCTGTGCCGGCCTGCCGGTGGTCTGTGCAGGCATCGTCCGATGGGACTACAAGTCCCATCGGGCGATGCCTGCTACCATGACAGTGATTGACACATTAGCCAATGATGGGACAGTAGTAGTCCCATCATCCGGCTAATGTGTTGAATGTAAAAAAAAAATAAAAAAAAAAATTACATGCTACATACATGCTACATACATGCTACATACATACTACATATATACTACATGTAACATACATACTACATGCAACATGCATACTACATACATGCTACATACTACATGCATGCTACATACATGCTACATACTACATACATACTACATACATAATACATATATACTACATGCATGCAACATACATACAACATATATACTACATGCATGCAACATGCATACTACATATATACTATATATACTACATGTAACATACATACTACATATATACTACATGCTACATACATGCTACATACATGCTACATACTACATACATATATACTACATGCATGCAACATACATACAACATATATACTACATGCATACTACATATATACTATATATACTACATGTAACATACATACTACATATATACTACATGCTACATACATGCAACATACATACTACATACATACTACATACATAATACATATATACTACATGCATGCAACATACATACAACATATATACTACATGCATGCAACAGCATACTACATATATACTATATATACTACATGTAACATACATACTACATATATACTACATGCTACATAAATGCAACATACACACTACATGCTACATACATGCAACATACATACTACATACATGCTACATACATACACACTACATGCTACATACATGCAACATACATACTACATACATGCTACATACTACATATATGCTACATACATACTACATGTATACCACATGCATGCAACATGCATACTACATATATACTGCATATATACTACATGCATGCAACATACATATATACTACATACAATACATACATATAGACATACAGTACATATAACATAGAGTACATACTCACCGTCACTTGTCACTTTGATCCCCGAAGCCATTGTCCCCTTGAGGAATAAATATCAAAATAAAAAAACACCAATATACTTACCCCGATCCGCAGAAGTCCACGAGGGTCCCACGTCCATCTTGCGTGGAGAACAGCAGCATCAGCTGATGCTACCGTTCTCTACCAGCTCCAGGAATACAATGACGGAAGGTAGGTATCCTTCCGCACTGTATTCCTCCACCACTTTAAAAAAAAAAAGTCCCTAGTCTCACTTTATGCCATTGCTGCGTAGTATGTATGTTGCATGTATGTAGCATGTAGTATATATGTAGTATGTATGTTACATGTAGTATATATGTAGTATGCATGTAGTATATATGTTGTATGTATGTTGCATGCATGTAGTATATATGTATTATGTATGTAGTATGTAGCATGTATGTAGTATGTAGCATGTATGTAGCATGTAGTATATATGTAGTATGTATGTTACATGTAGTATATATAGTATATATGTAGTATGCATGTTGCATGCATGTAGTATATATGTTGTATGTATGTTGCATGCATGTAGTATATATGTATTATGTATGTATTATGTATGTAGCATGTATGTAGTATGTAGCATGTATGTAGCATGCATGTAGTATGTAGCATGTATGTAGTATGCATGTTGCATGTAGTATGTATGTTACATGTAGTATGTATGTAGTATGTATGTAGCATGTATGTAGCATGTATGTAGCATGTAATTTTTTTTTTTTTTTTTTTTTTTTACATTCAACACATTAGCCGGATGATGGGACTACTACTGTCCCATCATTGGCTAATGTGTCAATCACTGTCATGGTAGCAGGCATCGCCTGATGGGACTTGTAGTTCCATCGGACGATGCCTGCACAGACCCCCGGAGCCTGCACAGCCCCCCCGGCAGGCCGGCACAGACCACCGGAGCCTGCACAGCTCCCCGGCAGGCCGGCACAGCTCCCCGGCAGGCCTGCACAGACCCCCGGAGCCTGCACAGACCACCGGCAGGCTGGCACAGCCCCCCTGGCAGGCCGGCACAGACCCCCGGAGCCTGCACAGACCACCGGCAGGCCGGCACAGCCCCTCGGCAGGCCTGCACAGACCACCGGCAGGCCGGCACAGCCCCCCGGAAGGCCTGCACAGACCACCGGAGCCTGCACAGACCACCGGCAGGCCTGCACAGACCACCGGAGCCTGCACAGACCCCCCGGCAGGCCGGCACAGCCCCCCGAAAGGCCCGTACAGACCCCAGAGAGGCTGTACAAGGCAAAAATAGAGTTTTTCTTATTCCGATACCGGAAGTCCCATAGACTTGAATGGGACTTCCGGTATCGGAATCGGCGATACCCGATATTTTTTTTAGATCGGCCGATACCATCCGATACGATACTTTTAAGTATTGGACGGTATCGCTCAACACTAACTATGAACTTATTGAGGTTCATTGTAAGTGTTGTAGGCCTGATGACAATGAGGAGGAGGACAGCATGGTCAGTCGTCCCCTTGGTGATGAAACGGAAGTCTTGACTGTTAGCTATCTGGGACACTTTGGGATGACTTTATGTTATGCTGCCTTTCCCGTGACCTTCGCACTCTCAAAATTCTGGATGACAGACTGGCAATACTAATTTGTGACACTTCTAGACCCACGGTAATCGGAGAACTTTATATCTCTTAGTCCTGAGGCAGACATGTGTGCTAAAATGTTGCAGTACCAGAGGGCCCTTATAGCGGAATTATTAATAAAATTACTATCTCAAACACTGGCGGCAGAGGACACAGTTTGTTGGCCAACCAAGGAGTACAGGTTAGAGAAACACAACTCCAATGCAGCAGAGGCAGTGGAACAATGGCAAAGTTCTTGTAGAGTTTTAACAGACACAGAGGTGCAGGGTACTGTCTCAAGGAGTTCAATGTTTTGGAAGATGATGAGGGAGTACCTTGCTGACCATACCAATGTCCTCTGCCATTCCTCTGTGCCTTATAAATATTGGTTATCCAAGTTTCACATGTGGCATGAATTGGCTCTCTCTACTGCGCATGTGCACTGTAGTCACGGTCAAGGAGTGCATGGCACCTCGCTCTCTGGCAGTTACTGGGCAAATGGCGCCTTGCTAAATGGCAGTACCACTTTTAGTGGTGGGAGACTATGGGAACAGTCCTTTTCAGGGCCACTGCTCTAAGGATGGAGCATGATACTCAGCCTCCTATGCCCTGCTTGTCCACGCCAAAAATCATTGCTGTCTTGCCCGCCTTCTCTTAAGCTGGCCCCATGCCTCTAGTTCACCAGGTCTGTTTGTCTGCTGCATTTTTCCGCAGCGTCAGCGCTTCGGATGCATATTGCACTGCCTCTCTTGCTGCTCATATGGTCACAGCTGGGGACTCATTCCTTCTTCTCTTTTTTTTCCCTCAGCTTCTGGTCTTATTCCCTATATAAACACAACCCCTTTTTCTTTGTAATGGGGCCTGTCCGTCCCCCTATTCCTTCCGCAGGTAAACAGGGGATGCAGCCAACACAGGTCCAGAATCGGCGCAGCACAGGTACCCATGGACTGTTCATCCTGACTCCATACATATCTGGCAGATCAGTTCTTTAATTCAAGCAGCATAGAGGGCATGTACTTCCAAATTTCATGAGAAAATTCTACAGTACATCCACAACAGTTTCAATTTGAAGGGCTTTGTGGCTCTTATCATTCCACAAGATGACATTAGTCTGATGCATTACATTTCTCCAGTCACATTCCATGATAGTCACCTTGGAGGATGTCTCCCTGCCCTAATGGGGGGCAGGAAACACAAAGAGGTTAAATAACCCTCCCTTTCCTGCTACCTCCAGTGTTTTTCCTGTCCCCCAGTGGGGCATCAAGAGGTTACAAGGGCTGCCGTGACTGGCGAATGGAGCCCTACTGACGTACAATTGCCGGGCAGCCGAGGTCGGGGGTTCTCCTCTCCTCCTCCACAGAGCTGCTCCGCGCCTCTACTAAGGAGCAAAGCAGGGCGGTGCAGTGCAGCCGGGGTCCTCTCGCAGCTCCCTGGCGTCTTCCTTCCTCCATGCAGCCGACGCCAGGCCCGTGAGCCCTGGGAGTGACAGCAGCGTCTTACCGGAAGTGATGTCACAGGCGCACTTCCGGTTCATGTCCTCCGGCGTTCCAGGGTGGAACGCACGCACCGGGGTGCCATGGCAATGCCATGGCGGCTATGGTCAGGCCTGAGGTTCCTCCCCGTGGACCAGGAGGAAGGAGGGGCACAAATCACTGAACGCTTCAACGCCCATATAAGCGGGACACAAGCTCCAGGTTAGTGCAGTGTGTCTGTTGGTGACTGGTGCTGACATGGATGACGACAAACCCTTGACAGCTGCAACTGCAGAGCCCAGCGTTCCCCCTCCTACCATGAGTAGCAGGGCCGGTCTCCTACTGTCCAAATCTTTAGGCATGGCTCATTGAGTCTACCTTTCTCTCCTTTCAGGAAGAAAAGGTCTCTACCCCAAGAAATAAACCCAGCCGCAAGTGTGGTATCTGTGGTGCCAGGCTTCCTTCTGATTATAAAAAGAAGCTATGCCAACCTTGTACGCAGGACATCCTATGTACCGAACAGCCCTCTCTGTTTGACAGTATTAAAACTCTCATTAAGCATGAGGTACAGACCTCCATGGCAGCATTTGCTCCTCTTCAAAAAAAGAGGAAAATAGCACCCACGGAGACCGATTCAGATTCTGGTGAAGTCCGTACCTCAGGGTCTGAGGACATTTGGGAAAATGAGGGCTCCACATCTACCCCCAATCCCGACACAAAAAAATTTTCCTCTGTTCAGAGAAGCACCTATTTTCCATTTCAACGGTACACCTGAAAGTGTCGGACAGCATCCAGGTGGATTTCCTCAGCAGGAAGGATGTCCATCTGGGAGAGTGGTGTCTGCACCAAGTGGTCTTCCAATCTCTGACCTCCAGATGGGGGATCCAGAAGTCAACCTATTTGCGAATGCTCAAAACGCAAAAACAGCAGCATATTTCTCCCTCAGTCCCACATACAGGGCCCGGGGGACAGACGCTTTCGTCCATCCATGGGATTTCAGACTAGCTTATGCCTTTCCCCCAATCCCTATGCTGGCAAGGATGCTGCAAAAGATCCGATTGGACAAGGTCACGACAATCCTGGTTGCTCCAATGTGGCCAGGGTGAAGCTGGTACAGTGCCCTATTGGACATGGCCCAGGAAGGTCCCTTGCTCCTACCCCAAGAAAGCGACCTCCTTTATCCAGGTCCCCTACTGTACCTGAACCTCAATAAACTGAATCTGGCAGCTTGGTTATTGAGGCCAACATCCTGAAGGCCAGGGGTCTGTCGGATAGGGTAATAAGGACCCTTCAAAAAAGCAGGAAACCAGTAACCAATGCCATATATGGCAAAATATGGAAGAAGTTCTCTTCCTGGGGTCTTCCTGATGTCCCTGACTCCTTCAATCCCAATATTGCTCAGGTCCTAGATTTCCTACAAAAGGGATTAGAGCTAGGACTTACTCCAAGCACACTAAGGGTACAGGTGTCTGCCCTCAGTTCCTTTTTTGACCAGGACCTAGCCACACATCGATTTATGACCACTGCTAGCAGAATATGGCCTACATTCCATAGTCGGGTTTCTCACTGGATTCTTAATATAGTGCTCAATAGTCTAACACAGACTCCATTTGAGCCCCTGCCTGAAATTTCATTAAGAATCCTGACACTTAAGACAGTCTTTCTCGTAGCAATCACCACAGCTAGATGAGTAGGGGAACTGCAGGTCCTATCGGTACAAGAACCTACCTCTTGCTCAACTCAGAAGCATAGTACTGCGCCTAGGCCCCTCCTTTATGCCAAAGGTGGTTTCAGACTTTCATAGGAGTCAGGATATCATGTTGCCTTCATTTTGACCAAATCCTTCCAATACGAAGGAAGAAAGATTCCACACTCTGGATGTCGACAGAGTGGTTCTCCATTACCTTGAACTAACCAAGGATTGGAGAATTGACCAGAACCTGTTTATCCAATATTCAGGGCTGAAAAAGGGGAAGAGGGCAGCAAAAAACACAATAGCAAACTGGATCAAGCAGGTCATCAGCCTGGCATATTCGTCAAAAGATCTCTCTCCTCCCGAGTCTCTAAAGGCCCACTCCACCTGATCAGTCACTACATCATGGGCAGCGAGAGTTAACGCGTCATCGGAGCAAGTATGCAGAGCAGCCACCTGGTCTTCTGTGCACACCTTCACCAGACACTACAGATTAAATTTTGATAGGGATCTAACATTGGGCAGACGTGTTCTGCAAGCCATGGTCCCTCCCTAAAAAATTAGTGTTGGTATAACTCCAAGGTGACTGTCTTGGAAGGTGACTGGAGAAAATAGAATTAGACTTACCGGTAATTCGGTTTCTAGGAACCTTCCACGACAGCACTAATTTCCCTCCCTATCTAAATATCTTTATTGGATGATTCCTGCACTATTGGTGGTAACTATTCATGCTAGTATGTCCAGAAAAAACACTGGAAGTAGCAGGAAGGGGAGAGTTATTTTACCTCTTTGTGTTTCCTGTCCCCTATTAGGGCAGGGAGACATCCTCCAAGGTGACTGTCGTGGAAGGTTCCTAGAAACCGAATTACTGGTACGTCTAATTCTATTTTTCAGTGGAAAATAATGTCACCACTGTATGTTTAGAATTATGTAACATCATTGGTGTGATTAATTATTCATACATATTAGCTTCACAATATATTCATCTTTTTCCTCAAGGCTTTTGAATATAAAGTGTTGTAAGAGTTATAGGAAATTGTTGAATTGTGTTTTACCTCAAATGTGAAACTACTTGTCAATTGTTATCTTTACTATTTCTCCATTCCGTGTGTGGCTAACCACCGAATTGATGTTATTGAGTTTCTTTGGCAAGAAAACAACAGCTACACCAATACCAGATGCTTTTCCAATTAATTCATCATGCTGCTAAAGTAGAGGTGAGATTGGGGACCTGCATAACATCTGGGGACTGTAGTCAACATGATACTATGCCAACACCCACTGGGGTATAGCTGTCAATTTGACATAGATTGTGCCCAGCTGAACAGAGTTGTTATAAAATAAAAATCCTTCATTAACATGTTTGATGGCTTGTCTCTAGGAAACTCCCATATAGTATTATTATTTAGTTATTTATATAGCGCCATTAATTTCATGGTGCTGTACATGACAAGGGGTTACATACAAAGGAATAAATATTGTTCAAACAAAAAAATTACAATGACAGACTGTTAAAGAGGAGAGAGGACCTTGTCCTTGCGGACTTTCATTCTGCAGGAGAAAGGGAAAGAGACAGAAGGTGGGGGTGCGGCAAATCAGGTGGTGGAAAAGTGGCAGTTTCTGTGGTGGTGTAGAAGTCACATCTCCGACCACCACGCTCTCCAATTGACATCTCTTGAAATGCAACTGAAACGTCAGAATCTTCATCTTCAGTTCTAGACAATGCATGGCCTCCTTTTAAACGTCAGTGGCCAACCAGTTAAGTACTAGTAGGTGAGGGCTTGTCAGAATTCTGTCCAAGAACACCAGGCTTGAGTTGTTGTGAGTCCTGTCCCTGTGACCTTCCACATAATCTTGCTCTGGCACTTCCAGGCATGATTTCATCACAAAGATTTAGCCTTCGTAATACAGAGACAGAGTTTTAACTGCTTTGAACAGGCATTCACACCTGTTCAAAGCAGTTAAAACTGATTTGAATCAGTGACTTGTAACCAACTTACGATTTTACTTTAAAAAATGCTTTGTCCCAATTAATATGCACAGCACTGTATATACTCTGGAATTAATGCTTAGAAGGACTGCTGGTTTAGCTGGATTTGAGTTATTTAGGATGGTAGACCCCACACTCACTAATACAGTAAATTCTGACCCTTTCTCGGCAGCAGCTCTCCTTAAACTATCTCAATTCAGAGCTGAATGCGGCGAGCAAGGCAGCGTCTGGTCTCTTATACCCCTGATGATGCTATGTGACCAGCCAATCACTGCATGACCACAATAAAGATGGCTGCAGCATTTCATTGCCTGGCAGACAATCCCTGCATTTTGATTAGGTCTGTAAAGTCCGCCAAAAAAGCTGGGTGGAGACCTGAGTTCCCGCCGAGTAATCCCGGAAATGCTTGGTTCTTGCCGAGTACACAGAGTACAGTGATACACGGGCGAGTACCGAATAGTGGTGAACACATTCGCTCATCACTATTTATTATCATACTGCCTAACAAGAAGTGGAATAAAATGAGCCCAAAAAGACAAATATAAATAAATATGGCACCTTTGAAAATATCCTCTTGTCCTGCAAATAACAAGCTCCATCAGCAGAAAAATAAAAACGATATACAGTGCCTTGCGAAAGTATTCGACCCCCTGGAACTTTTCAACCTTTTATGCTTCAAACATAAAGATACCAAATGTAAATTTTGGGTGAGGAATCAACAAGTGGGACACAATTGTGAAGTTGAAAAAATGTACTGGTTATTTAAAATTTTTGTGGAAATTCAAAAACTTAAAAGTGGGGTGTGCAATATTATTCGGCCCCTTTAACTTAATACTTTGTTGCGTCACCTTTTGCTGCGATTACAGCTGCAAGTCGCTTGGGGTATGTCTCTATCAGTTTTGTACATCGAGAGACTGAAATTCTTGCCCATTCTACCTTGGCAAACAGCTCGAGCTCAGTGAGGTTTGATGGAGATCGTTTGTGAACATCAGTTTTCATCTCTTTCCACAGGCACTGTAACTCTCATAACAAAGTGATGCAAAAATAATATTTTCTATATAATATTATTTATTTGTAAAAGCACCAAATATAATATAGATATAAATGAGGTGTCACTGTAGTCGTACTCACCCAAAGAAAAAAGTTGCCTTATCAATTTTACCGCAAGCGGAATGAAATATAGAAGAAAAAAAATTCCTGAATTGCTGCTTTTTGTTCATTCTGCCCACCAAAAATTGGAGTAGAAATCGATAAAAAAAAAGTAATGGGTCTGAAACTGGAACCAATGAAAATGTCAACTTGTCCTGCAAAAAACAAGCCTTTGCATGACTCTGTTGGACGAATTATGGAAAAATTATAGGTCTCAAATTATGGTGATGCAAAAATTTTTGCAATAAAAAGCATTTTTTATTTTGTGACAGCAGCCAAACATAAAAAAGATATAAATCTAGTATTGCTGTAATCGTACTGACCTGAAGAATAAAGTTGTCATATCAGTTATGCCACACAAGGAACGGCGTAAAAAAAATAGAACCAATTCTTCACTTGCTGTTGATTTGTTCATTCTGCTTCCCAAATATCGCAGTAAGGCTCGGCTCACATTTATCCTGCGGTTTGCAATGAGCGCTTACACTGGAGTTTTCATGTAAATCTCTGAAACACGTGATTCAGACAGAACCATCGGCGGAAGATTCCTTATAATGAGGCAAATGGAGGAACTGTGTACTCCATATGATCTGTGATCTGGCAGTGTCCATCTTTTCAGTAGTGCATAAAAGCGCAGTCAGATAGTTTTATGCACTTCTAAAAAGAAGGACACCGCTGAACAGATCCCAGACAGAGTCCAGAGTAACTCTGCTACCTTATTATAGTGAATGGATGCCTCGGGGGTTTTATCTGAATCACGTCACTCAGAGATTTAGATGGAAACCCCAATGTAAGTGCTCAGCATAGAGCGCCAGATAGATGTGATTTCAAACGCTATGTAAAATGTTCCTAACAAAAACTTCAACTCAATCCAGAAAAAAATTAAGTCCCCTCTCAGGTCCCTCATCTGTTTATGGAAATATAGGGGCTTCCATATTACTGGTAGCACAAAGGCTCTGGAAAAGTAAAATAACTTCTCACCCCTTAAAAGAAATTCAACAAATTCTGTGATTCCACATCCAAATGCTGCCCTCCCTTCAGAGTCCCACTGTGTACCTAAACCACATATAGCGTCCACTTGTTTGATTTTACTTAAGCAATGAGAGCCTGCCTAACTTACCGGTGCATGTCTCCTGAAGCATGATCTGGGCATAACATACTGGTCATTATAAGGTAGTGGACACTATAACGTACTGGTCACTGCAGCGTACTGATCACTAGAATGGAACTTAGCAATTTTAACTCGTTAACATTCATTGCCGCTTGTTTCTGGAAAACAACAATAGAGTAAAAATCATCACTACACCAGTAGATAAATTCCCAAAAGGGTATAATTTCCAAAATGGAACTTAGGGACTCTGTATATGGAGTCAGCAAACTATTCTAGAAAAATCTGTGCTCCAAGAGGCAAATAGTGCTTTGTACTTCCTGAGTCTCTCCATATGGCTAAGCAGTACTGTCATATATGAGGTATTGCCACATTCAGTAGAAATTGTAGAACAAATTGTGGTGCCTTTTTACCTACTTCTTGTGTTAAAATGTAAAATCTGGGGCTAAAACAAAATATTGGTGATTAAAATGTAATTATTTTTTCACTGCCCAATGGTATAATATTCTGTGAGGCACCTGTAGAGTCAACATAACCATTGCACCCTAGATGAATTCATTGAAAGGTGTAGTTTTTAAAATGTTGTCACTTGTGGGGGTTTCTGCTGTTTTGGCAACTCAAGGGCTCTACCAGTGGATCATGGCACCCGCAAACCATAACAGTAAAATCTGCACTATAGTATTACTTCCCAATTACATGTAGGGTATTGGTAGACTCAGGACTCAGGAAAAAATGGATCTCAGTTTGTTGTAAAAAAAAATTCCTTTTAGACCTTAAAAAGATGTAAAACTTGAAGCTAAAACAACATTTCAGTGGCAAAAATATAATTTATTCTTCACAGCTCAATCGTATAAAAATATGCGAGGCACAAGTGGTGTCAAGATGATCCCTGCACCCCTATATGAATTCATAGAGGAGTATAATTTATTAAATGAGTTTACATATGAGGGGGATTTTTTTTTCTGGCACTTCCAGGGGCTCTGCCAATGTGACATGGCACTCTCAAACCATTCCAGAAAATCTTAACTCCAATATGGCACTTGTTCCCTTCCAAGATTTGCACTGTACCTCAAAAGTAGTATTCCCATATATATGGATTATCAGCATACTCAGGAGACATTTCATAACAAATTTTATGGTGAAATTTTTCCTATTAGACCAGAGTCACACTAGCGTATGAATCAGACTAGTGCACAGCAAATAAAAAATCGCATTGCACTCAGACAAATGTTTTTCAATGAGGCAATCCAGATCAGCATTTTTTTTTCTCAGTCGCATTCGGCGTGCGTGCAAAATCATAGCAGGCTGCGATTGTACGCATATGTCATGCGAGACTCGTCAATGCAAGCCCATTGGTGTGAAAAAAATCCGATGCCACATGGACCATCCATATAGCGACAAATACGCACACATCCCAGGAAATTGCATCAGCCAAGAACAGAAAACTTGGTATGCAGATTGTCCTGGCAACTTATAAAAATCCTGAACATGCCTCCACGTATCAACAATCCATAGGTAAAGCTTCCCAAAACATTGAGACAAGACCCAATGTAAAAGAACCCACTCATTTTTGTTTAAGGTAAGCCTGTCACACATTTTTTTTACCAAAGCAAGACAACCAAAACAGCAGCAGGGGGTATATTACAAAGATTTGTTGACTAAAAGTCTTGTGGGCCCAATGTATGACCTTGCTGAAATGTAAACCATATGCATGTCATATGGATGTCATATGAATAAATGGCTGAGAAAATTTCATGTAATTTAATTGCAAACTCATTACACACGAATTGTCATACAGAGAACACTCATGTGACTCTGGGCAGTGAGAATCGGAACAATTTTTAGTACATTTAGTGTGACTCCAGCCTTACTCTAATGAAAATGCAAAATTTGGGGCTAAAAAACATTTTTGTGGTGAAAATGTTTTGTTTTTTAAATGTTTCAAAAATTGTGCTGATGTAAAATATACATGTTGGAAGTATTATTTATTGACTATTTTGTGCGACATCTGTCTGATTTAATGACATAAGAATTAAAATATATAAACCTACAAAGTAGTCCCTGTGGCCAATTGGGACAAAACCCCTAGGCCAAAGCACAAACACCAAAAAATTAAAAAGGTAAAAACCCTAATATAAAAATATTAAAGAAATAAATTAATCTACCATCAATAAATATTGCAAAAACCAGAATTAGGGTTTTTTCAGAAAAATAATAAATTTTATTGCAACAATACATATAAATAGACAGGGTATTTCAAGATGAATAGAGAGCAAGAACAAATTAAGTACTACATAGATGGAGAAAGTAGTACAAAAGAAACAAGCATCCCTCAGCGATGCTGTATGAATACTGGTCGTCCTAGGTTATATGCAAATTTGTATTATAAGGACCATAGCCCAAAGAATGCATGCATGGAAAATAATTAACAACCTATATTAATGTAGGTAACTGGGTTTTAGGGTCCCTGCAAATAGATAGTTATAAAGTGCATGTGTGAAGACTCAAAACGGTGAGTGAGTATAATAAAGCCATAAAGTAAACAGCCGGCACATTACCTTGGGACATGGTCACCATATGTAGGAACACTGAGGAGATGCAGGAAGAGCCCCGACGCGCATTTCACCGCATCAGGCTTTGTCAGGAGGAGTGGCTTAACAGTAAAAGCGGAGATTTTTTTATATGTGGGAATAAGGTTAATCCGCGAATCGGCGTGTACCTCGGCGTGTTGTACTGCCCCTTGGTAGAGTGCACTGGTGCTCGCCATGGATGATGGGAAGGAGGACATGCGTCATCACTACCCATCTCCACAGCGATGACGCTGGTACACAACAGCTGCAACACAGCGCACACGCGAGTCGCATCTGCGTGGACGGCCTCAGGGATCTGAATAAGCAAATAGATCTAGGCCTGAACATGATGCGCTGTCACGCGAGGCAGCAGAACAGAACGCGCTAAGGGTAGTGGGAGGAAGAACGTCATCACTGATGGTCTCCACGGCAACGTCTGCAAACAACCACATCACAGCGGCAGCACGGCGTCGAAATATAATATACAAATATGGTGACATATGATAGGAAAAGAGAACAGTAGTTTATATCATATCACACTTTTCACAATCGGTAAGAAATCTTAATTCATTATAAGGATATTCAAAAAATATAGAATATATACATATAAGTATAACATTCATAGATGACTTAAATAGAAAGAGACACTGTCATGCACTTCTATGCCAATAACCCAATAACATATTGTATGAATAGAATGGGTTTAAGAACAAAAGCATATATGGCACTAGATAATCATCCTCACTATGTCAATAGTACAAAAAATAATAAAAAATAAATAAATAGGAACACATGGAAAACAATGTCAGTAAATATGATGGACCAATCAAAAGGTATACGATTGGGCCACGGAATACCAATATATAGAGAAATAAATAATTCTACCAAACTGAAGACCCAAATCTTAAACAGCTGCCTACAAGTCAATCAGAGAAATTGACAATAGTAATTACCACCATAAGGGCAATTCAAATAAAGAAAATAATCAGAAATGACATAATGCAATGAACATCAAAATTCAGGTATCATATATATCAGTAGAGAGGTAAATATATATATATATATATATATATATATATATATATACCATAAATAATGAGGACCTAGTATAGCCCCATTAAATAAGTAGTAATGCTCATATCGCAAATGCCATAAACATTATAAATAGCCCATTAACAAGTGACAAAAATGAATCATATATCAAAGGCTGATGTCTTCATGCTCATGAAATTGATTGTGGTCCCCACACTGAAGTCCAGGTACAAGGCATAAATAGATCCCATGTCAGCAGCATACAGAATGATAACTACCAATCTGTGACTGACTGAAGAGATGAAAGAAAAATTAGAAAAATAGAAATAAAAACTGATATACCGCTGCCAGAATTAAAAGCAAAGCTCCACAAATTAGAGAAAAGACTTGAAGCTGATGGCCTCATTCAACCCATTAGGGTATCTAAAACTATCATCCAGCGGGTCTCTTTTTGCAGAAGTTTTTTTCTTCACATTACCTCCGCAGATGCCCTTATAAATGTGGTCAATACCACATACTAGAGTTGAGCGAAACGGGTCGAAAAAATTCAAAAGTCGCCGACTTTTGGCTAAGTCGGGTTTCATGAAACGAAACCCGACCCTAGGATGAGGTCGGCCACGAGGTCGGCGACTTACGCGCCAAAGTCGCGTTTCAAAAGTTTGTTTTGCGCTCTTTTTCAGCCAATCAGGATCCACGGACACTGTGGGCAACGTGATGACATAGGCATGGGTCACCACCATCTTTCAGAAGGGCATGCAAGTGATTGGCTTGCTTTGGTGGGCGTCACAGGGGGTATAAAAGGGCGTGCACGCCGACCGCCATCTTACTTCTGCCGATCTTAGTATAGGGAGAGGTTGCTGCTGATTCTGTAGGGAGAGCGTTAGGCAGGGAAGAAGACAAAAAAACTGCTTCTGCTGCTAGCGATTTGGCCTGCACAACACACCAGTCACTGTGTGTGCAGTGCAAGGGGAGGCTATATAGTGGTGTATCAGTGGTGTTGGTTGTTGGGCTGCCTTTTAAGGCTTCCTGACAGGCTGGCATTGCTGTTTACCCACTGCTCTGCAAACTGCTTTTTTAAAAGCAATCCCAATTTTTTTTTTTGTCCTGCTGAGAAGAAAAAAAAATTGCTTCTGCTGCTAGCAATTTGGCCTGCACAACACACCAGTCACTGTGTGTGCAGTGCAAGGGGAGGCTATATAGTGGTGTATCAGTGGTGTTGGTTGTTGGGCTGCCTTCTAAGGCTTCCTGACAGGCTGGCATTGCTGTTTACCCACTGCTCCGCAAACTGCTTTTTTAAAAGCAATCCAATCTCCCTTATCCTCTAGTCACTTTTGTCACAGCTGTGCCATCGAGCCTGTCACATAGCGCTCAGATATCAGTGGGCCTCACACAATCCAAAAGTGTCCAGTGTCCAAAAGTGTGTGCAGATATTCAAAATCTCCCTTATCCTCTAGTCACTTTTGTCACAGCAGTGCCATCGAGCCTGTCGCATAGCGCTCAGATATCAGTGGGCCTCACACAATCCAAAAGTGTCCACTGTCCACAAGTGTGTGCAGAAATTCAAAATCTCCCTTATCCTCTAGTCACTTTTGTCACAGCTGTGCCATCGAGCCTGTCACATAGCGCTCAGATATCAGTGGGCCTCACACAATCCAAAAGTGTCCAGTGTCCAAAAGTGTGTGCAGATATTCAAAATCTCCCTTATCCTCTAGTCACTTTTGTCACAGCAGTGCCATCGAGCCTGTCACATAGCGCTCAGATATCAGTGGGCCTCACACAATCCAAAAGTGTCCACTGTCCACAAGTGTGTGCAGAAATTCAAAATCTCCCTTATCCTCTAGTCACTTTTGTCACAGCAGTGCCATCGAGCCTGTCACATAGCGCTCAGATATCAGTGGGCCTCACACAATCCAAAAGTGTCCAGTGTCCAAAAGTGTGTGCAGATATTCAAAATCTCCCTTATCCTCTAGTCATTTTTGTCACAGCAGTGCCATCGAGCCTGTCACATAGCGCTCAGATATCAGTGGGCCTCACACAATCCAAAAGTGTCCAGTGTCCAAAAGTGTGTGCAGATATTCAAAATCTCCCTTATCCTCTAGTCACTTTTGTCACAGCAGTGCCATCGAGCCTGTCACATAGCGCTAAGATATCAGTGGGCCTCACACAATCCAAAAGTGTCCAGTGTCCAAAAGTGTGTGCAGATATTCAAAATCTCCCTTATCCTCTAGTCACTTTTGTCACAGCAGTGCCATCGAGCCTGTCACATAGCGCTCAGATATCAGTGGGCCTCACACAATCCAAAAGTGTCCAGTGTCCAAAAGTGTGTGCAGATATTCAAAATCTCCCTTATCCTCTAGTCACTTTTGTCACAGCAGTGCCATCGAGCCTGTCACATAGCGCTCAGATATCAGTGGGCCTCACACAATCCAAAAGTGTCCAGTGTCCAAAAGTGTGTGCAGATATTCAAAATCTCCCTTATCCTCTAGTCACTTTTGTCACAGCAGTGCCATCGAGCCTGTCACATAGCGCTCAGATATCAGTGGGCCTCACACAATCCAAAAGTGTCCAGTGTCCAAAAGTGTGTGCAGAAATTCAAAATCTCCCTTATCCTCTAGTCACTTTTGTCACAGCTGTGCCATCGAGCCTGTCACATAGCGCTCAGATATTCATTGGGCCTCACACAATCCAAAAGTGTCCAGTGTCCAAAAGTGTGTGCAGAGATTCAAAATCTCCCTTATCCTCTAGTCACTTTTGTCACAGCAGTGCCATCGAGCCTGTCACATAGCGCTCAGATATCAGTGGGCCTCACACAATCCAAAAGTGTCCACTGTCCACAAGTGTGTGCAGAAATTCAAAATCTCCCCTGCCCTATAGACACCTTGTACCTTGTTTTACATTACTATATAGTTTGTTGGATTTTGTCTACATTTCTACCAAAAATGAGGAAGGCTGGTGGAAGAGGCCGTGGAATTGGGTGGGGGTTGGCAGCTGGTAATGATGGTGTTGGTGGTGGATCTGATGGTAGTGGCAAGAGCAAAATAGGACCGAATGCAGGAGGTGCTGACCCTGCGTCATCGTCTGGCTACATAAGGCCTCGAACGCTTAGTTTTCTAGGAGTTGGCAAACCGCTTTTAAAGCCAAAGCATCAGGAAAAAGTTTTGTCTTACATTGCTGACTCAGCCTCCAGCTCTATCGCCTCCTCTTCTTCAGTTGTAAAAAGTAAAAGCACTGAGTCGTCATTGGAGGCTCATGTTCATGAACCACACCTTTCCTTGTGTCCTTCACCCCAACCAAGATTGAAGGATGACGCAGGCCATACTACTGATTACTCCATGGAGCTGTTTTCACATACCATGCCTGGATTATCAAGTCAAATGGTGAATTACCCAGGCCAAGATGAATCTGACATGGAGTGCACTGATGCACAGCCGCTGATGGATGATTCTGCTGGTACATTCACTCAGAGCACTACATTGTCCTCGCAGTGTACAGAGCCAGATTCTGACCCTGATGAGAGTCAGGTGCCCCTTCCCGCACACTATACCACCATACACGGTGACACAGAGGAAGGTGCACATGACATAGAAGAGGAGGTGATGGATGACCCAGTTGTTGACCCAGATTGGCATCCATTGGGGGAAGAGGGTGCTGCTTCCAATAGCTCAGATGAGGAGCATCCACAGCAGACATCGACATCGCAACAGCTGTTATCTGGCAGGCCCGGAGCACTCCAAAGACAGGTTCCAAACATCAAAAGAGTTGCTGGACAGCTTGTCCAGAGGGTCAAAAGATCACAGCGTGCTAGGCCGCAAAATGTCTGCCAAAGTAGGAAGAGTGCAGTGTGGCACTTTTTTGAACAAAATCCTCATGATCAGGCCAAGGTTATCTGTAAGAAGTGTGCAAAGACCTTTAGCCGAGGGAAAAATCTGAAAAATTTGAATACCAGTTGCATGCTTAGACATTTAACCAGCATGCACTTGCAAGCGTGGACATAACACCAAACCTCAAGTGCCACATGTGCAACTGATCACAACGAAGGTAGTCAGCAACGCTACATTGTTTCCCCCACTGTAAGCCCACCGGTTAGCACAGCAGCAAATGTTGAGGTGTCGTTGCAAGGCCACAGCAGTCAGGGAATCCCACTGTTATATCAACGAAAGACTGATTCTAGGCCATCAGAAAGAACACCAACTCCATCACCATCATCAACCCTCTCTCAGTCCGCCCTGTCCACCGCTACTTCCACCATATGCAGCTCTCAAGTCCAGCTCACCCTCCCAGACACTATGAGTTGGTCAAGAAAGTACTCAGTCTCTCATCCGCGTACACTGGGTTTGAACACCCACATTGCCAAACTAATCTCGTTTGAGATGATGCCCTTTCGGTTGGTGGAAAGCACAGCTTTCCGCGAACTCATGGCCTATGCAGTACCACGCTATGTCCTACCCAGTCGCCACTTCTTCTCTCGCAAAGCCATCCCAGCCCTCCACCATCATGTGAAAGACCGCATTGTCCATGCACTCAAGCAGTCAGTGAGCGGAAAGGTGCACCTCACTACTGATGCATGGTCCAGTCGGCATGGCCAGGGCCGTTACGTGTCCATCACTGCGCACTGGGTTAATGTGGTGGATGCAGGGTCCACAGGGGACAGCGGTGGTGGGACAGTGCTCCCTAGCCCACGGTATAGGAAACAGTTGGCTGTAGGCGTTCCACCCTCCTCCTCCTCCTCCTCCAGAAGCGAAAGCTCGTCCACAGAGCGCAGTCGTACGAGCACTCCATCTGCAGCTGCCACTGTTGCACACGATGTGTCCCCCTATCGAGCAGCTAGTGGAAAGCGTCAGCAGGCTGTGTTGCAGATGATGTGTTTGGGCGACAGACATACCGCCGAGTTGCTGGCCGAGTACTTCAAGCGACAAACTGAGTCATGGCTGGGCAGTGTACATCTTGAGGCAGGCAAGGTAGTTAGTGATAATGGCCGTAATTTTGTGGCAGCCATAGCCCTTTCAAAACTCAGCCACATACCTTGCTTGGCTCACACCTTGAACCTGGTGGTGCAGTGCTTCCTCAAAAATTATCCGGAATTAACAGCCCTGCTCCAGAAGGTGCAAAGACTGTGCGCGCACATCCGCCGGTCGCCTGTACACTCTGTTCGTATGCAGAAGCTGCAGCGATTGCTCCACCTTCCCAACTACCGCCTCATTATCGACATTGCAACAAGGTGGAACTCCACCCTGCACATGGTGGAGCGGCTGTGCGAGCAGAGGCAGGCCATAATGCATTTGTGGGAGGATACACGGCCAGGCACTTTGAGAGCAGACATGGAGTTGACAGGTGTGCAGTGGTCGAAGCTGAAAGACCTCTGTAAAGTCCTTCAGTGTTTTGAGGAATGCACACGGCTGGTAAGCGCAGACGACGCCATCCTAAGCATGAGCATCCCACTTATGCATCTGCTCATGCAAACTTTGACACACCTTAAGGAGCAGGCGTCTGCAGCCAATGTTGATGAGGAGGAAGAGGAGGAGGGAATCCTTGATGACATTCAGCCATTGTCTGCTCAGGGACCTCTCCTGGACGAGGTGGAGGAAGAAGAGGAGGAGGAGGATGATGGGGATGATTACTTAGGGGAGGAGGATGCATCTCGATGGGCAAGTGAAAATGTTGGCGTGGCAAGGTCTGGTACAGGGTTTGTGCGTGACTGGAGGGATGTGGATTTGCCAGAAAGTGCTCCTCCACCCAGCACTCGCAGTGCATCATTGACACCGGGAACATTGACCCACATGTCAGATTATGCCTTGCGGATCCTAAAAAGGGACCCCCGCATTGCCAAAATGATGAACGATGACGACTACTGGTTGGCCAGCATCCTGGATCCACGCTATAAAGGCAAATTACAAAACATCATGCCACAGGAGAACCTTGACCTAATATTGGCTAATAAACAAGCAACTCTGGTAAATCGGTTGCTTGAGGCATTCCCAGCACACAGCAGCGGTGATGGTTCTCACACGAGCCGTACGGGCCGGGGGCAGCTTGGCAGAGGTGTTCGTGGTGCACACAGCAGAAGTGGCGTTGGAGACAGGGGTTTCATGACAATGTTGTGGACTGATTTTTCAAATACCGCTCACACAACTGGTAATACTGCATCGATGGAAAGTGACAGGAGACAGCAGTTGTCAAATATGGTAACAAACTACTTTTCCTCCCATATCGATGTTCTCCCACACAGGTCATTCCCCTTTGACTATTGGGCCGCTAAACTGGACACCTGGCCTGAATTGGCCCAATATGCCTTACAGGAGCTCGCTTGCCCAGCTGCAAGTGTGCTATCGGAAAGAGTCTTCAGTGCAGCTGGATCAATCCTGACAGAAAAAAAGACCCGTCTGTCAACCCAAAATGTGGATGATCTAACCTTCATTAAAATGAACCACGCATGGGTTTCCAAGGATTTTGTCCCACCTTCCCCTGATGACACATAGGGTGACAGAAAAATGGCTTGCTTTGGTCCACCTCTTCCTGGTACTTCACCTATTTCGCCTTTTGCATCAGCTGAATGTCCAACATCAACATATGCCACTTTCTAAAACTCCCTAACTGTGCTGCCTCCCCCCCCATGTCCGGGGTCACCACCTACCGCACGACACCGTGCGAGTGCCGTTGCCCTGGACAGGTGGGTAGGCTGACTCTTGGGCGCGGGCACTGGCACAGGGTCCCTCATAGTGCAATCAAGTGTCTCTGACGGTGGTGGTGCACACCCGCCGTCAGACACACCGCTGTACTATGAGGGGCCCAGTGCCAGTACCGACGCCCATGAGTGGGCCCCCCTTGCTTGGGCAGGGCCCCAGCATATCTTTACCTCTCCCTGCTCCTCTGCTGTGTAATCTGGGCCGTCAAATCCATACTGTGCCTGACACCGTCTGAGCCTGCCTCCTGAGACATATATTTTGAATGTGTACGCTATCCATACATGTTATCCAGGGATACGGTACCCTTTCTAACCTTTGTGCAATCACGTGCAATCCATACTGGGCCTAACACCGTCTGAGCCTGCCTCCTGAGACATATATTTTGAATGTGTACGCTATCCATACATGTTATCCAGGGATACGGTACCCTTTCTAACCTTTGTGCAATCACGTGCAATCCATACTGGGCCTAACACCGTCTGAGCCTGCCTCATGCTGTATAGACATATATTTTGAATGTGTACGCTATCCATACATGTTATCCAGGGATACGGTACCCTTTCTTACCTTTGTGCAATCACGTGCAATACATACTGGGCCTAACACCGTCTGAGCCTGCCTCATGCTGTATAGACATATATTTTGAATGTGTACGCTATCCATACATGTTATCCGGGGATACGGTACCCTTTCTAACCTTTGTGCAATCACGTGCAATCCATACTGGGCCTAACACCGTCTGAGCCTGCCTCCTGAGACATATATTTTGAATGTGTACGCTATCCATACATGTTATCCAGGGATACGGTACCCTTTCTAACCTTTGTGCAATCACGTGCAATCCATACTGGGCCTAACACCGTCTGAGCCTGCCTCATGCTGTATAGACATATATTTTGAATGTGTACGCTATCCATACATGTTATCCAGGGATACGGTACCCTTTCTAACCTTTGTGCAATCACGTGCAATCCATACTGGGCCTAACACCGTCTGAGCCTGCCTCATGCTGTATAGACATATATTTTGAATGTGTACGCTATCCATACATGTTATCCGGGGATACGGTACCCTTTTTAACCTTTGTGCAATCACGTGCAATCCATACTGGGCCTAACACCGTCTGAGCCTGCCTCCTGAGACATATATTTTGAATGTGTACGCTATCCATACATGTTATCTGGGGATACGGTACCCTTTCTCACCTTTGTGCAATCACGTGTAATCCATACTGGGCGTGAGAACGGCTGGCGAGCTGTTAAGCAAGCTACAGCACCTGTCCAGACAAGTACAGGGATTCCCTAGCGAGGAGACTTATTTGATTGTTTTCAATGTTGGGACAGCAATTTTTGGGGAGCACTATACTCTGGAGAATGATAGATGGGGCCCACCATACACTGGAACATTCCAAAGGTGGACATCAGACACTGGAGCAGCATTTACAGGGCCCATTATACACTAGAGCATTAGAAATGGGGCCCATTATGTTTGGAGCATTATTTGGGCCCATAAGACAGTGGAGCTTCATCCATGGGGACCAACATATACTGTAGCATTATGTGGAGTTCATCATATACTGTTTCAAACATTATATGGGACCAATGATTCTGTATGGAGAAATAGATGGGCCTCGTCATGAGATGTAAAAAGTGAGGTATTTTTCATTGTACTATACCGCTATTTCTCTGCCGTATCGGAGCATGATGAGTTGTGGTATGTGTTAAAGGGGCGCTCTTTCGCCCAGGGCACATGAAAACCTGGAGCCAGCCCTCCCCCCCCACAGTTTGTAGCCAAATAACCCCCATTTTTCAGTGCGTAACTTGTATTATGAATTTAATTAAGGTTGACAAGCTTAAGAAAGAAGAATTGATGCTTTTGGCATTCAAATGGGCACTGTAGGTGTGTTTCCTGTCCTCCTCTCACTGCCGACTTTTATTCCCCATTGACTTACATTGGGTTTCGTGTTTCGGGACGACCCCGACTTTTCCCTATAATCGGACGATCTTGCTCGACCCGACTTTTGGAAAAGTCGGGTTTCACGAAACGAAACGCGACCCTAAAAAACCAAAAGTCGCTCAACTCTACCACATACAGCAAACCCCTTCGGGTTGCTGTTATGGCTTTCATAGAAATGTTTAGGGATGGTTTTCAAAGACCCTGGATCGGAACAATTGGCCGCATTTCGGATATCTCTCACGTGTTCTTGAACTCAAATTAAAATGTTGAAATTTGTAAAATTTTCCATATTTTTGCCAAATTTCCATTTATTTCATAAATAAACACAAGTTATATTGAATAAATTTTACAACTATCATGAAGTGCGATATGTTATGAAAGAACAATGTCATAATCAGTGGGATCCATTGAAGCGTTCCAGAGTTATTACCTAATAAAGGGACAGTGGACAGAAATGTTAAAATTGGCATGATCATTAACGTACTAACCACCGTGGGGGAGAAAGAGGTTAATAATGGTGTCATTAAAGTAGCAAATTTTCACACAAAGTATCTAGAATGTGTAGAATCATTTGGTCTCTGACCAAGAATCCTATGAATCCTACTAATTAGGACCAATGATTCATAAGTTCTCAAAATATTTTTTGGGCCATTTTCTCCTGCTCAGACCTAAGGACAGAGTGAAGGATGCCCTTGATGATGAGTCTATTTCTTCTATAATTGGCCTCTAGGTTATCAAGATGGATTTGACTCTCAATATTCTGAAGCATGTGCATTTGCAGTAAATTATTAACACTAGAACTACCGCATGTTTCATAATACCTATAACTACCATTAGGGGTCATTTTGACCCCCATTCAAAAGTACTGACTTTGGAGTAAAAAGTAAAAATAACTTTTTTGCTGCCAACAAATTAAAGGACGTTTATTTTAACTTAGTAGGAACAGTGTAAGGCCGGGGTCACACTAACTGACGCAAAATACGGTCTGTAGTTTACAGGTGTAATACGGATGAATGACCCCTAAATAGTGCTCCGTAGGTCATCCGTAAGCAAGGTGTGGTTGCGTATTTTGCGCATGTCTGCATCCATATGTAAGCCCTTTTCTTCTGCCTCTCTGCATGCCCAGTCCTCCTTATTTTGTTATTTGTTTGTTTTTAGCTGTATATATTAATTATTTTAACACCCCCTTTTTTATCTTCATTTTTTGCTCACAGTTATTTACCTGCTTTGTACCACTTGATGTTCCATCTATCATCTTTCAGTTGTTCTTGGTGCAGAATATTTGGATACAGAGATTGAAAAGAAGAGGACTCTCTCTACTAATGTGTATATGCTTTGATATAGTTTTCTCTATTACATTATTTGGTGTGTATATTAGTACTGTTCATGTCTGGATACATGTATATTTATACACTTCTCCATATATTGTACTCTATTTATTTGAGGACTGTTTGGATCATTTTGAGTGCTTTTACTCTTGCATCTCCTGTATAAAATTTTATATGGTGATATTATGTAATAGAGCTATATTTATAGCTTCCCATCCTTTTCTCCCCTCCTTTCCCTGTTTACCATTAATCTTGTTTATATATTTTGTCTTCTTTGGATTTGGCAATGTTAACTCAATGATGTGTTCGGGAATTAATTTCTGTGCATTGCACACCATTTTTGCCAGAGCGCGATTTCCTGACTGCATCTGATTACTGTGGAGTGTGACTTCCCCCTCCCTTCGCCCTCTCTGACGTGCACTGTTGCTGGGTGACGGCTAGGCGCCAGCCGTCCAATTTGCGGCGTCACTTTCGGTTTGGGCAGGGAGGGTGTAAGCACAGTCTCCCTTCCATTGCGCAGGCGTGCCCTATTTGGCTACAATTGGACCGCGCTATCCATGTGACACTGATATGCAGGTATTTAATGGGGCAGTGTCTCCGCTTAAGCCACACCCCTGAGGAAGCGGTTACACCGCGAAATGCGCTTTGGGGTCATTCCTGCACGGCAGCACACTCTCTGGCAGATATGATGGGTATGATTTGACTCTCACTACTTATATATTGGGCAAGTGTGCAATACTTTGATGGACGGTCTTTCTTCTCTTACCATATAGGAGTACTATACTCCTTCCAGTGATAATGTTTAAGTGTATCAGAGAGATCTTTTTCCGTCTTCTATATATATCTTTCTTGTATCATGCCTCTACCACAATGAAGTGACTATTTGTCATATTTACCCGCTGCTGCCATTGATACTGTCGCACAGGATTTCTATTTTGTTCCTGGCTATCTTTGACACTTGTATGTGTACTTCATTTTTAACTTCCTTTTATTTGTCTTTGCTCCCCTGTATTACCCTTCAATAAAGATGTTTATTTGCATGTAGCTTTGGACTCAGTTTCCTCTCCTTTTTTCTAATCCGTATGTAATCCGTATGGCATCCGTATGCAATCCGTATGGCGAGATTTTCTCGCCGCCTTGCAAAATGGACATATAATGGAGCCCTATGACAGGGTTTCTAACAGAAACGAAATAATAGATATAGACACATAGAAAGCATATATATATATATATATATATATTTATATATATATACACACACAAGTCATTGAGACAAACATATATATATATATATATATATATATATATATATATATATATTTATATTTCACAGAGTTCTTCATAGCAGAATAGCCGCTAATTAAATTGCCGGCTTCTATCAACAACAGGTTAATGTCACCTTACAATCGAATGGTGACATTAACCCTTTGTTAGATTAACCCACTCGCCACCACTATAGGGCAATGGGAAACCCATGCATTTTTAAACAACGCATTAACTCCTTAAAATAACAACTACAACTCCCAAATTTTGCACAGAAACGCTCATCTAATTATTAGTCAGGGACATATTAAAAAACATGAAATGAAATGCTTTACTGAATGTAAACCATGTGTCATTTCATGTCGGGTTGGGGAATGATTTGATAGATGCCGGCAATTTAATTAGCGGCTATTCTGCTATGAAAAACTCTGTGAAATATAAATATATATATATATATGTTTGTCACAATGACATGTATGTATATATATATATATATATATATATGTATTCTATGTGTCTATATCTATTCTTTCATTTCTTTATTAAACCTGTCATTGTGAGTTTACTGTATAGCACACTGAATTGCCGGCTTTTCTAAAAGACACCGGGTGTGTTTTTCTCGCAAGTCACATGTGTGGTCCGTGTGTAATGCGTATTTTTAGCGCACCCATAGACTTGCATTGGCGTATTATGGGCGTAGTACGCTCACAATCGCAGCATGCTGCGATTGGCACTGACCGTAGAATACGCCCGAGAAATATAAGGCTGTTGGGAGCAAGCCCATAGAGAATAATTTGTCCGTGTGTAATGCGTGCTTTTAATGCCTCTCACTCATCCGTATTCCTCGCCAGTGTGACCCCGGCCTTAAGATCAAGTACAGCATGCATTTTCCTTTTACATGGTCATAGCATGCGGTGTCCAACAGTTAACACAAACAGTACTTTCTTCCACTTTCCCAGTGCATTTCCCACAAACTGGTTTGTCACAGCTTGCACAAGTTTTAGTTGTTTTGTTTTCGTTGCATCTTCCAACTCCACATTTTCGACGCTTGCGGATTTCTTGTCCTTTTGTTTGTGGTTCAGACATTGCGGATGATGAGCCACTTCTTCTGACTCATTTTCAGGTAAATTCTGAAGACATTTCAAAATTTCATCACTTGGCAGATCCCTCTGCTTACTCATGCTTCAAATATACGTCGCAAAAAGGACTTGTAAGATCGCAGAAGCAATAAAACGACACTGTACAAACATGCAGAGTTGTAGCTTCAACTGTAATGTTTGCTACTGAAGTGCAGAAATCGCTACAAGAGACATGGATCAAACATGTTCAGACAAGTTTAGACAAAACAAAATGCTGAATCATCCCTGATATGCAAAGATACAATTACACTCTACAACTAGGGAGAAGCACTGTGATTTTCTGTACTCTGTAATAGTAGGTGACTTGCCTACTACTACTTTTATGTATGGGGTCAAATTGACCCCTTCAGTACTTATACAGTCATATGTAAAAGTTTGGGCACCCCTATTAATGTTAACCTTTTTCTTTATAGCAATTTTGGTTTTGGCAACAGCTATTTCAGTTTCATATATCTAATAACTGACGGACTCAGTTATATTTCTGGATTCAAATGAGTTTTATTGTACTAACAGAAAATGTGCAATCTGCATTTAAACAAAATTTGACCGGTGCAAAAGTATGGGCACCCTTATCATTTTCTTGATTTGAACACTCCTAACTACTTTTTACTGACTTCCTGAAGCACTAAATTGGTTTTGTAACCTCATTGAGCTTTGAACTTCATAGCCAGGTGTATCAAATCATGAGAAAAGATATTTAAAGTGGCCACTTGCAAGTAGTTCTCCTATTTGATTCTCCTATGAAGAGTGGCATCATGGGCTCCTCAAAACAACTCTCAAATGATCTGAAAACAAAGATTATTCAACATAGCTTTTCAGGGGAAGGATACAAAAAGTTGTCTCAGAGATTTAACCTGTCAGTTTCCACTGTGAGGAACATAGTAAGGAAATGGAAGAACACGGGTACAGTTCTTGTTAAGCCCAGAAGTGGCAGGCCAAGAAAAATATCAGAAAGGCAGAGAAGAAGAATGGTGAGAACAGTCAAGGACAATCCACAGACCACCTCCAAAGACCTGCAGCATCATCTTGCTGCAGATGGTGTCACTGTGCATCGGTCAACAATACAGCGCATGCATAACGCCTTTTTGTATGACCAAACAACTCAATCTTTGTTTCATCAGTCCAAGGACCTTCTTCCAAAATGTTACTGGCTTGTCCAAATGTGCTTTTGCATACCTCAGGTGACTCTGTTTGTGGCGTGCTTGCAGAAACGGCTTCTTTCGCATCACTCTCCCATACAGCTTCTCCTTGTGTAAAGTGCGCTGTATTGTTGACCGATGCACAGTGACACCATCTGCAGCAAGACGATGCTGCAGGTCTTTGGTGGTGGTCTGTGGATTGTCCTTGACTGTTCTCAGCATTCTTCTTCTCTGCCTTTCTGATATTTTTCTTGGCCTGCCACTTCTGGGCTTAACAAGAACTGTACCTGTGTTCTTCCATTTCCTTACTATGTTCCTCACAGTGGAAACTGACAGGTTAAATCTCTGAGACAACTTTTTGTATCCTTCCCCTGAAAAGCTATGTTGAATAATCTTGGTTTTCAGATCATTTGAGAGTTGTTTTGAGGAGCCCATGATGCCACTCTTCATAGGAGAATCAAATAGGAGAACTACTTGCAAGTAGCCACTTTAAATATCTTTTCTCATGATTTGATACACCTGGCTATGAAGTTCAAAGCTCAATGAGGTTACAAAACCAATTTAGTGCTTCAGGAAGTCAGTAAAAATTAGTTAGGAGTGTTCAAATCAAGAAAATGATAAGGGTGCCCATACTTTTGCACTGGTCAAATTTTGTTTAAATGCAGATTGCACATTTTCTGTTAGTACAAGAAACCTCATTTGAATCCAGAAATATAACTGAGTCCATCAGTTATTAGATGTATGAAACTGAAATACCTGTTGCAAAAACCAAAATTGCTATAAAGAAAAAAGGTTAACATTAATAGGGGTGCCCAAACTTTTACATATGACTGTAGGTATGAATTGTAAAATCCGGGCCCCTGAAAAAGTTACAATTCATTTTTGTGTCCTAAAACATACACTACCATGAATAAATAAAAGTCATAAAAAGTCAGAACTCATTTTTTAAAATTTTAGAAATTATAGGAAAAAGAAATAGCAAAAGGGTCAAAATGACCCCTCCGGTAGTTCTAGTGTATCAAGTTGGGTAAGTTCAGATTTGTGAACCTCTTCAACAACTGCCACTCTCTGACCAAGCAGTGATAGATCTCTTTTGACAGCTACCCATCCTGTCTTTTGAAAAACTTAGAAAAATGGGGTTCTATACACCACTATGTAAAAAAGTATCAAAAAATCTTTATTGAAAATACAAACACACAATATAGCTCAAAGAAACACAAGCAAAAAGAAAATGACCCTAGTACAAACACATGGGTCCGCGACATACAAGATCATAGTAAATAAAATCATGCTAATAACTTAAAGGCACTAAGAATCATAAAAATGTCAGCATATATTAGCAGCCTTATGTGTTTACAATTTGTCTCAAGAATCTGGTATAATACCATGATTATGTCAATGCATACACATAGCAAGAAAAGTCTGCCCAGTAAAACTTCCTAGAACTGCCATAGTGACATTGTGCTCAAAAAAGGAAGAAAACTGAGCCTTTAGTAGCTAATGTGCTTACCCATGATGAGGGTATTATGATGCTGGGGAGCCAAGTCCACCCCCTGATGCACGTTTCGCGTTTGCTTTTTAGAAAGGGAATGAGCAGGAGTTTCTCAGCCTGGCATTTTATAGTATCCTGTCTTTTGTGCTGCCTCCATGCAAAAGATATATGATTATATCTTTATTTTTTAGGAATAGCTTTCAAATGGGCTTTCCAATCTCAACTACCATTTCCCCCACATCGGAGTGTTCAAAATTAGATACTGTTCCTGCTAGGTTCTTAGAATGAACACTCATCAAGGCAAGGGCTCAGTTGCTAGAATCAAGTATCGCTTTGGGGGATTCTGTTGCCCCTGTTATTTGAGGTCAGATATTGCACAATGGTGCTTTTAGGATCAGGAGTCAATTTAAATGTATGCAGTATGAACTTCTTGAAGGTTCTAGCCATTATGTATCTAGAGCCAAATAAGTTGTCTAAGTTTCAGAATTGAATTGGTTGAAGCAGATAGTGTGTCCACTGGAACTTTAGCATGTTGCATCTATGACCAATTGGCAAGTCACAGCCAGAAGATTAATTCTTTATAGAGAAGGAGGGGCATCCACATGTTTCTTGATTATGGACAGACAGTCCAACAAAACGTAGGGGTACCTTGAATGCAGTACCAACCCAGTCATTTCTACAGGGAAACGACCCCAAGAAAATTGAAGCAAAGTTTCCAACAGAACAGGAAACCAGACTTAAAACATAGTAATTTGGATGTGCGGGCAATAAGCAATGCAAGAAGAACCCTCAAAACTAAATCCCAGATATAGCAAGCACAGGATTCATTTAAAAATTGAAGCGGTGCTCCCATATAAATTTGATTGGCACATGGATCCTGTTTCGAAGTCCTGCAGATAGTCAGAGCCAAAGTGAGAAATGACCGTTACATCTTTACTTGGCTACTTAGTCAAAATGAGGGATGCCTAGGCTTATACTGAGTAGGGTACAGGTAACACAGTGCCATCAGGCCTCTCGTAGACTAATGTTGCTGTGTCACAGGTTTTAGTAAAGGCTGCCCGCTGTACGATAATTTTAATATTCATGTGAGGTTGTATTTTCCTTGCAGTCTTCTGCTTTCCTTTAATGTGGTAAAGCGCCAACTAAATATTGTAAAATAGCTGTCAGCAGTTATAACAGTTCCCTGCTTGCTTGTGGTAATCTTGTATAACAACGGTTCAGCACTGGGCCCATACCACTTAGGCGCTTCACAAATTTTGTCTGAGGTTTCACTCTCATCACTATGCTACAGCAATGAACTTGAAATATGAGCCTCCTAGAAATTGTCTCAATCTGCAGATCATGAATATTCAGCTTTTGTCTCTGTAAGATGTTTCCAGGATGCAGATTGCTTGGAAATATGTGGAAGCTGCTGGAGCTCTAAAGAAACACATCTGCTCCCCTTTTCTTTGTTTTTTTACCTCATCAGCCATAAGACTCTTCAACTATCCAAGCTCTTAGCAACATCAATGAAGCCAGAATATGCCATTTATCTTCACTAAAAGGCAGTAATAGCACTTTTGAAGGCTAAAAACTACAGACAGGTTCCTTATAAATCCTAATAATTCAATTTTGTATAGAAATTTGTCTGCATACTTCAAAAATTGAAAAAACAACAACCCTACAATATACCAAAGTAGAAGTAAAACATGTCAATGATGTCCATTAGTAGAAAGTGTACTGGCATGAAGATTTGCTGATGTTGAGGCTCAATTTTGGAAAAAATTATGCAAATATGACCAGTTGTTTCATATCCTACATTTTGAAAAAAAGTATATACCGTAAATAAGACCAGTTGTTTCACATCCTAAATTTTGGAGAAAGTATACAAATAAGACTAGTTTCATATCCTAAAAGGCTCTCATGAATTGGCACTGGAGTAGAGTGTTAAAATCAAATACTCGCTGTAACAGGAGAAACGTATTCCAGACAGGTGACAGACTATAACAAATGCAACATAACAGAATTTTATATCCGTTCTGCAGAGTATTGTTTTTGTGCATGAGCTATGGGCACACGCTGTGGATTTTTTTGCAGATCCACAGCGCTTTTTCCAAGCGGAATTGCACTAAATCCGCAATGTATTGCCCAAGCACTGTTAATTAATAAGAATACAGAATTGGTGTGCACATGCTGCGGAAAATTCCATGCGGATTCACAGCGTTTTATTTTCCGAAGCATGTCAATTCTTTTGCAGATCGGCAGTGTTTCTGCACCCATTGACTTCCATTGAGTCAGTCAAATCCACAGCAAAACCGCAGATGTAAAAAGGTTAGCGGATTTGCTGCGGAGTTGTGTGCCAAAGATGCTGCAGTAAGGAAGGAGGAAGAGTGTATGGGAGGAGACTATGTGCGTGTCTGTCTGTGTCTGTCTGTGTGGTCTGTCTGCGGGGCTCTGTCTGCGATTGTCTGTGTCTGTCTGTGGGTGCCTGTGTCTGTCTGTGGGGTGCTGTCTGCAGGGTTAAGTCTGCAGAGCTCTGTCTGCAGGGCTTTGTCTGTGTACCCAGACATCATCTGATTGGACTACTACTCACATCCAGCTATGTCTGCTGTCACATATAACAGTGACAGCATGAGCCGATGATGGGAGAGTTGTCCCATCATCCGGCGACTCTGTTCAATTGTAAAAAAAATACATTTACATAATTACATACAATACACATACCAAACACCTTATCCTGACACCCACGTCTTCTGCAACAAAAATAAAATAATATACAAACATATACTCCATTTCCGCCAGAGTCCTTTTAATAACGAATGTCCCATGAAGATCTCACGTGTAGAACAGTCACATCGGGAGATCTGACTGCTCTACACGGCCTCCGGTGATACACTCATCGTCATGGGACACTTGTTATTAAATGGACTACATCAGACAGGGAGTATTTACAGTATGTTGGTTTATTATTTTATTTTTGTTGCAGGAGATGAGGGAGTCGGGCATTAGGTGTTCAGTAAGTATGGTTAATTAAGATTCAATAAAGGATTTTATTCTGGCTGTGTCTTTATATACCATATAACTATAGGATTAGTAATGGATAGGTGTCTTATATATGCCTCTCCTTTACTAATCTGTGGGATTGATGTCACTGGATAATACAAAGGTGACATCAATCCCACAAATACTACCTCACTTGCCACCACTAAAGGGCAAGTGGGAAGAGCAAGGCTAAGTGCCAGAATTGGCGCATTAATAAGATGCACCATTTCTGGGGCGACTGAGAACTGATGTTTTTTTAGCCTGGGGGGTGCCAATATACATGGCCCCTTCCCAGGCTATTAATTTCAGCCCACAGCTGTATGTCTAGCCTTTGCTGTTTAATTTTATAGGGGGACCCCATGTAATTTTTTTTTTGGGGGTTCCCCTGTAAACTAGCCAGTGAAAGCTAAGCAAACATCTGTAAGCTGATATTAATAGCCTCGGAACCTTTATGGCTATTGCCTCTTTTCCAGAATATTAACATCAGCCCTCAGCCATCAGCTTTTCCTCTGCTGGTTAAGAAAATTACGCAGGAGCCCACGCAATTTTTTTAATAAATTTTTTAAAAATTAAACAGATAATGCATTTCACACAGATTTCGTGTGTGTGTGTCTTTTATTTAACTCTTTATTTAGCATTTTATTAATGAAGGTATCTGGCTGATACTAGTTTATTACTAAGCCTCAGGCTTGGTATTGTGTATATATATATATATATATATATATATTATATTTATATTTATTCATTTATATAATATTCACTTATATTTGTTTTGTGTGTGTAAATATTATATTTGAACATGGTACGTAATGATATTATGGTCTTCAATGGAGAATGTAAAAGAAGAACAAGGAAATTACAACACAATTCTTTTTTTGTTAAATAATTAACTTTATTTAGCTTACAAAAACGCATACAAATCCGCATCAAATGCACATCAAATTCTCATAAAAAATGCATCAAATACGTTCAGATTTTCAACTGGTTCCAAGTGGATGATCAAACATCAGTGTATTTTAGTATGTATTAGGATTTTCTATCTTGCCATTATTATTTATACTGTGCATTCCCTATTTTATGTCTAGTGTTCTAGTAAATGCTGCCTGACAATGATTCTACACCTCATTAAATATAGGACATCATGTAATATCACCTTACAAGATTTATAAGTCCTTCTCATTGTGGTTTTCTGGTTCTAATTCTCCAACTCATTTTTTCACTTGTGCAATATAGTCAGTGCCTGCTCTGAATTGTTAGCGCTATTAATACTGTGTAAGCGCACACTAGATAATAGCTATTAAACTAGAACATTAATGTTGGGCAGAATAAATATTAATCGCGAGCAGCAGGATATGAAGCCTTCCTTATATCAGGTTAATCCAAGCTCCAGAGAGGATTGTTGTCTTTCCAAGCTTGTGTTTCTATTGACTTTACATTCATCAAATGCATCGACAGTAGACTGTTTCATTATGCAACATTAACAGTAGAAAGGCGCCATGCCCTTAGCGATGTTCTATCATTTATTCTGTTAGCAAAAATTAAATGCAAATAGCAGGAGCCTTCAAAGGACATTACTCTATTTACCTTGATTCTTCCTGGGTAGATTTCTGTGTATTTTGTGTATCTGTGCATACAATGTGGTTATTACATATCAGCAATAGTACTTATAAAGCTAATTTCATATATAACAGAACATTCTGAATTCTAACGAATACTGATCTTAACTTTTATTGAACTACAGTGCTAGCTATACAGTATATGATAATTGCCCCGGTTATGCCAAAAATCCCACCATAATGGCTAAAAATAAAGATCTTCTCCAAAGAACACTCAGCTAAAAGCCATTCACAGTCATGAGAAAGGCTGATCTCTGGTCAGTAAACTGTGGCCTTTGGATGGCAGCCTTCCTCTCAGTATCTCCCGTTCTTCTTTTGATTAGCTGGCCTGGTGTAACGTCATATGTGCGTAACGCTCCAATGATAACTTTGTGCCAGGTTGGCTAATCAAAAGAAGAGATTCTGATGGATCACTGGATCGTGTCTTCAGAATTGATTCGCACTAACTCTACTTTATAGAAATCTATTTAGTACATGTCCTATAAGGACATTATGCGCTAATGAATTAATGAAGGCATCTTTTAATTTAGTTCAATCCAAAGAACAATTTCTCTGAAACAAAAGGACAATTCTTATGAGTAGACGTGACATCAGCTTATTGGGGAAGGTCTCAGCAGCAAGACCCAACAATATCAGCAATTAAACAATTGCCCAAAATAATAAATACGTTTTATCCTGCCAAGCAGAACAGCTAAAGTTCTTTAAAATTTAGTTGTTGAAAGTTAGATAGATAAAACCCTAATGCCAATGTAAGGGGATACAGAGACTAGTTTATGCCCTGCTCACATTGCACACGCCCCTATGTCTCAGTACAAATTGTTATACCTCATATGTCTTTATATAGTGTCATTATATTGTGTAATGCCATATATATTGTGAGGTAGCGCTGTCATTCAGGGTTGGGGGACACTCGCAGCGATAAAAAACACATCCGGCACAGGATTTTCCAACAAATCATAGCCCATGAGGTTTATTCATCCTTCATAAACCTCCAGCAGTAACATGCAACAGTCTTATAGCAGACAGCAGGGCATCTTCACACTGGAGCTTTGCTCCCCTATAGCCCTCCTAGTCACACAGGCTGTGCTTCATCTAGCCAACCGGCTATACAGTCTCTCAGTAGCAGTCCCGTCTCCGGGTTACCTTGCATGCTGCTTTACACTGCAAATGTTCATTCCCTCTCCCTGGGAACGGTCAGGCACACATCACCATTAGTCACAGCGTCCACACGTGCTGTTATTGAGGAGATGCTTCTCCTCACAGGACCTTCCAAACTGGACCAATCAGGTCCCAGCATTCACCCACATGTGACCAGACCTCAGGTACCTTATGTGGTCCATAACCACACCCACAGGTGATCACATGGCTATGACCTCACCCAAGGTCCTATTGCAGACAACCACACACAGGCTTCCCTGACACATTGTAACAGAACATACTAGTCAGCAGTACCTCTGCTGATCATTATGATCTTTTAGTATCCTACACCTATCAGGACAATGGAAATGTTTATACGGCTGTCCTGGGACACCCACACAGCGCCCCCTAGCGGACACAGCGGTCACTGCACCACATACCTCCCCCCTATGTTCAAACCTGTGGGGTTGAACACACAGCATAACCCCCGGCTCTCGAGACTGGACACTCACTACACCTTGCCCACCAGGTCGAGAGAAGCATCTCCATTTGTCATACGGCCTCATCTCTACGTTAGGCCTCCCCCGCTCCCAGCGGTCATAATACTGGTCATTGTCTTTGACCCCCCAGTCACGGTTTGTCTGCGTCATCAGTAGAGTTGAGCGATACCGTCCGATACTTCAAAGTATCGTATCGGATGGTATCGGCCGATCTTTAAAAAAAGTATGGGTATCGCCGATTCCGATACCGGAAGTCCCATTCAAGTCTATGGGACTTCCGGTATCGGAATAAGAAAAACCCTTTCCTGCCCTTGTACAGCCTCTCTGGGGTCTGTACGGGCCTTTCGGGGGGCTGTGCCGGCCTGCCAGGGGGTCTGTGCAGGCTCCGGTGGTCTGTGCCGGCCTGCCGGTGGTCTGTGCAGGCTCCGGGGGGCTGTGCCGGCCTGCCGGGGGGCTGTGCAGGCTCCGGGGGGCTGTGCCGGCCTGCCGGGGGGCTGTGCCGGCCTGCCGGGGGGCTGTGCAGGCTCCGGGGGGCTGTGCAGGCATCGTCCGATGGGACTACAAGTCCCATCGGGCGATGCCTGCTACCATGACAGTGATTGACACATTAGCCAATGATGGGACAGTAGTAGTCCCATCATCCGGCTAATGTGTTAAATGTAAAAAAAAAAAAAAAAAAAAAAATTACATGCTACATACATACAACATGCATACTACATACATGCTACATTCATACTACATACTACATACATGCTACATTCATACTACATAAATACTACATGCAACATACATACTACATATATACTACATGCATGCTACATACATACTGCATGCTACATACATACCACATATATACTACATACATACTACATGCATGCTACATGCTACATACATAACACATATATACTACATGCATGCTACATACATACTACATGCTACATACTACATATATACTACATGCATGCTACATACTACATGCTACGTACATACTACATGCATGCTACATACATACTACATACATACTACATATATACTGCATGCATGCTACATACATACTACATGCTACATACTACATGCATGCTACATACATACTACATGCTACATACTACATATATACTACATGCATGCTACATACATACTACATACATACTACATATATACTACATGCATGCTACATACTACATGCTACATACATACTACATATATACTACATTCATACTACATACTACATATATACTACATACATACTACATACATACTACATACATGCTACATACATACTACATGCATGCTACATACATACCACATACATACTACATGCTACATACATACCACATATATACTACATACATACAATACATTCATACAATACATACATAGACATACAGTACATATAACATAGAGTAACATACTTACCAATACTTGTCACATTGTTCCCCGAAGCCATTGTCTATTCCGGGATAAATATTAACATAACAAACCACAAAAATACTCACCCACGATCCGAAGCAGTCCACGAGTGTGTCCCACGACGATCTTGGGTAGAGAACTGCAGCATCAGATGATGCTGCCGTTCTCTACGGGCTGCAGGAATCCAATGACGGAAGGTAGGTATCCTTCCGCACTGTATTCCTCCGCCACTTAAAAAAAAAAAAGTCCCTAGTCTCACTTTATGCCATTGCTGTGTGGGAAATTCCCACACAGCAATGGCATAAAGTGAGACTAGGGACTTTTTTTTTTTAAGTGGCGGAGGAATACAGTGCGGAAGGATACCTACCTTCCGTCATTGGATTCCTACAGCCCGTAGAGAACGGCAGCATCATCTGATGCTGCAGTTCTCTACCCAAGATCGTCGTGGGACACACTCGTGGACTGCTTCGGATCGTGGGTGAGTATTTTTGTGGTTTGTTATGTTAATATTTATCCCGGAATAGACAATGGCTTCGGGGAACAATGTGACAAGTATTGGTAAGTATGTTACTCTATGTTATATGTACTGTATGTCTATGTATGTATTGTATGAATGTATTGTATGTATGTAGTATATATGTGGTATGTATGTAGCATGTAGTATGTTTGTGGTATGTATGTAGCATGCATGTAGTATGTATGTAGCATGCATGTAGTATGTATGTAGTATGTATGTAGTATGTATGTAGCATGTATGTAGCATGCAGTATGTATGTAGTATATATGTAGTATGTATGTAGTATATATGTAGTATGTAGTATGTATGTAGCATGCATGTAGTATATATGTAGTATGTATGTAGCATGCATGTAGTATGTATGTAGCATGTAGTATATATGTAGCATGCAGCATGTATGTAGTATGTATGTAGTATATATGTAGTATGCATGTAGTATGTATGTAGTATGTATGTAGCATGCAGTATGTATGTAGCATGTATGTAGTATGTATGTAGTATATATGTAGTATGTATGTAGCATGCATGTAGTATGTATGTAGTATGTATGTAGCATGCAGTATGTAGCATGTATGTAGTATGTATGTAGTATGTATGTATGTAGTATGTATGTAGCATGCAGTATGTATGTAGTATGTATGTAGTATATATGTAGTATGTATGTAGTATGTATGTAGTATGTATGTAGCATGCAGTATGTATGTAGCATGTATGTAGTATGTATGTAGTATATATGTAGCATGCATGTAGTATGTATGTAGCATGCATGTAGTATTTTTTTTTTTTTTTTTTTTTTTTAACATTTAACACATTAGCCGGATGATGGGACTACTACTGTCCCATCATTGGCTAATGTGTCAATCACTGTCATGGTAGCAGGCATCGCCCGATGGGACTTGTAGTCCCATCGGACGATGCTTGCACAGACCCCCGGACATCAGCACAGCCCCCCGGCAGGCCGGCACAGCCCCCCGGCAGGCCGGTACAGACCCCCACAGGGTGCACAGACCACCGGCAGGCCGGCACAGCCCCCCGGCAGGCCGGTACAGACCCCGGGCAGTCCACACAGCCCCCCGGCAGGCCGGCACAGCCCCCCGGCAGGCCGGCAGAGACCCCCGGAAGGCCCGAAATGACGGCGCATCATGATGCGCACACACCGCGCATCATGATGACGTCAGGCCGTCAATCAACTGAACTTCCGATTCCGATGCCGAATTCCGATATTGAAAAAATATCGGAAGTCGGTATCGGAATTCCGATACAGCAAGTATCGGCCGATACCCGATACTTGCGGTATCGGAATGCTCAACACTAGTCATCAGACACTCTCTAGTCTCCACCTGTCTGCAGTACGCTTCGTCACCTGATCTTTCTCTCACTGACCGTCTCTTTCGGTTGGTGCGGTTATAAGTCTTAGTAGAGCCTGCTGTCTGGTCTGAGTCTGACTCAGTCAGCGTCTCACAGGAACTATGGTCTTTCAACGTCATCCTGCCAGTCGAACTACCCCTTGCTGACACTCTTCTGCCATCTGCCCTGTCACTTCTTGGAGGAACCGTTCGGGTCCTTACATCTTGGGTTGAAGGCGGCCGCCACCTGGTATTCTGTATTTCTTTATTAATTCGCCGACGGTCCAACCTCAACTGCTCAATTTCTTGCAGGTACCCCACTCGATGCTCCACGAGCATCCGAAATTCTCTCAGGCTTTCCACGGAGCCAACCACCATGATGGAAATCCTATCCAATTCCCTGGATACCTGGTCATCATCAGGAGGGATCCTCACCCTCACCACACCGGAGATATTCACAAAGTCTTGCATTACCTTCCCGGACCTTCCAATGATTCTCCCAATCAGAGTTTTGGGTAGCGGAACCACATCTTTCCTCAAACCCAACCGATCCATAGCCTCTCTTGCTATCTCTAGGCGTCGAGCAGCCTTCATATTACTCTGCCTAACCGATTGTTTGACACATAGACACTGCAAATGCATCTCTTTCAGGACAGCTACTCGGTTTGATGTATCTCCCCTGGCTGATACTATCACCAACTGCCGCGTCTCAGGTGCCCAGTGCACCTCACACGCTTTGACCGCCTCTTTGAAAGCCTCATGTACACCTTCCTCTGCACAGGCTTCTTGCATGTCTTCGGGTACTTCGATCACAGATTTGAAGGTCGTGGTCTTGCTCTCTTCCTGGACAGAAGACTCAGGCTTTACCACGGACACGTTCCTCACTACAGTTGACCCGACCGAGTGACTGTCTTCGGCTCTTTGCTCACCAACTTCAGGAAATTTTATCTCCTCGTGAGCCTTTGCCAAGATAGGTACCGGCCGTTCTGTCTTGTTATCACTCGGACCCAGCCGTTGCACATCTCCGTCCAAGCTCTTCTCCCGCAGAAGACCTTCTACTACTCCTCTGAGTTTCTCAATCTCTTCCTTAAGGCTCTTGTTCACACTTTGCCAGGTGGACAGGTGACCTCTGAGCTCCAAGACTTCTTTCTCGAGCCCCTCCACCTTGTGCTCGGCCAATTGTCTCAAGATTCTCTCTTGTTTGACATGTTCTTCCACTGTCTCTTTTATTAGTTGTATCTCCTGATCTTGTTCTCTTTTGGCCAGCACATGTCGCACCACTAATTCTATAATTATATCGTCAAAGGGTACCACTGAGTCAGTCCTATCAGTCGAGTGAACCCCCTGGTTACCCTCTGACTGTGTTTCTATTCCCGTTATCCTCTCGATCAGGTTACCACCAGTCATGTCATGAGTTTCAGTCAGCACAGCATTAGATTCTGTCCTAGTGGTGGCTACTGGCAATAAAACGTCACAGTCACACCACACCGTACGGTGAACCCCCAAGACACTCTCTATCCGTGTGTCAGCTCCGCTCTTTTTGTTTACCACACCATTCTCATTCACACTGTGGAACGCTTCAGGTGATGTCAGGTCAGTAAATTTGTCTGACGCAATTCTTTCTCCGGTCGCCCATACGTCTGGCCTGTCCACATTAGGAGGCGTTAGCGTTTCAGTGTCTGCTAGCGCTACTGTAGAAATGTCTCTATCGTCCTGCCCCACATCTTTAAATATGACAAAGTCCCGGCGCCTCTCAAAGGTATGCACTAAGTTTGGTGGCATACTACCACCTTGGCAGTCCCCCTTTGTCATCTCAATCAGGACTCTGTCCACTTTATAATTCACAATGACCCTGTGGAGGCAGCGAACTCTGACGTTTTTCTCGGTCAGAGCTAAAACGAGTGGAGTTCCTGTCAGAGTCACCTGACTCTTTGAGTCCAGCCTACCAGGGACTCCTACCTGATGCAGCATCACGGTACACACCTGCGGCCCATCGTCACTATCCGGAAAGGATATCCCACATTCTGACCAAGTCATACACACACACTGTGGTACTCCAGACATACCCACTGAGTCATCAAGTGCTGACATTTCTTCAAACTTGGCCCTTTTCTGGACCACCACCACAATTTGGGTCACCGCCTCCTTTTGGGACTCCACCCCTTTTTGGGTTACCACCCCCTTTTGGGATTTCCCCATGTCCGTTCTGCAGAACTTCTTATGCCACAGTTCACACAGTACAGTTTATGTCTTTTTTTTTTATGATACCACACAAGTCTGTTGGCACCACCACAACTCCTGCTGTCACCGATCACCGACACCACCGGCTGCTGTTCACACACCCAGCGGCTGGTGTCACTGCAGCTCCTGCTGCGCCATATTCGTGGACCCGCCGATCCACCGGAAGCCGCTTGTCCCCTTCGTAACCCCGCCGGGTTACCGGAAGCCGCTTGTCACCCTCGAAGATAAAAGAAACCACAAAAGCGCGCCCATAGGGCCTTACCAGTGCAGGTATAATGGATATAAAGAAATAATACTGGGTACTCACCCTTAATAGTTGTGTAAAGCCACAACTACTGTATCCGCTTAGTCACATGCAATAAAGCTGCAGCAGGATGGTGTAGACAGCGTCTGCTACCAATGCTCAAAGAGGAGATCCCAAAAAAGAAAAACACCAGGTCCCTGTGCTGCGAGACCTTCGTGACCCCACTGAGCCACAGCAAGCACCTTCAGGTTTTGCAGAGGAAAAAAAGAAAAAACACATGCACGAAAAACTCCAAAAAAACTCACGTATCCTGTCTGTGCGCTATTCAGGACGTACCGTCTCCGCCTGAGACCGTCCAACACACGGGGCACACCGGGTGCTATTCAGGGAGCCGACCCTCCTCCCAGGGACTCCCAACACACCGGCCTCACCAGGTCCAAGGTCATATCACGTGTTCCAGGGATCCTATTCCTCTCCCAGAACCTCCCAACACTGACCCTCCAGGACCTTGCTCACTGACCCAGGTCAGTACAACAACGAACACCTGTCGTTACCTGTGTCGGCCACACAGGTCCTCGGGTACCTCTTATCCGCAGAGGCACCCTAGCAATCACCAGTCTCTTTCACTGAGCTGCTGTCAGTATACGACTTCCACAACAGTCAGTCCTCCTGGCTCAGCGTTGCCGCCATGCAACATGTGCTGTTGGAACCGCAGCCCTTAGCAACAAAGTTTTTTTGTTTTTTTTGGCAGTCCTTTTCCGTTGCCCCCAGCAACAAGGCTACTATATTGCCCTTAGCAATTCTCCACCATTTGTGAGGTATTGCTGTCATTCAGGGTTGGGGGACACTCGCTTGCAGCGATAAAAAACACATCCGGCACAGGATTTTCCAACAAATCATAGCCCATGAGGTTTATTCATCCTTCATAAACCTCCAGCAGTAACATGCAACAGTCTTATAGCAGACAGCAGGGCATCTTCACACTGGAGCTCTGCTCCCCTATAGCCCTCCTAGTCACACAGGCTGTGCTTCATCTAGCCAACCGGCTATACAGTCTCTCAGTAGCAGTCCCGTTTCCGGGTTACCTTGCATGCTGCTTTACACTGCAAATGTTCATTCCCTCTCCCTGGGAATGTTCAGGCACACATCGCCATTAGTCACAGCGTCCACACGTGCTGTTAATGAGGAGATCCTTCTCCTCACAGGACCTTCCAAACTGGACCAATCAGGTCCCAGCATTCACCCACATGTGACCAGACCTCAGGTACCTTATGTGGTCCATAACCACACCCACAGGTGATCACATGGCTATGACCTCACCCAAGGTCCTATTGCAGACAACCACACACAGGCTTCCCTGACACATTGTAACAGAACATACTAGTCAGCAGTACCTCTGCTGATCATTATGATCTTTTAGTATCCTACACCTATCAGGGCAATGGAAATGTTTATACGGCTGTCCTGGGACACCCACACAGCACCCCCCTAGCGGACACAGCGGTCACTGCACCACAATATATATATATTCTTGTATTGTATAGATGTAGGGAAAGCATAGGATATAGATTTAGCCCACTAGGGAGGGCACAAAAGCGTAAGATAGGAGTAGGTTAGGCCAATAGGATTTAGTTAGCTAGGAGGGGCCAACTGGGAGTAAGTTAGGGAGCTTCCTGGAATTAGTCAGTTAGGTCAGGGAGCCAGGACAGGACAATTGTGTCCCATAATGTTCAAGTTGGGAGCCAAGCCATCCAGGGCCTTTGGGCTGATAGTCACATGCTGGTGGAGGAACACAGGGCAGCATCAATATGGTGGCAGCTAACTTCATGGTAAAAACCCTAAATGTCTGGGGCGAAACAGACAGGGAATTCCTGAAGTGGGTTGGGCTGACCAGACAAGAAGCTGCGGTACTGAAGGCGATGTACGACCCTGTGATATTCCTGGAGAAGTGAGGGAGAAGTACAGGGAACAGAATGGTGATGTTTTGCGAAGAGCCTTGTGCGGTTTCTGTGACTAAACTGGACGAGCTGAGTAAACATGTTTTGTTAAAGTTGAACCAGGGCTCTGACTGTCATTTTGGAGTGCTGAAGGAAAAGTAGGTCCAGCAGTCCAGGGATGACCCTGCCTTACAAGTACGTGCACTACAGAAGAGACAGTGTGTTTATGTGATGGTGGCCCAGGGTGTGACAGAGCAGCCACCGTTAGCCATTGCTACCCCCCTGGCCTCCGTTTCGCCAAATCCATGCTTGGCTTTAAGATCATAGAGATGATCTATTACACTTTTTATTTACATGACACTTTAAATACCTTGTTCTTTATAGGACAAGTTCTATTTTTAGGCTTAATCTGTGGGTTAAATACAGGTGCTTCTTACAAAGCTAAAATATTATCAAAATGTTCATTTATTTCAGTCCTTCAATACAAAAAGTGAAACTCATATTATATAGAGTGATTATAAACTGAGTGATCTATTTTAAGTGTTTATTTCTGTTAATGTTGATGATTATGGCTTTCAGCCAATGAAAACCCAAAAGTCATTATCTCAGTAACTTAGAATAATTAACAAAAACACATGGAAAGGCTTCCTAAGTATTTAAAAAGGTCCTTTAGTCTGTTTCAGTAGGCTCCACAATCATGGGGAAGACTGCTGATTTGACAGATGTCCAGAAGGCAGCCATTGACACACTCCACAAGGAAAGTAAATTTTGCATTTAATTTGAAAATCAAGGTCCCAGAGTCTAGATGCAGAGTGGAGAGGCACACAGTCCAATCTGCTTGAGGTCTAGTGTGAAGTCTCCACAATTAAGTCTCCACTGTGTTTTATCAAGACCAAAGTGAGTGCAGCTGTCTACCAGGAAATTTTAGAGCACTTTATGCTTCCCTCTGCTGACAAGCTTTTTGGAGATGAGAATTTCATTCTCCAGCAGAACTTGGCACCTGTCCACACTGCAAAAAGTAGCAATACCTGGTTTAAAAGCAACAATATCACTGTGCTTGATTGGCCAGCAAAGTCGCCTGACATAAACAACAAAGAGAATTTATGGGGTATTGTCAAGAGGAAGATGAGAGACCCCAGACCCAACAATGCAAATGAGCTGAAGGCTGCTATCAAAGCAACCTGGGCTTCCATAACACCTCAACAGTGCCACAGGCTGATTGCCTCCATGCCACGCTGCATTGATGCAGTAATTGATGCAAGAGGAGCCATAACATTTAAAATTTTAAAATAATTTTTCAAGCTGGTGTTATAAAGTATTCTAATTTACTGAGATAACGACTTTTGGGTTTTCATTGGCTGTAATCCATAAACATCAACAGAAATAAACACTTGAAATACATCACTCTGTTTGTAATGACTCTATATATTATAAACACTTCACATTTTGTATTGAAAAACTGAAATAAATTTACTTTTTGATTATATTCTAATTTTGTGAGATGCACCTAAATATGGTATCACTTAATTTTTAGAATTTTTTGAATATGTAGGTAGGTACGCATAAAAAAACAATTCTTCCATTCTTTTAAAAAGTGTTCAATGGGCATGAAGTCACTTGTAAAGTAATAGTTAGGAAGCCATCGTATTATAATCGACTGAATGCATTAATGTTACATGCATGCTTTTTTTGAAATTTTTCCTACCAGTTTTACGTTTAATTTGTAATTTTATTCTGAATGTCTACAGTACATGTAGATCACCAAATCCACCTGAAGGAATTATAATATATATATATGTATATTGTGGTGTAGTGACCGCTATGTCCGCTAGGGGGCACTGTGTGGGTGTCCCATGATGGGTGTACAGACACATTCAGTGTGGTAACAGGAGCAGGGTCCTAAAAGACCATTATGTGTCTCAAGGTGGGTGGCCCTGGGATGCAGGCTCGAGTATTAATCAGCAGAGGTACTGCTGAGATTTCCGTTACAATGTGTCAGGGAAGCCTGTGTGTGTCTGTGTGCAATAGGACCTTTAGTGAGGTCATAGCCATGTGATCACCTGTAGGTGTGGTTATTGATAATATTAGGTACCTGTGGAAGGTCCCGGCAGGCCTATGTGGAGGAAGGAGTGCTGCCTTCTTGAAGACCACGGGCTGAGGCTGCGGACCCGGGGAGGCCTGTGTATATTAGTTGTATATGGGGAGGACTATACCTCCCAGCATGTGCTGAGACTCTCGGTCCGAGTCTGAAGCCACGGACGTTTATGTTCTTTTGTGCCTAAGCTGGAGGCTATTTTGGTGATATGCTGATTTATGGTTTATGGAGCAAATAAACCTCATGAAGTTTGGGAAGAACCTGTCTCATGATTGTCTCCCGCTGCACCTGAGCGAGTCACATCCCTACAATATATATATATATATATATATATACTGTATATAATATAAAAAGCTCAATGTGTGTGTATGTTTCTATGTATGTGTGTATGTACGGGATTGGCACCGTTGCAGCTACAGCCACAAAATTTTGCACAGTCACACGTCTGGACCCCGAGAGCGTCATAGGCTATGTTGTGAGGTGAAATTTTAACCCCGCGTATTCCCATTCAACAAACAATTTTGCCTATTATTCTTATCAATTTTATGGTGTTATCGTCCTTCTGTAAAGCTGGAAATAACACAATTTATTACCGTGCCAACACAGACCACCCTCTGACAGGGGTATTACTATGTAACACAGACTACCCTCTGACACAGACTGCAGGGGGAGCCCAGTATCACTCAGGATAGGATTAGATACACAGCTCAACAGTCAGTATCACACAGGACAGGAATAGATACATAGCTCAGCAGACAGTATCACACAGGATAGGATTAGATACACAGCTCAGCAGTCAGTATCACACAGGACAGGAATAGATACATGGCTCAGCAGACAGTATCACTCAGGATAGGATTAGATGCACAGCTCAGCAGTCAGTATCACACAGGACAGGAATAGATACATGGCTCAGCAGACAGTATCACACAGGATAGGATTAGATACACAGCTCAGCACACAGTATCGCACAGAATAGTATTAGATAGACGGCTCAGCAGACAGTATCACACAGAATAGGATTAGATACATGGCTCAGCAGTCAGTATCACACAGGATAGGATTAGATACACGGTTCAGCAGTCAGTATCGCACAGGATAGGATTAGATACACAGCTGAGCAGTCAGTAACACACATGATAGGGTTAGGTACACGGCTCAGCAGTCAGTATCACACAGGATAGGGTTAGATACACGGCTGAGCAGTCAGTATCACACAGGATAGGATTAGATACACAGCTCAGCAGTCAGTATCACAGGATAGGATTAGATACACGGCTGAGCAGTCAGTAACACACGATAGGATTAGATACACAGCTCAGCAGAAAGTATCACACAGAAGAGGGTTAGATACACAGCTCAGAAACAGGATGTGCCAAAGGAGAGGCCATTTTTATTCCAAGAATTCCACTCATTCCATCTGATTTGTTTTTTGATTTTAAACGCCTCCAGTTTCCAGTTCAAACAGAATAGGATTAGATACATGGCTCAGCAGTCAGTATCACACAGGATAGGATTAGATACACAGCTCAGCAGTCAGTATCACACAGGATAGGATTAGCTACACGGCTGAGCAGTCAGTATCACACATGATAGGGTTAGATATAGGGCTCAGCAGACGTATCACACAGGATAGGATTAGATACACTGCTCAGCAGTCAGTATCACACAGGATAGGATTAGATACATGGCTCAGCAGACGGTATCACACAGGATAGGATTAGATACACTGCTCAGCAGTCAGTATCACACAGGATAGGATTAGATACACAGCTCAGCAGTCAGTGTCACACAGGAGAGGATTAGATACACAGCTCAGCAGAAAGTATCACACAGGAGAGGGTTAGATACACAGCTCAGAAACAGGATGTTCCAAAGGAGAGGCCATTTTTATTCCAAGAATTCCACTCATTCCATCTGATTTGTTTTTTTGATTTTAAACGCCTCCAGTTTCCAGTTCAAACAGAATGGGATTAGATACACGGCTCAGCAGTCAGTATCACACAGGATAGGATTAGATACACAGCTCAGCAGTCAGTATCACACAGGATAGGATTAGCTACACGGCTGAGCAGTCAGTATCACACAGGATAGGGTTAGATACAGGGCTCAGCAGACGTATCACACAGGATAGGATTAGATACACTGCTCAGCAGTCAGTATCACACAGGATAGGATTAGATACATGGCTCAGCAGACGGTATCACACAGGATAGGATTAGATACACTGCTCAGCAGTCAGTATCACACAGGATAGGATTAGATACACGGCTCAGCAGTCAGTAACACACAGGATAGGATTATATACACAGCTCCGCAGTCAGTATCACACAGGATAGGATTAGATACACAGCTCAGCAGTCAGTATCACCCAGGATAGGATTAGCTACACGGCTGAGCAGTCAGTATCACACAGGATAGGGTTAGATACAGGGCTCAGCAGACGTATCACACAGGATAGGATTAGATACATGGCTCAGCAGACGGTATCACATAGGATAAGATTAGATACACAGCTCAGCAGTCAGTTTCACACAGGATAGGATTAGATACACTGCTGAGCAGTCAGTAACACACGTTTTCTCATGGTCAACTTTACGTGATCTGTTCAAGAGTTGGAACTGCCAAAAATCTGTTCATTGCACCGAAAGGAAAAACCAAAACTGTTGTTTATCAAAAGGCTCTTGAATGAGTTGAAAATAAAATACTATCAATACTTGGGTAATCGTTTAGTTAATTTGTGTTGCAAATCTGTAGTGTTGAATATATGATGTGAAATGTTTTTATGTGCAATATAATCATTATAATTTGGTATAACTAACCACAGTTGGTTACTATGGCCAGGCAATGCCGGGCTCTTCAGCTAGTATGTATATATATATATGGGATATATCAGGAGATGTGCACATAGTTTATCGTGTAGGCTCACTACACTCTTCGTTGCAAATATGGATCGTTTATTCCAAGCAGACCATTGAAACACATGACTTACTTGCATATAGCATTAATGTTACGTATTTATGCTCCAAGTCACGTAACTTATAGACAGATTCTCCATGCATAATCATGGTCAAGTACAGCTGGCTATAAACTACATGTTAATGAAATCTCCTTAATTTCACCAGCACCGCTAGGACTTCAATATGCCTTATTAGAGAAAAATGATGTGTATAGTGTACTGTCTTTGTTTGCTTTGTGCTGTTCTTTTGTCCAGATCAGTATTATAATTATTAATGGGGAAATGTTGGACGCCGTGCAGTATCCAGAGTAATTTTTCAGAATGAAGACATTTTATAGGAGATAAAGGACCACATTTCTTGCACCTGCTGTTGTTAGAGCAATAATTAAAAGATAATATAGTGGTGCCTTGGGAGCCTTCTGGGTAGAATGGGCCAGCTTGAATTGGCACTTCTTTGCAAAGCATGCATGTAGACAAGCAGCAAGGAGGACTGTGTAACATAGGAATGGGTACAAAAGAGGAGAGATGTTGTCAGTCTTTCCTTCATACTTTTCCTTCTTTTTAGATTCACTAATGACTTTGGTTTAGAAAACTGCATCAAAAACTGATATAAAAGCTAAGACCTATATTCATCAATATGAATACATCAAAATTCCGGCTTATATTGCTTAGAAAGCTCAAATTAAAATGTTTGTGCAACATGAAGTTGTACAAAAATGTTGTTTTCACAGTAGTTTCACCCAACTTTGCTAAAATGGAGGTGGAACACCCACAGCTCATCTAATTCATAATGAGCTATGGCATTTGCTGTTCCATAAATCTTACTCAAGTCCATAAGTGGTTAGAAACACAATTATGCTCATACCTGTCAAAGAGTGATGTTATTCAAAACATCAAAATTAATGGGTAACTCCCCATAAACATAGAAGCCTTCATAGAATATCGGAGTCAAACAAACCCAGCAAAAAACTGCTTTTCAGAGTCAAATCGATGAAAAATTCATTTTTATTACACATTTCTTACAAAAAATATATAAATTAAACAAAATGAGTCAATATCAAGGTGGAGACATATTTAGAGAGACAAATCAGGTGCAAGGTGAAAGCACCAATCAGTGTAAAACCCCTAGAAGAAGGGGAAAAAATGTCACACCCTAATTTGGACACAGGAGAGGGTGAAATGGGAATAAATATTCATATGTAGACATTTATGTAAGGCACACCTTCACTTGTCTGGGAGCAACATATACCAAAAATCGCTATTAATTAAAAAAAGTAAAGGACAAATTGTTCACTCACAAGGAAGGTGAAAAAATTAATAATCTTGTACCTATATTCCCATTACAACAACCACTCACCTACTGACCATAGTCAGGGAACCGCTAAAGTGCTATTGATAGTGCAATGAAGTAACATCACCTTACCCATATAGGGTCCTGAGGAGCCTCTCTGCTGCCCGACGCGTTTCGCCCTACTGGGCTTCCTCGGGGGCTGTGTGGGAAGGAAACGCGTAGGGCGAAACGCGTCGGGCAGCAGAGAGGCTCCTCAGGACCCTATATGGGTAAGGTGATGTTACTTCATTACACTATCAATAGCACTTTAGCGGTTCCCTGACTATGGTCAGTAGGTGAGTGGTTGTTGTAATGGGAATATAGGTACAAGATTATTAATTTTTTCACCTTCCTTGTGAGTGAACAATTTGTCCTTTACTTTTTTGAATTAATAGCGATTTTTGGTATATGTTGCTCCCAGACAAGTGAAGGTGTGCCTTACATAAATGTCTACATATGAATATTTATTCCCATTTCACCCTCTCCTGTGTCCAAATTAGGGTGTGACATTTTTTTCCCCTTCTTCTAGGGGTTTTACACTGATTGGTGCTTTCACCTTGCACCTGATTTGTCTCTCTAAATATGTCTCCACCTTGATATTGACTCATTTTGTTTAATTTATATATTTTTTGTAAGAAATGTGTAATAAAAATGAATTTTTCATCGATTTGACTCTGAAAAGCAGTTTTTTGCTGGGTTTGTTTGACTCCGATATTCTATGAAGGTCTCTCAAGTCCATAAGTGGACTAAAATTTCAGGTGAGGCACCTAAAGTCACCCAAAACCTGTTAGGCTCATGAGCCTCTTAATCATCAAGAATGGCATCATGGGAAATGACACAAAAGTATCATAGAGTTCTACAGTTAAGGAAATAATTATTTGATTCTTTGCTGATTTTGTAAGTTTGCCCACTGACAAAGACGTAAAAAGTCTATAATTTTAAAGGAAGGTTAATTTTAACATTGAGAGATAGAATAGCAAAAATAAAATCCGGAAAATCACATTGTATAAATTTAATTTTTCTGCATTTTGTAGTGAGAATAGTTATTTGATCCTCTACCAACCATTAAGAATTCTGGCTTCTATAGACCAGTTAGACGCTCCTATTCAACTTGATACCTGCATTAAAGACAGCTGTCTTACATAGTCACCTTTTTAAAATACTCCTGTCCACAGACTCAATTAATCAGTCAGACTCTAACCTCAACAACATGGGCAAGACCAAATAGCTTAATAAGGATGTCAGGGACAAGATCATAGACTGGCACAAAACCATAAGTAAGCCACTGGGTGCAATAGTAAGAAAATGGAAATACAGAAGAAATACAAAATAACTATCAATCGACAACAATCTGGTGCACCATTCAAAATCTCACCTTGCGGGGTATCTTTGATCATGAGGAAGGTGAGAGATCAGCCTAAAACTATACAGGGGAACTTGTTAATGATCTCAAGGCAGCTGGGAACACAGTCAACAAGAAAACCATTGGTAACACATTACACCGTAAAGGTTTAAAATCTTGCAGTGCCCGCAAGGTCCCCCTGCTCAAGAAGGTACATCTGCAGGCCCATGTGAAGTTTGCCAATGAACACCTGGATGATTCTGTGAGTGATTGGGAGAAGGTGCTGTGGTCAGATGAAACAAAAATAGAGCTCTTTGGCATTAACTCAACTCGAAATGTTGTTTGGAGGAACAGAAATGCTGCCTATGACCCAAAGAACACAAACCCCATTGTCAAGTATGGAGTTGGAAACATTTTGTTTTGGGTGTGTTTCTCTGCTAAGGGCACAGGACAGCTTCACCGCATCAATGGGAGAATGGATGGAGCAATGTACCGTAAAATCCTGAGTGACAGCCTTCTTCCCTTCCACCAGGACATTAAAAATGGGTCGTGATTGGGTCAATGACGCAAAACATACAGCCAAGGCAACAAAGGAGTGGCTCAAAAAGAAGCACATTAAGGTCATGGAGTGGCCTAGCCAGTCTCCAGACCTTAATCCCATAGAAAACTTTAGGAGGGAGTTGAAACTCCGAGTTGCCAAGTGACAACCTCAAAATCATAATGATTTAGAGATGATCTGCAAAGAGGAGTGGATTAAAATTCCTCCTGACATGTGCACAAACCTCATCATCAACTACAAAAAAACATCTGACTGCTGTGCTTGCCAACAAGGGTTTTGCCACCAAGTATTAAGTCTTGTTTGCCAGAGGGAACAAATACTTATTTTTCAATGCAAAATGCAAAAATCTGATTTTCTGGATTTTATTTTTGTTATTCTATCTCTCAATGTTAAAATTAACTGACCCTTTAAATTATAGACTGTTCATGTATTTGTCAGTGGGCAAACTTACAAAATCAGCGAGGGATAAAATAATTATTTCCTTCAATGTAGATACTTCTGTAAGTCACTTGCTTATAAAAACTTGTTGTTTTTAAGTGTGGTTTTGTGTTTACCGCATATACTCATGTATAAGCCGACCAGAGTATAAGCCGAAGGACCTAATTTGCCAGGAAAAACTTATTGACTCGAGTATAAGCTAGGTATGCATTGTCCCCTCATCCCTATCCTGATATGCAAGATTTCTCATCCCTATGCTTGTCTGCATGGCTCCTTACTCCCATCCTTGTCTGCATGCCTCCTTATCCCCATCCTTGTCTGCATGGCTCCTTATTCCCATCCTTGTCTGCATGGCTCCTTATCCCCATCCTTGTCTGCATGGCTCCTTATTCCCATCCTTGTCTGCATGGCTCCTTATCCCTATCCTTGCATGCATAGCTCCTCATCCCTATGTTTGTATGCATGGTTCCTCATCCTTATCCTTGTATACGTGACCTCCAGGAGAAAAACATAAAAAAATCCTACTTACCTTACCTGCGCGCCCTTGCAGTGTCTTGTTCTGATGCCAGCAGCTCCGACAGCTGGTTGATCACATGTGCCCGCTTATTATCAAAATGAATATTCACCTCTCTCCATGTCTATGAGAGTGGAAATAGGTGCATATTCATAATTTTTAAATAGCACGCACCCATGATAGCCGGGCAGCTGTTGGAAGTTGCTGCGGTTGTTACTGTGCGCGCTATAAGAGAAAACAATATTCAATGCCAGTGCAGTGAATATTCATTTCTCTTTAGCAGTGGGCACAGGCTTTAGCTGCAGCCACCGGCTCTTGGCTCTTGTGACCGCTGCTCCACCGCTCCTCCTCCCCCGCCATCATAAGGGATAATGACTCATATATAAGCCGAGAGGGGCGTTTTCAGCATAAAGAAGGCTGAAAAACTTGGCTTATACATGAGTATACACGGTAATTTTAGAATATTAAAATAAATGCTTACAGTGTTTCACGATACTGAGTGCAATGCATTTGTTGAACCAAGGTTTTCCGCAAGACACTGAAGTGTTCGTCCAAGGGAAGTGTTCACGTCACAATGTTGGAGCAGCTACAACACATTGTTAATTGATTGCTATGCTGTGTTCAGAAGTAGCTGTCATGTTGTGATTTGTTTGTGACTTAGTAGAATCTCGATTTTGAAAAAATAAAAAGGCAAAATGATGCTGACCATGCCAACAGCACTGATAGTACTAACTTTACTGACAATACCCACAGTACTAGCAATACCGATAGTTAACAGTATACCCACCCACAGCTGTCTGTTTAGCCTTTGCGGTTTTAAATTTTTAGGGGAACCCTAAGTAATTTTTTTCTGGTTTCCCCCATAAATTCACCAGGAAAGGAATAGCAAACAGCTGTGTGCTGTTATTAATAAACTGGGAACCTTTTGGGATATTGTCCTTTTTCCCAGAACATTAACATCAGCCCCCAAACGTGGATTTCACATACATACGTACATACGGATGAGATACGAACATGGACTACCAGTACTGTTTTTTCCTATACAGGGATTACTGGGACTTGTGAAGGAGACTGCAGGGTGGGATCTGCGGCCTCCGCTACACTCAGGTGCGATATCCTTATATCACCTGATGTAAGGTCCCAGGTAGCTTGCACGGCGCATGCCCGAGAAATGATTGCAGAGCGCAGGCGCCGGTGACATCACAAGAAAGAGAGCAGCCCGCACACAGAGCCCAGAGGGGGATGATGGATGGCTGCAAGGTGGTTGAGTCAGGGGGAGAAAATATACCTCCTTGACTCAATAGAGATATGGCGGGAAATTTATAAAAGTGATTATTTCAGCGTTCATAGGAATAATAAACATAATAGCCACCTTCACAGAATGCAGCCTTAGGCTAGTTTCACACTAGCTTATTTTCCACGCAGCGCTCGGCACAGCTAAGCCCCGCCCCCTGCTGGCTCCCTGCTCGCCCCATCCGGTCATCGCTGCCTACTAAGGCACACGGCTGCATGCGATCTGCGCATCCTATCTTTAGCATAGGGTGCGCAGACCGTGCGCTAGTAGGATTTTAGCGTGCGCTGCACACTTTTGAAGGTGCGCCGGTGTGCGCCGATCGCACCATGTTGCAGTTTGGGGCGCTCGGCGCACCTTCAAAAGTGTGCAGCGCATGCTAAAATCCTACTAGTGCACGGCCAGCGCATGGCCTGCGCACCCTATGCTAAAGATAGGTTGCGCAGATCGCATGCAGCCATGTGCAATAGTAGGCGGCAATGACGGAATGGGGCGGGCAGGGAGCCGGCAGGGGGCGGGGCTTAGCGGCGCCGAGCGCTGCATGGAAAATAAGCTAGTGCGAAACTAGCCTTAGTGCTGCTGAAGGTGGCTCTTTTACTTTAATAGGCCCTGGGGGGGTGACAGGCTCCCTTTAATATGATTTATGGCCAATGTGAACATGTGCCTATGTGCTGCATGTGTACCAACTCAAGCCAAGCTCAATTTTAGTGTCTTTTCTTTGTTTTTGCATTCTGTGCAATCCTGGGTGTGGCCTCTCTCCTGAGCTGTAAATTATACTTAAGGCTTCCCCAGACTAGTATCCACTGGTTAGGACCAGGTCCTTTTGTCTGCCCTTATTCACACACTGAGGTCAACTCTGACACATGGTAAGGTTTTTAATATTAGACAGTGTAGGACTGTCCAGATCGCAGTCACCTTGTCATTGGTGGGATGGCTTTTATGCTATTTTTGATCAAAACAGTATTATCAAGAACTCTGTGTTATTTAAATGCACTTTTGCTTTATACTCATCTCGTTACAGCAGGGTTTTTGCTCATTTTTTCTCTTGTAGGTTTAATATTGGGATAGGATATTGGAGATGGAAATACCCCTTAGTGTTTTTAACTAGATTACAGAGTCAGCTCTCTTACTGCTCCAAAACCAAAGTTTCATCTCAGCCCAATCAAGGAAACAAAAACCATAATCGAGTCGATTCATTATGCCAGTATTAATCAACTGTCTTGCAGGATTACGATGCGCCTAATCCACTTAGGCTACTTTCACACATCAGTTTTTGCTGTCAGGCAGGATCCGGCTATTTTTAGAAAAAACGGATCCGGCATAAATTTTGGAGAACTGTAGAAACGGATCCGTTTTTCTGCCGGATCCGTCTAGCAAGTTAAATCTGTTTCCTGGGGGCTGGCCAATTGGATCTGAGCATGCGCAGTCTTAAAAAAACGGATCCGGTGGCCGGATCCGTCTTTTTCTGGATCCGGCGCATTCCGGCGCCCATAGACTTTCATTGCGGCAAAAAGCCGGAAGCATCGGATCCGGCGCTTCCGGCTTTTTCGCCGGAGACAAAAACGTTACAGTAGCCGTTTTTTCCAGACGCCGGAATGAGACAAGTAGCCGGATCCGGCAAAAAACGGATGAAATGCAATGCCATCCGGCACGATCCGGCGCTAATGCAAATCAATGGGGAAAAACTGGATCTGGCATTGCATTTCGCCAGATCCGGTTTTACAAAAAAAAGCCAGATCGCGCCTGACGACGAAAAACTGATGTGTGAAAGAGGCCAAGATGCACATGCCCTTATTAAGAGGCATGCACTTCCATCTGAAATGTTCTCCAGCGGAGGACTGAAGTAAATTCCTATAGTGGCATAACTTTTTCATGAATTTGATAGGCAGGTATAGCCACGCCTCATCCCACACCACACTCCACCAATGTTATTCCAAAATTCGTGTCGGTGGCCAAGATTGCTGCGTAAATGCCAAAAGATGCTAATTTTTTTTCACAACTTGAAGCTGTACCAAAATATTGCATCGTATTTGGGCTCGTACAAATGACAGTATTTTCTGTCCAAATGCAATCTGACAAAACATTGGATCATACTAGGATCAATGATATACTATGGAGCTTGGCACATATCTGGTTTTCTTTCTTGGACAGAGTCTGTTCAAGGTAAACATCACAGTATGCACAATTTGCATCTGATATGTGGATCACACTTGGCCATGCAAATAAATGAGTCTGGAAAACATCGGACTGCACTCAGATGACATCTGAGTGCGGTGTGATTTTCATGGACTGAGAGATTGGAGAAATTTGACAAATATTTCTTTCCATCTTCTCTACATCTGAGAAAGTTGGATCACACTGTGATCAAACTCTGATCAATTTCAGATCAGAGTTTTTTCAGAATGTGATTAGCATAATTGGCCGGATTCTCAGGATCAGAGAAAATATGGTGGTGAGACCATAGCCTCAAGGTGCTTTATGCCAGAATTCTGGTGCAAGAACTTTAATGAATCTGCTCCATTGTATTCTTTCAATAGGAGGGGCTGGTCTTTGCTTTTTTTTTTACTAAAACAGTATTCCTAACTAAAATATAACTGTATATAACCTGCGCAACTTGTAACACTTGGTTGCTGAATTCCACTATAGTAAATGTCATACTTGATCATGGCTATGTCTTATTTTACCTTCGGATGTAGGTGAACAGCGGCTTTCTATTATCAGGTGCCAAGAAAATATAAAACTGCCCTCAGCAGAACATCAATAATAGCAGTTTGGATGAGCATACCCAGCTGATAATTTTGCTGGCCTCCTTTTTGATACCTGCATCTTTGTTCCAATAGCCTAAGAGTTCTCCACTGTGTGAAATAACCCATTCAGACATACAGGTGCATCTCACAAAATGAGAATATCATCAAAAAGTTCATTTATTTCAGTTCTTCAATACAAAAAGTGAAAATCCAAAATTATATAGTCATTACAAACAGAGTGATCTATTTCATGTGTTTATTTCTGCTAATTAGAGATGAGCGACATTGCCTTCTTTAGGGTCGAGTCGGGTTTCATGAAACCCGACTTTCTCAAAAGTCGGGTCGAACGAAATCGGACGACTATAAGGAAAAGTCGGAGGCCGACTGAAACACGAAACCCAATGGAAGTCAATGGGGAAGAAAAGTCGGCAGGGAGTGGAAGACAGTAAGCACACCTACAGTGCCTATTTCAAAGCCTAAAACATCAATTCTTATTACAGAAGCTTGTAAACCTTAATTTACTTCATAATAATAGTTAGGCATTGAAAACAGGGGGTTATTTGGCTAAAGTTGTGGGGGGTAGGGCTGGCTCCAGGTTTTCGTGTGCCCTAGGCCAAAGAGTGTCAGTGCGCCCCTTTAACACATACCACAACTCATGATGCCCCGATACGGCATAGAAATATAGGTATAGTACAATGACAAATACTTCACTGCTTACATGACATGACTGATCTAATTTAAATTGTACAATAGCTCAAAAAAAGGACAGTATATTACTCCATACAGTATTATGGCCACCACATTGTGCGCCATGCAGAATAATGAGCCCCATATATTTCTCCATGCAGAATAATTGGTCACATATAATGTTCCATACAGTAAATGATAAGCTCCACATAATGCTACAATATATGATGGTCCCCATGGACGATGCTCCAGTGTATTATGGGCCCAAATAATGCTCCACATATAATGGGCTCCATTTCTAATGCTCCAGTGTATAATGGGCCCTGTAAATGCTGCTCCAGTGTCTGATGTCCCCAATTTGGAATGATCCAGTATATGATGGGCCTCATGGATGATGCTCCAGTGTCTTATGGGCCCTAATAATGCTCCATATATAAAGGGCTCCATTTCTAATGCTCCAGTGTCTAATGGGCCCCGTAAATACTGCTCCAGTGTCTGATGTCCCCCATTTGGAATGATCCAGTATATGATGGGCCTCATGGATGATGCTCCAGTGTCTTATGGGCCCTAATAATGCTCCATATATAATGGGCCCCATTTCTAATGCTCCAGTGTATCATGTGCCCCATAGATGCTGCTCCAGTGTCTGATCTGCCCCATTTAGAATGCTCCAGTATATGATGGGCCTCATGGATAATGCTCCAGTGTCAGATGTCCCCCACTTTGAATGCTCCAGTATATGATGGGCCCCATTTTTAATTAACCCAGGCATGGTATGTGAAAAGAGCTCCATGGAGTAATCTGAAGTGTGTGCTGCCGCATTCTTCACTTTTGGTGTGGGTGAAGGACACAAGGAAAGTGGATGCTCCTGACCAGAATCCTGCACTTACGACTCAGTGCTTGCATTTTTTTTAAACTTCAGAAGAGGAGGCGATAGAGCTGGAGGCTGTTTCAGCAATGTAAGCCAAAATCAGTTCCTGATGCTCCGGCTTTAAAAGCAGTCTACCTACTCCCAGAAAAGGGAGCCTTACAGGCCTTCCAGAGCTACAACATGACACAGGCTCAACACCTCCTGCCTTAGCTGCTATTGTGTTTTCGGCACTACCAGCAGATGCACCATCACCTCCATCAGTACCAGGTGGCCCTCCCATGCCCACGTCTGCATCCTCTTCCACTATACTTCCTCATGTTTTAGAAAACTGACCCAAAATACCAGCAGATATATGGTACTGTATCAGAAGAGTACAGCTCTGTACAGTCTAGGGATAACAGTAAATCTCTGTATATATTTCATGAGTCATACACAGACGCTCACAGGCTCAATATGGATTACTCAATAAAATAAAAAGGTGAAAAAGGGTACAGTATCACCAGATTCAAGGTATATATAGTATAGTGTAAACATTCTGAATCTCCGTATACATTTCAGGAGGCAGACACAAACGCTCTCAGGCCCAGTATGGATTACACAAGAATATGAAAAGCTGTAAATGGGTAATGTAACACAAGCATACAGCTGTATACAATGTTGGACAAATTTGAAATCTCGGTATATATTTCGGAGTCACCCTCAGACGCTCACTCAGTCTGGGTTTGACCATAATAAAAAATGTTGTAAAAAAGGTACTGGGTAGCAAGATAGCAAGTATATACATATTATAGGGTACAATTGAAATCTCCGTATACATAGTCCCGTAGTTAGTCTCAGACACTTATTCAGTATGGATTTGACCGTAATACTAAATGTCGAACAAAGGTACTGTATAACAAGATACAAGCTGTATCGAGTATAGGGTAAAAATTGGTATCTTCAATTCACCTTATATATAGAAGGCATAAACCATAAACGCTCACTCAGTATGGATGAATGGATGATACCGTAATACAAAATTTTGAACAAAGGTGCTGTATCAGCACATACCAGGTGAATCCAGTCTAGGGGTAATTGTAAATTTCCGTCTATACTTCCGGAGTCAGACACAGACACTCACAGGCTCATGTTGTGAATTCGCTTTCTGGCCTACCTCTGGTTACTAGTGAAGGTAGTGGAGCTGGTTATATTGACAGAGGGGTCGAGAGTTCTCTTTCCGGGCTCCCTCTGGTGGTTACTGGAGGTAATGGAGCTGATCTAATTAACAGAGGCCTGCCACCTGATAATAAGGAGGACGATTGGACATCAGGAGTTTCTGACTGGATTTAAGACAGCCGACTCCCTCTATCCCTGCTGGTGATTTTTTCCTGCCTCCTTAGGTCTTGGTTTCCAGCTCAGTCCTTGCATGCTCAGCTAAGTGTCCTTGCTGTTGTTCACGTTTGATCTGGTTTTGTCTTTTTCAGTTTTGTGTGGTCAGCCAGCTCCGGCTGGGGCTGTGCTGAATTTCCATCCATTTCCATTACTGTTTGTGCCAGTTTGTTTTTGTCCCTTATTAGACTGGCCTCTTTTTGCTCTGCTTTCAGAATATACCAGAGCGCTGATATAGTGGGCGAAGTCGAATGACTTCAGTATTTTTCTATCAGACGTGTTGGACATCTTTTGCAGGGTTTTTTGCGTGATTGCAGACAGTCTTTCCTTTCCTGTCCTGTCTAGTTAGTGTGGGCCCCATCATTTGCTCAGTCTATTTTCCTACCTGCGTTTGTGTTTTCATCTTGTCTCAACCACAATATATGTTTGGGGGCTATCTATTCCATTGGGATCTGCTCTGGGGCAGTTTAGATTTCCACTTTCTTGCTTTAGGCTTATTTAGTTCTCCGGCTGTGTCGAGGCATCTAGGATCATCATAGGTACGCTCCATGGCTACTGCTACTTGTGTGGATAGGATCAGGGGTCTGCAATCCATTTAGTTACCAACCTCTCTGGTTTTCTGTGGCTTAGCTTGGTCTTGCTTTCCTCCTCGGTGACCCAATCATAACAGGCTCAGTATGTATTACAACCGGAATTTAACAAGTAGAAAAAGGGAAAGGTAGTCGAAGCGTACAACAGTATACAATGTTGTGGTACTTTTAAATCTTTGTATATATTTCAATCTCAGTAAGCCAGTCCAGACTCTCCGCTACTGGAAACTATATGGATACAAGTAGAGACGGAAAGTCGAGTGTTAGCAGAAATTTGGGAATTACTCATCGCCGGAAAACCTCCCGGTAGATGTTGCAGAGGCGATGCAGACCCTCAGTTACTGTGTCTGTGGAGACAGTGAAAATGGTTCTTTGTGAAGAAAGGATTGCTTTATCGCGGTAGCGTGGATCACATCACCGTTACTCGTCTCCATCAAATTGTGATCACAGGGAGAGATGTAGACATGGTCCTTACTGCCTATCATGATGTGTCTGGTCATTTTGGCGTGCAAAAGACAGAAGCCACAGACCGTAGGCGATTCTATTGGATTGGCATGAGAGGAGACATTGAAAAATGGTGGCAGGAATGTCACACGTCTGTGACTATCACAACTGTGAAAGGTGATCATAAAGCACCACTGCATCTGCTTGTAAGTTGACATCCATTACAAATGGTAGCCATTGATCATCTGAAGGTAGAGGCCAGCAGGACAAGCCATAGCTACATCTTAACTATCATCGATCAATACCCCAAATTTCTAGTGGCTTCCCTGTGAAGGATTTAACTGCCCAGACTACACAGCGGTGGAGCAGGGAGAGGTAAGTATTGCAACTTGCAAGTGCTGTGGCCATGACCAAGCGGGGCTGGCACACTCCTGGTCGACGGTACTGGCACAGGGCCCCTCATAGTACGCTGGTGTGTCTGACGGCGAGTGGGCCCCCACACCATCAGAGACACTGTATTGTACTATGAAGGGCTCTGTGCCAGTGCCGTCGGCCATCTGTGGGCCCATTCACTTGTTCAGAGCAACAGCACTTGCCCGGGTGCGCCAGGTGTTGACCCCAGCCATTGGGGAGGGGTGCGCAACCCACTTAGGGAGGTTTAAAAAATGGCATATGTTGATGTGTTGGCTGGACATTCAGCTGCTGCAAAGGGAAGAATTGGGCAAGTCTGAGGAGGACAAAAGTGAGGCAGTTTTCTGGCAACCTATGTGTCATCAGGGGAAGGTGGGACAAAATCCTTTGAAACCCATGCATGGTTCATTTTAACCCCTTTCTGGCAAGTGACGTACTATCTCGTCCATGTGCCCTGGGACTTAATTCCCAGGGACAGGATAGTACGTCATAGTGATCAGCGGCGCCCACGTGGTGATTATCACAGCTAACACCCGGCACAATGTGTCAGGGGTGGTCACGGACCGCCCCCGACACGTTAACCCCTTGCACACCATGATCAAACACGATTGCGGTGTACCGGGGGTTAAAGGGAAGCATCGGCAGGGAGGGGGCTCCCTCCGTGCTTCCCTGAGCCCCCCACAGCAGCGCAATGTGCAGCGCTGCTGCGGGGGGCTCCATCTCTGCAGGTCCACGAATCCAAGATGGCGACGGGGGCCTTCGGGGGCCTGCAGGAAGCTGGCTTCCTCAGTGCCTGCAAAGCGCAGGCATGAGGAAGCCTTCGGCACTGCCTGTGACAGATCGCTGATCTGTCACAGTGATCTGTGATGTGACAGATCAGCAATCTGTCACATGACAGTGATGTCCCTGGGACAATATAATAAAGTTAAAAAAAGTGTAAAAATAATTAAAAAATCGCTAAATAAATTAAAAAAAAAAAATATTTACTAATAAATTCATTTTTTGGAAATAAAAAAAAAATAAAAGTACACATATTTGGTATTGTCGCGTCTGTAACGACCCGCCCTATAAAACTGCCCCATTAGTTAACCCGTTTAGCGAACCCCTTAAAAAATAAAAATAAAAAACGAAGCAAAAAACAATGATTTATTATCATACCGCCGAACAAAAAGTGCAATAACGCACGATCAAAAAAACCGCATACAAATATCCATGGTACCGCTGAAAACGTCATCTTGTCCCGCAAAAAACGAGCTGCCATACAGCATCATCAGCAAAAAAATAAAAAAGTTATAGCTCGCAGATAGTGTTGAGCATTCCGATACCGCAAGTATCGGGTATCGGCCGATACTTGCTGTATCGGAATTCCGATACCGACTTACGATATTTTTTCAATATCGGAATTCGGCATCAGAATCGGAAGTTCAGTTGATTGACGGCCTGACGTCATCATGATGCGCGGTGTGTGCGCATCATGATGCGCTGTCATTTTGGGCCTTCCGGGGGTCTCTGCCGGCCTGCCGGGGGGCTGTGCCGGCCTGCCGGGGGGCTGTGCGGACTGCCCGGGGTCTGTACCGGCCTGCCGGGGGGCTGTGCCGGCCTGCCGGTGGTCTGTGCACCCTGTGGGGGTCTGTACTGGCCTGACGGGGTGCTGTGCCGGCCTGCCGGGGGGCTGTGCTGATGTCCGGGGGTCTGTGCAAGCATCGTCCGATGGGACTACAAGTCCCATCGGGCGATGCCTGCTACCATGACAGTGATTGACACATTAGCCAATGATGGGACAGTAGTAGTCCCATCATCCGGCTAATGTGTTAAATGTTAAAAAAAAAAAAAAAAAAAAATACTACATACATACTACATGCATGCTACATACATACTACATGCTACATACATACTACATATATACTACATACATACTACATACATGCTACATACATACTACATGCATGCTACATACATACTACATGCTACATACATACTACATGCATGCTACATACATACTACATATATACTACATACATGCTACATACATACTGCATGCTACATACATACTACATACATACTACATACATACTACATGCATGCTACATACATACTACATATATACTACATGCATGCTACATACATACTACATGCTACATACATACTACATACATGCTACATACATACTACATACATACTACATACATACTACATACATACTACATGCATGCTACATACATACTACATGCATGCTACATGCATGCTACATACATACTACATGCTACATACATACCACATACATACTACATACATACTACATACTACATATATACTACATGCATGCTACATACATACTACATGCTACATACATACCACATATATACTACATACATACAATACATACTACATACATACTACATACATACTACATGCTACATACATACTACATATATACTACATGCATGCTACATACATACTACATGCTACATACATACCACATACATACTACATACATACTACATACATACTACATGCTACATACATACTACATATATACTACATGCATGCTACATACATACTACATGCTACATACATACCACATACATACTACATACATGCTACATATATACTACATGCATGCTACATACATACTACATATATACTACATGCATGCTACATACATACTACATGCTACATGCATGCTACATACATACTACATACATACTACATGCTACATACATACCACATATATACTACATACATACAATACATTCATACAATACATACATAGACATACAGTACATATAACATAGAGTAACATACTTACCAATACTTGTCACATTGTTCCCCGAAGCCATTGTCTTTTCCGGAATAAATATTAACATAACAAACCACAAAAATACTCACCCACGATCCGAAGCAGTCCACGAGTGTGTCCCACGACGATCTTGGGTAGAGAACGGCAGCATCAGATGATGCTGCCGTTCTCTACGGGCTGCAGGAATCCAATGACGGAAGGTAGGTATCCTTCCGCACTGTATTCCTCCGCCACTTAAAAAAAAAAAAGTCCCTAGTCTCACTTTATGCCATTGCTGCGTGGGAATTTCCCACACAGCAATGGCATAAAGTGAGACTAGGGAATTTTTTTTTTTAAGTGGCGGAGGAATACAGTGCGGAAGGATACCTACCTTCCGTCATTGGATTCCTGCAGCCCGTAGAGAACGGCAGCAACAGCTGATGCTGCAGTTCTCTACCCAAGATCGTCGTGGGACACACTCGTGGACTGCTTCGGATCGTGGGTGAGTATTTTTGTGGTTTGTTATGTTAATATTTATTCCGTAGACGACAATGGCTTCGGGGAACAATGTGACAAGTATTGGTAAGTATGTTACTCTATGTTATATGTACTGTATGTCTATGTATGTATTGTATGAATGTATTGTATGTAGTATGTATGTAGTATATATGTGGTATGTATGTAGCATGTAGTATGTATGTAGTATGTATGTAGCATGCATGTAGCATGCAGTATGTATGTAGCATGCATGTAGTATATATGTAGTATGTATGTAGCATGTATGTAGCATGTAGTATGTATGTAGCATGCATGTAGCATGCAGTATGTATGTAGCATGCATGTAGTATATATGTAGTATATATGTAGCATGTATGTGGTATGTATGTAGCATGTAGTATGTATGTAGCATGCATGTAGTATGTATGTAGCATGCATGTAGTATATATGTAGTATGTATGTGGTATGTATGTAGCATGTAGTATGTATGTAGCATGCATGTAGTATGTATGTAGCATGCATGTAGTATATATGTAGTATGTATGTAGCATGTAGTATGTAGCATGCATGTAGTATATATGTAGTATGTATGTAGCATGTAGTATGTATGTAGCATGCATGTAGTATATATGTAGTATGTATGTAGCATGTAGTATGTATGTAGCATGCATGTAGTATGTATGTAGCATGCATGTAGTATGTATATGGTATGTATGTAGCATGTAGTATGTATGTAGCATGCATGTAGCATGCAGTATGTATGTAGCATGCATGTAGTATATATGTAGTATGTATGTAGCATGTAGTATGTAGCATGCATGTAGTATGTATGTATGTAGCATGCATGTAGTATATATGTGTTATGTATGTAGCATGTAGCATGCATGTAGTATGTATGTAGTATGTATGTGGTATGTATGTAGCATGCAGTATGTATGTAGCATGCATGTAGTATATATGTAGTATGTATGTTGCATGTAGTATTTATGTAGTATGAATGTAGCATGTATGTAGTATGCATGTTGTATGTATGTAGCATGTAATTTTTTTTTTTACATTTAACACATTAGCCGGATGATGGGACTAGTACTGTCCCATCATTGGCTAATGTGTCAATCACTGTCATGGTAGCAGGCATCGCCCGATGGGACTTGTAGTCCCATCGGACGATGCCTGCACAGACCCCCGGAGCCTGCACAGACCACCGGCAGGCCGGCACAGCCCCCCGGCAGGCCGGCACAGCCCCCCGGCAGGCCGGCACAGCCCCCCGGAGCCTGCACAGCCCCCCGGCAGGCCGGCACAGCCCTCCGGCAGGCCGGCACAGCCCCCCGGAGCCTGCACAGACCACCGGCAGGCCGGCACAGACCACCGGAGCCTGCACAGACCCCCTGGCAGGCCGGCACAGCCCCCCGAAAGGCCCGTACAGACCCCAGAGAGGCTGTACAAGGGCAGGAAAGGGTTTTTCTTATTCCGATACCGGAAGTCCCATAGACTTGAATGGGACTTCCGGTATCGGAATCGGCGATACCGATACTTTTTTTAAAGATCGGCCGATACCATCCGATACGATACTTTGAAGTATCGGACGGTATCGCTCAACTCTACTCGCAGAATAAAGCGATGCAAAAATAATTATTTTTTTATATAAAATTGTTTTCATTGCATGAAAGCGCCAAAACATAAAAAACGACCTAAATGAGGTATCGCTGTAACCGTACTGACCCGAAGAATAAAACCGCTATATCAATTTTACCGCAGGCGGAACGGTGTAAACGCACCCCCAAAAGAAATTCATGAAACGCTGGTTTTTGTTCATTCTGTGTCCCAAAAATCAGAATAAAAAGCGATCAAAAGATGTCACATGCCCAAAAATGATACCATTAAAAACGTCAACTCGTCCTGCAAAAAATAAGACCTCACATGACTCGGTGGGTCAAAATATGGAAAAATTATAGCTCTCAATATGTGGTGATGCAAAAACTATTTTTACAATAAAAAGCGTCTTTTAGCGTATGACAGCTACCAAACATAAAAACCCGCAATAAATAGTAAATCAAACCCCCTTTTATCACCACCTTAGTTAGGGAAAAATAATAAAATTAAAAGAAAATGTATTTATTTCCATTTTCCCATTAGGGCTAGGGCTAGGGTTAGGGCTAGGGTTAGGGCTAGGGTTAGGGCTGAGATTAGGGTTTGGGGTGTGTTAGGGTTAGGGTTGGAGTTATAATTGGGGGGTTTCCACTGTTTGGGCACATCAGGTGCTCTCCAAATGCAACATGGCGTCTGATCTCAATTCCAGGCAATTCTGCTTTGAAAAAGTCAAATGGTGCTCCTTCCCTTCCAAGCTCTGCCATGCGCCCAAACAGTGTTTTACCCCCACATATAGGGTATCGGCCTACTCAGGACAAATTGCAAAACAACTTTTTGGGTCCAATTTCCCCTGTTACCCTTAGGAAAATAAAAAATTGAGGGCAAAAATATCATTTTTGTGGAAAAAAAATGATTTTTTTATTTTCACGCCCAGGCGTTATAAACTTTTGTGAAGCACTTGGGGGTTCAAAGTGCTCACCACACATCTAGATAAGTTCCTTAAGGGGGTCTAGTTTCCAAAATGGGGTCACTTGTGGGGAGTTTCAATAGTTTAGGTACATCAGGGGCTCTCCAAACGGACATGACACCCGCAGACCATTCCATCAAAGTCTGCATTCCAAAACGTCACTACTTCCTTTCCGAGCCCCGATGTGTGCCCATACAGTAGTTTTCTCCCACATATGAGGTATCAGCGTACTCAGGACAAATTGGACAACAACTTTTGGGGTCCAATTTCTCCTGTTACCCTTGTAAAAAAAATTGGGGACTAAATGATCATGTTTGTGGAAAAAATACGATTTTTTTATTTTCATGCCCGGGCATTATAAACTTCTATGAAGCCCTTGGGGGTTAAAAGTGCTCACCACACATCTAGATAAGTTCCTTAGGGGGTATAGTTTCCAAAATGGTGTCATTTGTGGGGGGTTCCACTGTTTAGGTACATTAGGGGCTTTCCAAAGGCAACATGACACCCGCAGAGCATTCCATCAAAGACTGCATTCCAAAACGTCACTACTTCCCTTCCGAGCCCCGACGTGTGCCCATACAGTAGTTTTCTCACAAACATGGGGTATCAGCATACTCAGGACAAATGGGACAACAACTTTTGGTGTCCAATTTCTCTTGGTACCCTTTAGAAAATAAAAAAATTGATGACTAAAAGATCATGTTTGTGGAAAAAATACAATTTTTTTATTTTCATGCCCGGGCGTTATAAGCTTCTGTGAAGCACTGGGAGGTTCAAAGTGCTCACCACACATTTAGATAAGTTCCTTGGGGGGTCTAGTTTCCAAAATGGTGTCATTTGTGGGGGGTTTCCACTGTTTTGGTACATCATGGGTTTTCCAATCGCGACATGGTGCCCGATCTCAATTCCACCCAAAAAAGTCAAATGGTGCTGCTTCCCTTCTGAGCTCTGCCATGCGCCCAAATAGTCGTTTACACCCACATATGGGATATCAGCATACTCAGGACAAATTACACAATAACTTTTAGGGTCCTGTTACCCTTGGGAAAATAAAAATTGTGGGTGAAAAGATCATTTTTGTGGAAAAAATATGATTTTTTAATTGTACCTCTGTACGGTATAAACTTCTGTGAAGCCCTTGTGGGTTCAAAGTTCTCACCACATATCTAGATAAGTTCCTTGGGGGGTCTAGTTTCCAAAATGGGGTCACTTGTGGGGGGTTTCCACTGTTTAGGTACATCAGGGGCTCTCCAAACGTGACATGGCGTCCGATCTGAATTCCAGCCAATTTTGCATTGAAAAAGTCAAACGGCGCTCCTTCCATTCTGAGCTCTGCCTAGCGCCGAAACAGTGGTTCCCCCCCACATATCAGGTATCAGCATACTCAGGACACACTGCACAATAACTTTTGCAGTCCAATTTCTCCTGTTACCCTTGGTAAAATAAAAAAATTGAACTTGAAGTATTTTTTTGTGAAAAAAGTTAAATGCTCAATTTTTTTTAAATATTCAAAAAATTCCTGTGACGCACCTGAAAGGTTAATAAACTTCTTGAATGTGGTTTTGAGCACCTTGAGGGGTGCAGTTTTTAGAATGGTGTCACTTTTGGGTATTTTCTGTTATATAGACCCCTCAAAGTGGCTTCAAATGTGATGTGGTCCGTAAAAATAAAATGGTGTTGTAAAAATGAGAAATCACTGGTCAAATTTTAACCCTTTTAACTACCTAAAAAAATAATTTTGGTTCCAAAATTGTGCTGATGTAAAGTAACATGTGGGAAATGTTACTTATTAAGCTTTTTGTGTGTCGTATCTCGTATCTTAAGGGCATAAAAATTCAAAGTTGGAAAATTGCGAAATTTTGAAAATTTTCACCAAATTTCTGTTTTTTTCACAAATAAATGCAAGTTATTTGAAACAAATTTTACCACTAACATGAAATACAATATGTCACGAGAAAACATTGTAAGAACCACCAGGATCCATGGAAGCTTTTCAGAGTTATTACCTCATAAAGGGACAGTGGTCAGAATTGTAAAAATTGGCCCGGTCATGAACGTGCAATCCACCCTTGGGGGTTAAGGGGTTAATGAAGGTTAGAACATCATCATTTTGGGTAGGCAGAGAGGTCCTTTTTTTCTGTCAGGATTGATCCAACAGCACTGATGACTCTTTCAAATAACACACTAGCAGCAGGGCAAGCGAGCTCCTGTAAGGCACATTGTGCCAATTCAGGCCAGGCGTCCAGTTTAGAGGCCCAAAAGTGAAAGGAGAATGACTTGTGAGGGAGAACATCGATATGGGAGGAGAAGTAGTTTGTAACCATAGTTGACAACTGCTCCCTCCTGTCACTTTTAATCAATGCAGTATTAGCAGTCGTGTGAGCGATACTTGAGAAATCATTCCACAACATGGTCATTAAACCCCTGTCTCCAACGTCACTTAGGCTGTGTGCACCAAGAACACCTCTTCCATTGTGCCCACTATGGCTTGTGGGAGAACCAGCACTGCTGCTGTGTGCTGGGAAAGCCTCAAACAAACGGTTTACCAGAGTTGCTTGTTTGTTAGTTAATATTATCTCTAGGTTCTCCTGTGGCATGATGTTGTGTAATTTGCCTTTGTAGAGTGGATCGAGGATGCTGGCCAGCCAGTAGTCGTCATCCCTCATCATTTTGGCAATGCGGGGGTCCCTTTTTAGGATCCAGACAATGGCTGACTGTCATCAAGGCTTCCCTTCTCATCCTCCTCCGCTGCAGACACCTGATCCTTAATGTGCATCAAACTTTGCTTGAGCAGATGCATAAGTGGGATGCTCATGCTTATGATGGCGTCGTCTGCGCTTACCAGTCGTGTGCATTCCTCAAAACACTGAAGGACTTTACAGAGGTCTTTTAGCTTTGACCAATGCACACCCGACAATTCCATGTCTTCCCTCAAACTGCCTGCCCGTGTATCCTCCCACAAATGCATTACAGCCTGCCTCTGTTCGCACAGCCTCTCAACCATGTGCATTGTGGAGTTCCACCTTGTTGCAACATCTATGATTGGGTGGTGCTTGGGGAGGTGGAGCAATCGCTGCCGCTTCTGCATACGAGTGGAGTGGACGTTTGAGCGACGGATGTGCGAGCACAGTCTTCTCACCTTATGGAGCAGGGATGTTAACTCCAGATAATTATTAAGGAAGCACTGCACCACCAGGTTCAAAGTGTGAGCCAGGCAAGGTATGTGTGTGAGTTTTGCACGGGCTATGGCTGCCACAAAATTATGGCCGTTATCACTGACTACCTTGCCTGCCTCAAGATGTAGACTGCCCAGTCATGACTCAGTTTGTCGCTGCAAGTAGTCGGCCAGTACCTTCGCAGTGTGTCTGTTGTTGCCCAAAGTCATCATCTTTAACACAGCCTGCTGATGCTTACCACTAGCTGTTCGATAGTGGGACACCTCTTGTGCAACACTGCCAGCTGCGAATGGAGTGCTCGTGCAACTGTGCTCTGTGGATGAGCTTTTGCTGATAGAGGAGGAGGATCAAAAGCCTACAGCCAACTGTTTCCTATACCGTGGGCTAGGCAGCACTGTTCCACCGCCACTGTCCCCAGTGCAGCCTGCATCCACCACATTAACCCAGTGCACAGTGATGGACACGTAACAACCCTGATCATGCCTACTGGTCCATGCATCTGTTGTGAGGTGCACCTTTCCACTCACTGACTGTTTTAGTGCATGGACAATGCAGTCTTTCACATGCCGGTGGAGGGCAGGGATGGCTTTTCAAGAAAAGAAGTGCCGACTGGGTAGGTCACAGCGTGGGACAGCGTAGGCCATGAGGTCGCAGAAAGCTTCGCTTTCAACCAAACGGTAGGGCATCATCTCTCAAACATTCAAACAAAGTGTACGTGGATGAGAGGATGAGTACTTTCTTGTCCTACTCAGAGTGTCTGGTAGGGTGAGCTGGACTGGAGAGCTGCATTTGGGGGAAGTAGTGGTGGACCGGACGGAGTGAGAGGGGGTTGGTGATATTATTGGTGGTGATGGCCTAGATTCAGTGTTGTGTTGCCAAACCATTGTGATTCCCTGAGTGCTTTGGCCTTGCGACGACACCTCCACATTTAGTGCTGCTGGTGTGCTTAATGGTGGCAGTGGTCTTACAGTGGGGGAAGCGATGGAGCATTGCTGGCTACCTTCAGTCAGAGCAGGTGCACATGTGCTACCTGAGGTTTTGTAGTCCGTCCACGCTTGCAAGTGCATGTTGGTTAAATGTCTAAGCATGCAACTGGTATCCAAATTTCTGAGTTGTTTACCTCGGCTAAAGGTCCTTTCGCACTTCTTACAGGTAACCTTTGCCTCATCAGTAGGATTTTGGACAAAGAAGTGCCACACTCGACTCTTCCTACTATGGTATACATTTTCTGGCCTTGCACGCTGTGCTAAGTTGACCGTCTGGCCATGCTGTCCTCCAACTCTTTTAGATTTTGGTCCATGCTTTTGGACAGCTACGGGCCTGCCAGATAACCGCTGCTGCAATGTCAATGCCTGCAGCGGATGCTTCTCCTTATCTGAACTATTGCCAGCGCCACTCTCCTCCCCAATGGATGCCAATCTGGGTCAAGAACTGGGCCATCCATCACTTCCTCTTCAAAGTCATCTGCACCTTCCTCTTTACCTTCCTCTGTGTCACCGTGTAAGGTGTTATAGTGTGCGAGAATGGGCACCTGAGTTTCATCAGGTCAGATTCTGGCTCAATAGACTGCGAGGGCAATGTAGTGCTCTGGGACGATGTACCAGCAGAATCATCTAGCAGTGGCTGTGCATCAGTGCACTCCATGTCAGATTCATCTTGGACTGGGGAATTCTGGATTTGACTGGATAACCAAGGCATGGTATGTGAAATGAGCTCCATAGATTAATCTGAAGTGTGGGCTGCCACATCCTTAACTTTTGGTGGGGGTGAAGGACACAAGGAAAGGTGTTTTTCCTGACCAGAACCCTGCACTGACGACTCCGTGCTTGCAGATTTCGAACGTTCAGAAGAGGAGGTAATAGAGCTGGTGGCTGTTTTGGCAATGTACTCCAAAACCTGTTCCTGATGCTCCGGCTTTAAAAGCGGTTTTCCTACTCCAAGAAAAGGCAACCTTACAGGCCTTCTTGGGCCAGACGATGAAGCAGGCTCAACACCTCCTGCTGTAGCTGCTATTGTGCTTTTGCCAGAAACAGCCGATGTACCACCACCATTAGTACCAGCTGCGCCCCCCTGCCCATGTCCGCGGCCTCTTCCACCATACTTCCTCATGTTTGGGAAAATGTACCAAAAATACCAGCAGAGAGATGGTACTGTATGAGGAGCGTCCAGCTGTGTAAGGTGTATTAAAAAAAATAAATCTACCTTTATATTTTGTTAGTCACAAATGCTCTCACAGTATGTATTGGACCATAATCCAACAAGCAGATATACGGAACTGTATCAGAAGTGTACAGCTGTATACATTTTTGTGTAAGTAACAATCTCCCTATATGTATTTACGGAGTGTCACACACACGCTGACTCTGTATAAATGTGACTGTAATGCGAATGGCAGATATACAATACTGTTTGAGAAACGGACAGCTCTATACGGTGTGTGTATGGAAAATTGTCAATCTCCGTCTGTTTGTATAGGGACTGACACACGCTGTCTCTATCTTGTTTTGAACGTAATCAAACATCAGATATACGAAACTGTTTGAAAAGCGGACAGCACTCTAAGGTGTAGTTCTGCAAAAACGGAAAAACTCCTCAGCTTTTTTTTCCAGAGTCACACACAGAGAGCTTCTATTTGTTCGTGATACAAGGTGGTAGACGGTAGTGTGTGAGGCTTGTACACCGCTATACAGTGTCTGTATGGAAAATTGTCAATCTCCGTCTATTTGTATACGGACTGACACACAATGTCTCTGTCTAGCTTTGACCATTATCAAGCAGCAGATAAATGAAACTGTTTGAAAAGCGGACAGCATTCTAAGGTGTAGGTCTGGAAAAATGGAAAAACTCCTCGGCTTTTTTTTCCAGAGTCACACACAGATAGTTTCTATTTATCTGTGACACAAGGCGATACACGGTAGTGTGTGAGGAGCGTACACCGCTATACGGTGTCTGTATGGAAAATTGTCAATCTCTGTCTATTTGTATTCCTACTGACACACACTTTCTCTGTCTAGTTTTGACCATAATCAAACAGCAGATATACGAAACTATTTGAAAAACGGACAGCTCGAGAAGGTGTAGGTCTGGAAAAATGATAAAACTCCTCAGCTTGTTCTTCCAGAGTCACACCCAGATAGCTTCTATTTGTCCGTGATACCAGCCGGTACACGGTAGTGTGTGTGGAGCGTACACCACTATACGGTGTGTGAAAAAATGAACGCTCAGTAACTCACCAGGACAAAATAATAAAAGTTGGAGTGCTTTGAAAAAAGCAGTTTGAACAGCAGTATGCACACAGCAAAGCACATAGCAGGTAGCCTTAAAAGGCAGCCTAATCACCACCAGCGCTGCTGTACACAACAAAAATCCTCCCCTTTCACTGCACACTAACTGTACCGTGAAAAGAGCTATCAGCAGAAGCAGTTTTTTTTCTTCTTCCCTGCCTAACACTCTCCCTGTTCAGAATCAGCAGCAGCACCTCTCCCTATTCTAAGATCGGCAGAAGTAAGATGCCACACAAAGCCAGCCAGTCACTTCAATGTCCTTCTCTAAGATGGTGGTGGCCGCTGCCCATGTCATCATGCTGCCGACAGTGTGCATCCTTCATCATTGGCTGAGAAAAGGTGCTGGAAGCATTATTTGAAACGCGACTTTGGCGCTCTGATCGCTGACCTCATGTCCGACCTCACACTATGGTCGGGTTTCGATCGGCGAATCCCGACTTTAGCAACAGTATTATTGAAAAAGAAAGTCATTATCTCAGTAAATTAGAAAACTTTATAACACCAGCTTGAAAAAATTATTTTAAAATCTGAAATGTTGGCCTACTGGAATGTATGTTCAGTAATGCACTCAATACGTGGCCGAGGCTCCTTTGGCATCCATTTCTGCATCAATGTGACATGTCATGGAGGCAATCAGCTTGTAGCACTGCTGAGATGTTATGAAAGCCCAGGTTGCTTTGATAGCAGCCTTCAGCTCAGGTTAGCTGGTCAATCAAGCACAATGATACTGTTGTTTTTAAACCAGATATTGGTACTTTTGGCAGTGAGGACACGAGACAAGTCCTGCTGGAGAATGAAATTTCCAACTCTAAAAATGAAGTGCTCTAAAATTTCCTGGTAGATGGGTGCTCTGACTTTGGTCTTGATAAAACACAGTGGACCTACACCAGCAGATGACATGGCTTTCCAAACTATAACTGATTGTGGAAACTTCACACTAGACCATAAGCAGCTTTGAAAGTCTGTCTCTCCACTCTTCCTCCAGACTCTGGGATTTTGATTTCCAAAGTCCAATGTGCAGTATCCACAATCAGTGATGGTTTGGGAAGCCATGTCATCTGCTGGTGTAGGTCCACTGTGTTTTATCAAGATGAAAGTCAGCGCAGCCATCTACCAGGAAATTGTAAGGCACTTCATGCTTCCCTCTGTCGTCAAGCTTATGGGAGATGGAAAATTCATTCTCGAGCAGGACTTGGCACCTGTCCACACTGCCAAAAGTACCAATTCCTGGTTTAAGAACAACAGTATCACTGTGCTTGATTAGCCAGCAAACTCACCTGACCTTAACCCCATAGAGAATCTATGGGGTATTGTCAAGAAGAAGATGAGAGACACCAGACCCAACAATGCAGACAAGCTGAAGGCTGCTATCAAAGTATCCTGGGCTTCGATAACACCTCAGCAGTGTCACAGGCTGATCTCCTCCATGCCAGACCGCATTGATGCAGTAATTGATGCAAGAGAAGCCCAGACCAAGAATTGAGTGCATTTACTGAACATCAATTTCCGTGGGCCAACATTTCGGATTTTAAAAATCATTTTTTTCAAGCTGGTGTTATAAAGTATTCTAATTTACTGTGATAATGACTTTTGGGTTTTCATTGGCTGTAAGCGATAATTATCAACATTAACAGAAAAACACTTGAAATAGATCACTGTGTTTGTAATGACTCTATCTAGTATATAAGTTTACTTGTTGAATGGAAAAACTGAAATAAATTAACTTTTTGATGATAGTCTAATTTTGTGAGAAGCACCTGTATGTGAGACCTATAGAAGATACATATAAATATGAGCAATTTTCCTGCCCATGACATACAGAATCAAAACAACATTAGCTATGAATATAATACGGACCTTTCATGTCAATTCAAAAGGCTGCATGATATACATCAAACACTGACTGGATAAATCATACACCAATATTCCTAGATTCCAAAGAAAGATTTCAAATGCATGCCTTCAACCTCGTCGCCTCTCCAAATCACAAACAGCATGGGGAAGTAGAGAAGGTGCACGATTTTAGAAATAACTCTTTCTTCTCTAAATAACAAGATTGCAGAAATTGGATAAATACAATTATTGGAACAATATTAAAATGTCTGTGTAATTCACCCAAATGTGGTGCCTGCTACTTTTGTGAAAATTAACATGCTTAAGCACCTTCTAATGAACAACATCTTTTAGAGGTGAAAAACTACAAAACCACTGAGGAAATATATGGAGCTTTTTATGAAAATGACCTTACTGTTATCATGGATAAAAACAAAACATGAAGTAAAAAGAAACCTTTAATCAGGAGAGATGAATTGCAATAAAAAAGATATAGCACAGATACAGTAGCAATGAAAAACACAGTCAATTGGAAGATCACAAAAGAAACAAGAGTTTTTTTTGGATTGGAATTGTTCCCACTTGAAAAAGAATAGAAAAACAATCAATAGATCATGGCCATAAAAAGATTGTAGCACAGAACAAGGTGTACCTGGCACAAATGCACTATACATACAATCTCTGGTGGCAAAATTCTAGGGAAGCTTTGAGCTATTCCTCAGTTCACTTGGCTCTGGTTCAATAACTCTCTAAAGTCACAGAGTTACTAAATTTATAGTAAAATACAAATATTCTAACATTACAAATGAAGTACAATGCAAGGCAATAGATACTGTACGGTTATTTTAAGCTTGGAATATATTATGAACATCCATGCTCTTAAAAAATTGCAAGCTGTCAATAATTTAATTCTGTATTTATTCTGCCAGTATATTTACTTTGATTTTTGGGATAAAGTGGGTGTATATTTATTTTATACATCCACCATCTTGCCCATGTCTTCTACCCTTGTCTTCACACTCAAAAAATCAATTCATGTATTATACAAGCAGATTGCAACCGTAGACAAGCCAGCTCCCTGGAGCTTTTCAACCTTTTACCACATATCATGCTTCAAACACAAAGATACCAAATGTAAATTTTTGTTGAAGAATCAACAACAAGTGGGACACAATTGTGAAGTTGAACGAAATTTATTGGTTATTTTAAATTTTTGTGGAAATGCAAAAACTGAAAAGTGGGGAGTGCAATTTTATTTGGCCCCTTAACTTTCAGTGCAGCAAACTCACTCCAGAAGTTCATTGTGGATCTCTGAATGATCCAATGTTGTCCTAAATGACTAATGATGGTAAATATAATTTACCTGTGTGTAATCAAGTCTCTGTATAAATGCACCTGCTCTGAGATAGTCTCAGGGTTCTGTTTGAAGCACAGAGAGCATCATGAAGACCAAGGAACACAACAGGCTGGTCCGTGATACTGTTGTGGAGAAGTTTAAAGCTGGATTTGGATACAAAATGATTTCCAAATCTTTAAACATCCCAAGGAGCACTGTGCCAGCGATCATATTGAAATGGAAGGAGTATCATACCACTGCAAATCTACCAAACAAGGAGAAGACTAATCAGAGATGCAGTCAAGAGGCCCATGATCACTGTGGATGAACTGCAGAGATCTACAGCTGAGGTGGGACAGTCTGTCCATAGGACAACAATCATTCGTACACTGCACAAATCTGGCCTTTATGGAAGAGTGACAAGAAGAAAGCCATTTCTCAAAGATATCCATAAAAAGTGTTATTTAAAGTTTACAACAAGCCATCTGGGAGACAAACCAAACATGTGGAAGAAGGTGCTCTGGTCAGATGAAACCAAAATCGATCTTTTTGGCAACAATGCCAAACATTATGTTTGACGTAAAGGCAACACAGCTGATCACCCTCAACACACTATCCCCACTGTCAAACGTGGTGGTGGCAGCATCATGGTTTGGGCCTGCTTTTCTTCAGCAGGGACAGGGAAGATGGTTAAAATAGATATGAAGATGGATGGAGCCAAATACAGGACCATTCGTGAAGAAAACCTGTTAGAGTCTGCAAAAGATCTGAGACTGGGATTTGTCTTCCAACAAGACAATGATCCCAAACATAAAGCAAAATATACAATGGAATGGTTCACAAATAAACGTATCCAGGTGTTAGAAAGGCCAAATTAAAGTCCAGACCTGAATCTGATCGAGAATCTATGGAAAGAGCTGAAAACTGCTGATCACAAACGATCTCCATCAAACCTCACTGAGCTCGAGCTGTTTGCCAAGGAAGAATGGGCAAGAATTTCAGTCTCTCGATTTACAAAACTGATAGAGACATACTCCAAGCGACTTGCAGCTGTAATCGTAGCAAAAGGTGGCACAACAAAGTATTAGGTTAAAAGGGCAGAAAAATATTGCATGCCCCACTTTTCAGCTTTTGAATTTCCACAAAAATTTAAAATAACCAATAAATTTAGTTCAACTTCACAATTGTGTCCCACGTGTTGTTGATTCTTCATCAAATATTTAAATTTGGTATCTTTATGTTTGAAGCATGATACATGGGAAAAGGTTGAAAAGTTTCAGGGAACTGATTACTTTCTCAAGGCACTCTACTTTTGAATGGTACCATTAATTTTACCATATCGTGTACTGTAAAATGGAAAAAAATTCCAAATGCGGTAAAATTGCAAAAGTTTTTTCACCATGTTCACTAAAAAATGCTAAAACTGTTGCCATTATGATTATTCAGTTGATCATCCCAGACATTTGACTGGGTTGATTTAGTGAGTGCTGCTTTGAGCAGGGGGTTGGACCAGATGGCCCGGGAGGTCCCTTCCAACTCTACGTCACTATGTCACCATTATAAGACACCTGTAGCATCTCCATTTTTGGGGATCTGGAGTTGGATGAGGGCTTACTTTTTGCATGCCAATCTGACATTTTTATTGATACCATTTTGATGTAGAATTGATCTTTTGATCACCCATTATTGCATTTTATTGCAATGTTGCAGCAACCAGAAAAACATAATTCTGGCATTTTGATTGTTTTTTCTTGCTACTCCGTTTAACAATTGGATTAATTCTTTTTATATATTGATAAATCTGGTGATTCTGAACATGGCAATACCAAATATGTGTATATTTGGTTTTAGTTTATTGTTTTATTTTGAATGGGGTGAATGGGGGTGATTTTAACTTTTATAGTTATTTAGTGTTTTAAAACATTTTTTTTTACTTTTTGCTTGCTTCAGTAGTCTCCATGGGAGACTTGAAACTGCGATCATCTGATCGTTTGTGCTACGTAGAGAAAAGCTGCAGCCCTGCTCTATTTAGCAGAAATGCTCACTTGCTATGAGAGCCAAACGCTCTAACTATGACAACAACAAGGGTTTCCTGCAGACCCCGGGTTGTCATGCCAACCTATCGGTGACCCGCAGTCATGTGACATGGGTGCTGATGGGTGAAGTTAATGACACACTTCTTGCATGTGCATGTTAAATACTACTGTCAGAGTTTGACAGCAGCATTTAACATGTTAATAGCTTTGGGTGGATAGCGATTCCACCTGCAGCTGTTAGGAGCATATAACAGCTGATCAGATCAGCTATGTATCGGAAAAGGTGCGGGCTACAACTGAGGCAAATCCAGGAGAATACCAATGAGTCAATTCAATCATCCGTCCTTTTGAGACATGCCAGTAAACAAAATAATAAATGCAGCTGCTTAATTTATAATTTGCCTATATGTTATATTACTTGTTAAATGCCAGCTATATATCAGCTTTATAATTATGTTTATTTTCAGAGAAATGCAACCAAGGCTAAGCCTGAAGATATTGTTAGAATGTTCTGTTGTTATTCAAAGATCAGTTATTCTCACAGAAACAAGATGCCTGAAGGTCTCCTGCACCAAAATTTTTCTTGAAAATTAATAATTGTTTGTTTTGTTTGGAGTGTTTAATCGATTTAGGCATGCGTGGAAACTCCAAGGCTGTGAAACAGAATTTTGATTTAAATACTGTACCCCTTTGCATCAAGGCAGATCGCACACTGGTAATTTAGATTGTGAGACCCCATTTGGACAGTGATGTTGATGTCTGTAAATCACCATGGAATTAATGGCACTAAGTGAGTAAAGTAATAAATAGACAAAGTGGTCCAATATTCTCATTTTATATGATGTTTGCATCTTTTTTAATTGTAACTTTACTCTAAATGCATTTTCCTTTTATTCAAACCATTTGAGAAGATCAGACCTTTAGTTTGAAATACAAATTTTCAAATCACTTGTTGAAGAAAAGGCTGCATCTAGCAGTCTCATTTCCCTTTGCAAAGTGACCAAAACATGAGGATATACATGATGTAGGAAAGTGGTTGTAGATGAGATTTCTTACAACTGTCTCTTTTCCTCCTCTGTAGACTTGTTTTAAGGACTTTTGTTGCAAGAGATTTTGCGGATCTCTATCATAGTTGATTTCTTTTCACTTTTTGTTATGTGTTTGTACAATTTTACATGTTTGTGTCCTACTAACTGGATTCAAAGTGTGAGGTTTGGACAGTGTTATCACAATGTGCATGTCACAGACATGCAGTGTATGTGTCCCAAGGCTGTGTTTAGGCAAGTGTTTCTAGGCATTACTAGAATGCCAGTAACCACTATCGCAAATCTTTATGACTAATATTGGGGTGTAGGCACCAGGCCCCATTTCCTAATCAAAATCATCAGGGCTAATATTGTGTTGCAGCCAGGCGGTCACATTTGCTAATCAAAGTCGTTAGGGCTAATATTGGGTTGCAGCCAGGAGGCCCCACTTACTAATCAAAATTGTTTGTGCTAACATTGGGGTGCAGACACCAGGCCCCATTTCCTAATCCAAATCGATAGGACTAATACTGTGTTGATGTCCAAACTCACGAGGCCCCGTTTCCTAAACAAAATCATTTTGGCTAATATTGAGGTGCAGGCACAGTTTAACATTTCCTCACCAAAATCATTTGGGCTAATATTGTTGTGCAGGCACAAAGCCCCATTTCTAATCAAAATCATTTGGGCTAATATTCTTGTGCAGGCACACTATCTCAGAAAATTAATAGTGATTGTTCATTTAGTGACAGGTGACAGGTTTGGGCCTAGAGTTGTGAAATAGATGGTTAAGGCTGGTTTCACACTTGCGTTTTTTTGCGCTGGATTTTAGCGCTAAAAAACACATGCATTTTTTTTCTATATTTTGCATGGGATGCGCTTATGTGCGCATACACATGCGTTTGTATGCATTTTTCCGCGCATGCGGTTTTTTGCGGTATGCGCTCGGGCGCACAAAATGCATCCTGTTGCATTTTTTGGGCGTCCGACTTACCTCAAAAAAACGCATGCGCGCGCAATGCATTTTTTTTACAGCAAGACACCCATTATAAGTCTATGGGTGTGCATATGTGCGCATTGGAATGCTTATGTATGCTTTTTTTGCGCATGCGTTTTTTTTTCCAATAAGTTAGACAATGGAATTTAGGGGTTTGGGTTAGAGTTAGGGTTAGTTAAGGGGGTTTAGGGTTAGGGTTAGGGTTAGCTAGGGTTTAGGGTTAGGGTTATGGTTTGGGTTAGGGTTAGTAGGGTTTGGTTAAGGGTTAGGGTTAGGGTTAGTATGGTTTGGTTAAGGGTTAGGGTCAGGGTCAGGGTTAGGGTTAGGGTCAGGGTTAGGGTTAGGGTTAGGTTCAGGATTAGGGTTAGGGTTAGGATCAGGGTATGGTTTGGTTAAGGGTTAGGGTCAGGGTTAGGGTCAGGGTTATGGTTAGGGTTAGGGTTAGCAAAGTCATGGTTTGGGTTAGTGTGTGGGGCCACCTAATGTTGGAAAAAACGCAAACGCGGTAAAAATGCACTAAAAACGCATACAAACGCATAAAAACACTGCGTTTTTTTCATGCATGCTCATAAAAATGCTTGAAAAAAATGCAGCATTTGTATGGGTTTGTATGCGTTTTTTCAATGCTTTTTTTGCAGGAAAAATGCGCTGCAAAAAAAAGCATGTGTGAAAGTAGCCTAAAATAGGGAAAGGGTACATGCACCATGAGTGAGAAGAAGTGAGGTTATAGTGGAAGGGGAAAAGGCTTGGTGTAAGATGTATACATGGGATAGGTGGTAACTGAAACTGATTACTGAAAGCTCTACTGAACAAACACCATCTCGCCCTATGCAAAGACAACATCTGTTAATGGATAGGCTACTCGATTACCTTTCTTTGGCAGCTGCACACCTTAGAGGTGAGGGTCAGAAAGATCATGTGTTCCAGTGGAAAGAAGTAAAGATGAACCAGCTCACCCCGGCTTTAGGCATTCTTGGAGGCTCGGAACTGCAAGGGACCACTTGTGTAGATGAAGAAAAAAGAAGACCCAGATTACAAACTTTCAAAATTTTTTGAATTAAAACAGAGTTTCCATCATAAGTGTAGAAACAGCTGCGCGTTTCGAACATCCATTGCATTCTTTAACATAGCCATGCATGTGCTATGTTACAAAGTAATTTAAATAGCAATTGACCAATCGAAACAATTATGGTCAGTCACATGATGAAGTGTCATGATTGGATAAAAGCACCACATGATAATACATATGAAAAGCACACATAGACAAATATCAAAATAATCACAGGAATGTGATAGAGTAAATACATGTGAAGCAAACTAAATATTTAACATCAATAATGAAACATCAGTGGATGGCAAATGCTGCATCAAATGGCCTCTCCTCCTCTTTCTCCACTTTAACTTCACACACAGTACAATCCTCAGAGGTGGCAGCCCAATGACCTTTGTTTCCCCCATGTCACAACTTTCCAACCTCCCAAGTGACTGTGGGGAAACACAGATGGGCCAGTCTGCAGAGTTGTTCACACATTCTATTCCATTGACATCAGAGGTCTGCTCCAAAGATTAACAGAATCAAGAGGAGAAAAGCATCTGCACCGCTGCCCAAACATTTTTCCTGTTTGATCCATGGCCGGACAAAGTAGAAGTAGGGTCCGAGCAGAATCCAGACCCTTGTCACTAGACGATAATCCCAGGTGGTGGAGGTGATCCTGATGAGACTCGAATAACTAAGGTGAACGTAGTCTGTACTGTGCTGTCAATGCAGGAAGAGGGGGGGGGTGACTCTCAAGATGAGGAGTGGGATAACAGAAAGAATGATGGTGAGGTTGTGGATCTCACTTGGTGTGAACCCGGAGGGCGGCAGCTGAGTAGCTCAGCATGATAATATGTGTGAAAAGCGTACATAGACAGATATTAATACAAAGATTGCAGGAATGTGACCAAGTAAATACATGTTAACCAAACAAAAGGTTTAACATCAATAATTAAACATCAGTTCTCATTTCAAATTGAGACTATTAGGTTAACAGTAGTGTTGTGCGATACCATCCGATATAGAGAAATATTAGATCAGATTGGACTGGCCCGATATAAAAAAGTATCGGGTATTGCCGATTCCGATACCGGAAGTCCCATCCAAGTCAATGGGGCAGAAATATCGGAATGAAAAAAACCCTTTCTTTACTTGCACATCCAGTTCGGGAGGGGGGAAGAGTGTGGGAGGTGCGTGGGCAGACACTGTGCGTGTCTTTGTGTGCGGGCCGGGTCTGTGCGGGCCTGCCGGGGATCTGTACGGGCCTGCCGGGGGCTTGTGCCGGCTGCTGGGGGTCTGTACGGGCCTGCCGGGGGCTTGTGCCGGCTGGTGGGGGTCTGTATGGGCCTGCCGGGGGCTTGTGCCGGCTGCCGGGGGTCTGTACGGGCCTGCCGGGGGCTTGTGCCAGCTGCCGGGGGTCTGTACGGGCCTGCCGGGGGCTTGTGCCAGCTGCCGGGGGTCTGTACGGGCCTGCCGGGGGCTTGTGCCGGCTGCCGGGGGTCTGTACGGGCCTGCCGGGGGCTTGTGCCGGCTGACGGGGGTCTGTACGGGCCTGTCGGGGACTTGTGCTCTCTGCCGGGGGTCTGTACGGGCCTGCCGAGGCTTGTGCTGGCTGCCGGGGGTCTGTACGGGCCTGCTGGGGGCTTGTGCCGGCTGCCGGGGGTCTGGCGGGCCTTGTGTGTGAGCAGGCATCGTCCAATGGGACTACAAGTCCCATCGGGCGATGCCTGCTGCAATGACAGTGACTGACACATTAGACAATGATGGGACAGTAAAAAATGGAGAAAAAAGGAGCAAAACAATGATTGCAAAATTATCAGTTTATTTAAATATATTACAAAAGTGCACATAATAATAATGAGGTGTCGATGTAAAACAGATGAATATCACACCCCTAGCCAACTCCTCACCATCCAGAGTGAAAAAAAATCACCCCCATATGTAACATGTTGAAAATATGTCCACCAAGAGAAAAATATCCAAGTGTAATGTCACCCTATATGGCACACTGGCTCTAAACTCCTAGAGTGAGATGAAAGACCCGGAGCAAGGAAACAACTCAGGAAGCATAGTGCCAACCTGAAATGCAAAAAAACATGCCCGTGGACAGCTGCAGCAGAAAATTTTTTTTATCAATTAGCTTACCAGGGAGTGCGGAGGGCAGAAGGGAGCGTCTGTGACCTCCGACGCGCGTTTCGCGGCGTTAAAAGGCTGCTTTATCAAGGAGATAACGTCCATTTCTCCATAGGACCCTAAAATACCCCGAGGCCACAACCACATGACCCGAATCAGCCAATCACAGGAGTAAAGTCGGCGCATGCGCACTGCGGACGGCCAGCCCCATCGCACAGAACAGACGTCATGCTGAAGTAAATACTGGTCAAACAGACCAGGAAACTTGTATATAGCATGGAGGCACCTGTCTGTCAGCGGGGTCTAAACCGCCGCAGCGCGATGCGCACAGCTCCCCGTGGTTCAATTCCATAAAGGGTCGAAGTCTGACTTGGGAATCATTATTTAGAAAATGGTCATTGCAATGCAGCAATATGTGCTCCAAAAAAAAAAAAAAATAATATATATATACAGTCATGGCCAAAAGTATTGACACCCCTGCAATTCTGTCAGATAATACTCAGTTTCTTCCTGAAAATGATTGCAAACACAAATTCATTGGTATTATTATCTTCATTTAATTTGTCTTAAATGAAGAAACACAAAAGAGAATGAAGCAAAAAGCAAAACATTGATCATTTCACACAAAACTCCAAAAATGGGCCGGACAAAAGTATTGGCACCCTCAGCCTAATACTTGGTTGCACAACCTTTAGCCAAAATAACTGCGACCAACCGCTTCCGGTAACCATCAATGAGTTTCTTACAATGCTCTGCTGGAATATTAGATCATTCTTCTTTGGCAAACTACTCCAGGTCCCTGCCATTTTTAGATCTCTCCACAGGTGTTCTATGGGATTCAGGTCTGGACTCATTGCTGGCCACCTTAGAAGTCTCCAGTGCTTTCTCTCAAACCATTTTCTAGTGCTTTTTGAAGTGTGTTTTGGGTTATTGTCCTGCTGGAAGACCCATGACCTCTGAGGTAGACCCAGCTTTCTCACACTGGGCCCTAAATTATGCTGCAAAATTTGTTGGTAGTCTTCTGACTTCATAATGCCATGCACACGGTCAAGCAGTCCAGTGCCAGAGGCAGCAAAGCAACCCCAAAACATCAGGGAACCTCCGCCATGTTTGACTGTAGGGACCGTGTACTTTTCTTTGAATGCCTCTTTTTTCTCCTGTAAACTCTATGTTGATGCTTTTGCCCTAAAAGCTCTACTTTTGTCTCATCTGCCCAAAGAACATTCTTCCAAAATGTTTTAGGCTTTTTCAGGTAAGTTTTGGCAAACTCCAGCCTGGCTTTTTTTATGTCTCGGGGTAAGAAGTGGGGTCTTCCTGGGTCTCCTACCATACAGTCCCTTTTCATTCAGATGCCGACGGATAGTACGGGTTGACACTGTTGTACCCTTGGACTGCAGGGCAGCTTGAACTTGTTTGGATGTTAGTGGAGGTTCTTTATCCAACATCCGCACAATCTTGCGTTGAAATCTCTTGTCAATTTTTCTTTTCCGTCCACATCTAGGGAGGTTAGCCACAGTGCCATGGGCTTTAAACTTCTTGATGACACTGCGCACGGTAGACACAGGAACATTCAGGTCTTTGGAGATGGACTTGTAGCCTTGAGATTGCTCATGCCTCCTCACAATTTGGTTTCTCAAGTCCTCAGACAGTTCTTTGGTCTTCTTTCTTTTCTCCATGCTCAATGTGGTACACACAAGGACACAGGACAGAGGTTGAGTCAACTTTAATCCATGTCAACTGGCTGCAAGTGTGATTTAGTTATTGCCAACACCTGTTAGGTGCCACAGGTAAGTTACAGGTGCTGCTAATTACACAAATTAGAGAAGCATCACAGGATTTTTCGAACAGTGCCAATACTTTTGTCCACCCTCTTTTTTATGTTTGGTGTGGAATTATATCCAATTTGGCTTTAGGACAATTCTTTTTGTGTTTTTTCATTTAAGACAAATTAAATGAAGATAATAATACCAAAGAATTTATGTTTGCAATCATTTTCAGGAAGAAACTGAGTATTATCTGACAGAATTGCAGGGGTGTCAATACTTTTGGCCATGACTGTATATATAAATTTAGGACATCTCACACATATTGCATAGGTATACTCTAATAATAATACATGGGCACAATAGAGCACAATAATAAAAACTACATGGCAGGACATATTTAGTAAATATTTTACAAGATAATATCAACGACATTACAAATACATCCAGGAATCATGACCAAATATAAGATCCTCATTTTTGCACAGGAATTCATCAGAACTAGCATAGTTGAAAAATAGACTCCAATATATCCAATATAGAAGAACCACAATATGGAACGATAGTTCATAATATTATGATGGCTGCTCGGTCCGGTTCCGCATAAATATACCAAGGGCAAGGTTCCAAGAGAAACATGGTATCCTCAGAGTCACTAAATAAAAATGATTGATACGAAAGGATTAGTGAAAAATTAAAAACAGATAAAAAACAATAAAAACAAAACAAAAATTGCCAAGACACTACGAAATGAGTGTGATATGGGCAGAGGAGAAACAGGAGAGAATTATCACCACATCAAAGTATACCTATATATCCAAAAAAGGGGAAATACTATATGGAAATAGGGAATATATTTCAAAAGAAATGCGCGGTGCATATATCCAAAAATAAGGAAAAATGGAAGATAATATGGAAAGACCACATTAATATGTATCTGTCAATATATGAACGTTACAAAAATGGAGCGAAGCTCAATGATTCATTGAGACCTTTAGGGGTCACAGTGTCCAATTGGACAATCCATTTGACTTCCATCTTTGACAAAATCTTTTTATTGTCACCACCCCTTATCCCCATATGTGGAACATCAATCCCTCTGATCTTCAATAAAGTTGCGTCACTATTGTGACACAATTTAAAATGTCGGGGAACAGTTTTTAAATCCCCAATCTCTGACACTGTCTTGGCTGCGCCAATGTCCTGCACATGCTCCCGTACCCGAATCCTGAGTTCTCTTGTTGTTAACCCTACATATATCATGGGACAGGGGCACGTGGCATAATATATCACGTTTAAGGATCCACAAGAGATTCTTTGTCTTATCTGAAACTCCCTTGTCCCATCAAATAAACTAAATCTAGAGCAGTGCAGGACATTGGCGCAGGCAAGACAGGGGCCGCAAGAAATTGATCCCTTTGCATCTCAGGTTGGCACTATGCTTCCTGAGTTGTTTCCTTGCTCCGGGTCTTTCATCTCACTCTAGGAGTTTAGAGCCAGTGTGCCATATAGGGTGACATTACACTTGGATATTTTGACTCTTGGTGGACATATTTTCAACATGTTACATATGGGGGTGATTTTTTCACTCTGGATGGTGAGGAGTTGGCTAGGGGTGTGATATTCATCTGTTTTACATCGACACCTCATTATTATTATGTGCACTTTTGTAATATATTTAAATAAACTTTGATAATTTTGCAATCATTGTTTTGCTCCTTCTTTCTCCGTTTTTTATTGTCCATTGGAGCAGATGTGGCTGTAGCCCAGGGTGAACAAATGGTTTTTGATGATACCTGGACTTTTCAGCAATTTATATGGTATTCTTGTTCATAATGATGAGACAGTAGTAGTCCCATCATCCGGCTAATGTGTTGAATGTAAAAAAAAAATATATATATATATATATATATATATATACACATACTACATACATACTACATACATACTACATTCATAAAACATACATACTACATATATACTACATTCATACAACATACATACATACATACTACATACTTACTACATACATACAACATACATACAACATACTACAGACATACAACATACATACAACATACATACTACATTCATACAACATATATACATACATACTACATACATATATACTACATTCATATAACATACATACATACATACATACTACATACTACATGCACACTACATATATACTACATTCATACATACATACTACATATATACTACTTTCATACAACATACATGAATACTTACTACGTACATACAACATAGATACAACATGCTACAGAAATACAACATATATACAACAGTGTCTGGATAGCGCGTCCGCCCCGATGCGCGTTTCGGACCCGCCTTCTTCAAGGGGCCTAGCCAGTATGTAAACCGGCATCCTTATATAGTGTGGCCGGGCGCCGCATATTGCGTCATTACCGGAAGTCGTGCCCACGGCCCGGAAATGACACGCTCCGTCGCCGAGGCAACCACAACGCCGGTCTTTACTGGCGTCACATAGTGGGAGTGGCCGGGGAGGGCCTCCCCCACCATGTAAAGACGCCACATGCAGACAGGGGCAGCGGTGACAGGGAGACAGGCGCGTAGTGAGCCGGTGGCACTGACTTACAAATACATAAAGCGCACACACATTGTGAACATATCAAACCAAATATACCAACCAATAATATATAAATACATACACATTACATATGGAATCAGCAATCGTCTATCAGGACAATATCATATATATTTAGATACAAAAATTATTTCACCATAAATAATAATTACATATCAATATTGACCTAAAAAATGTATAATAGGTATCATAATCATTGCTGACTTCTTCATTTCTTGGCAATAATTATTCACCCACAATGGGCTGGATTATATATGGTGTCCATGGATATATAGTTGTATAGTTCACTTTATCCATCCTTATAGCTCCCAACACAAAAGTTATAAAAAATAAAAAGTTAAAAAATTAAAAATGGGAAATCACATATCATAAGTGATATCTATATACAGATCAGTGTTTATAGGAATGGGGCATAACTGATATTTTCATTGAATCCAGATGGATGGACTGACCCAATTGTCCATATCCATCTGGACTCAAGTTGGGCCAACTTCTTAGAGATCCCACCCCCGCAGATCCCCGTCTCAACCATGTCGATGCCCCTCACCCTGAGAAGGCTGCCATCGCAGCCATGATATTTCCAAAAATGGCGGGGAATGGTCTTTAATGATGTTATATCTTCCGCGGTCGCTGCCGCCTCTATGTCCACAACATGTTCTCACACTCGCACCTTCAGCTGTTATGAGTGAGTCACCGAAGGAGGAAAAAACAAAAATACATGCTAAGTCCAGAAAACTGGAGAGGTTGGCAGCTATCGGATTGCAGACCCCTGATCCTATCCACAACAACTAACAGTAGCCGTGGGTGGGTTACTACGATGCCCTAGACCCCTCGATCACACTCGGAGAACTAAATAGGCCTAAAGAAAGAAAGGGGAAAACTAAACTGCCCCAGAGCAGACCCCAAAGCAATAGGCAGCTCCCATCATATAATGACGGTGAAGCAAGATGAAAACACTAACACAGATAGAAAGATAGGTTGAGCAAACGATGGGGGCCCAAGCTAACTAAAAAGGACAGGATAGAAAAGCTGCTGTCTGCAATCCGTAAAAAACCCTACCAAAAAATATCCCAACCGTCTGATAGGAAAAACAGGCCCTGAAGTCGCTAGGACTTCAAAAAGACTATATCAGCACTCAGGTAAATTCTGAAGACAGAGCAAAGAGACAAACTGATCAGAGACAAAAATGGAACTCAGCACACCCCCGACCAGGGATGGCTGAACTCCAAAAACAAGGTAAACAGAACAAAACTAATAAGTTCACTAGCAGAGCAAAAACTTATCTTTGGGAAGCAGGAATCAGACTGGTCTCCAAGAATCCAGCAGAGAAATCACCAGCGACTCAGAAGGGCGTCGGCTGCCTTATATCCAGTGAGAATTTCCTGTTACCCAGTCATCATCTACCAGATCAGGTGTTTGGTAATCAGCCTCACTACCTTCCTTCACCAGAAGAGGGAGTTCATCAGACATCAAAGGTGAAGGGGAAAATGAACTCACAACAGTACCTCTCCCTTGAGGAGGGGTCACCGAACCCTCATCCACGCCACCAGGGCGATCAGGATGGGCCCGATGAAAGGCACGAACCAATCTTTCAGCATTAATATCGGATGCAGGGACCCAAGAATTATCCTCCTGGCCATAACCCTTCCATTTAACCAAATACTGGAGTCTCCGTCTAGCCAGGCGAGAATCCAGTATCTTCTCAACCTCATATTCCACATTACCTTCAACCAATACCGGGTCAGGAGGTGCCACCACAGGAACTATTGGCTCAACAAACCTCTTTAACATAGACTTATGAAACACATTATGGATATTAAATGTAACAGGAAGAGCCAATCGAAAAGAGACTGGATTAAGAATCTCCAAAATCTTGTAAGGTCCAATAAATCTAGGTTTAAACTTTGGAGAAGCCACCTTCATAGCGATATTCAATGATGACAACCAAACCATATCACCCACCTTAAACTGGGGACCAATGGTCCTATGCCGGTTGGAAAACCGCTGGGCCTTTTCCTGGGAGAGAGACAACTTATCCACTACTTGGACCCAGATGTGGTGCATTCTCTCCACCACAGTGTCAACACCTGGGCAGGCAGAAGGCTCCACCTGCCCTGAAGAGAATCGAGGATGAAACCCAAAGTTACAAAAAAAGGTGACATCAAAGTGGCAGAACTAGCTCTATTATTTAAAGCAAATTCGGCCAAGGGCAAAAATGGAACCCAATCATCCTGATCAGCAGAAATAAAACATCTCAAATACGACTACAAAGTCTGGTTTGTTCTCTCTGTCTGCCCATTGGTCTGAGGGTGAAACGCAGAGGAGAAGGACAACTGAATTCCCAGCTTGGAACAGAAAGTCCTCCAAAATCTAGACACAAACTGAACTCCTCTGTCAGATACAATGTTCTCAGGAATCCCGTGCAAGCGAACCACCTGTTGCAAAAACAAGGGCACCAACTCTGAGGAAGATGGCAACTTAGGGAGTGGTACAAGATGGACCATCTTAGAGAATCTATCACAAATCACCCAAATAACAGTCATTCTCTGAGAGACAGGCATATCAGAGATAAAATCCATTGAAATATGGGTCCATGGCCTCCTGGGCACCGGCAAAGGCATCAACAACCGACTAGAGCGAAAACAAGGTTTAGACTGAGAGCAAGTCCCACAGGACTGCACAAAATTCCTGACTAGTGTTGAGCATTCCGATACCGCAAGTATCGGGTATCGGCCGATACTTGCTGTATCGGAATTCCGATACCGACTTCCGATATTTTTTCAATATCGGAAGTCGGCATCGGAATCGGAAGTTCAAAGTTGATTGACAGCCGAAATGACGTCATCATGATGCGCGGTGTGTGCGCATCATGATGCGCCGTCATTTCAGGCCTTCCGGGGGTCTCTGCCGGCCTGCTGGGGGGCTGTGTGGAATGCCCGGGGTCTGTACCGGCCTGCCGGGGGGCTGTGCCGGCCTGCCGGTGGTCTGTGCACCCTGTGGGGGTCTGTACCGGCCTGCCGGGGGGCTGTGCCGGCCTGCCGGGGGGCTGTGCTGATGTCCGGGGGTCTGTGCAAGCATCGTCCGATGGGACTATAAGTCCCATCTGGCGATGCCTGCTACCATGACAGTGATTGACACATTAGCCAATGATGGGACAGTAGTAGTCCCATCATCCGGCTAATGTGTTAAATGTTAAAAAAAAAAAAAAAAAAATACTACATACATACTACATACATACTACATGCATGCTACATACATATTACATGCTACATACATACTACATATATACTACATGCATGCTACATACATACTACATGCTACATACATACTACATATATACTACATGCATGCTACATACATACTGCATGCTACATACATACTACATACATACTACATACATACCACATATATACTACATACATACTACATGCATGCTACATACATACCACATACATACTACATACATACTACATACATACTACATGCATGCTACATACATAACACATATATACTACATGCATGCTACATACATACTACATGCTACATACATACCACATACATACTACATACATACTACATACATACTACATGCATGCTACATACATACTACATGCTACATACATACTACATATATACTACATGCATGCTACATACATACTACATGCTACATACATACCACATACATACTACATACATACTACATACATACTACATGCATGCTACATACATACTACATGCTACATACATACCACATACATACTACATACATACTACATGCTACATGCTACATGCTACATACATACTACATATATACTACATGCATGCTACATACATACTGCATGCTACATGCATGCTACATACATACTACATACATACTACATGCTACATACATACCACATATATACTACATACATACTACATACAATACATTCATACAATACATACATAGACATACAGTACATATAACATAGAGTAACATACTTACCAATACTTGTCACATTGTTCCCCGAAGCCATTGTCTTTTACGGAATAAATATTAACATAACAAACCACAAAAATACTCACCCACGATCCGAAGCAGTCCACGAGTGTGTCCCACGACGATCTTGGGTAGAGAACTGCAGCATCAGCTGATGCTGCCATTCTCTACGGGCTGCAGGAATCCAATGACGGAAGGTAGGTATCCTTCCGCACTGTATTCCTCCGCCACTTAAAAAAAAAAAAGTCCCTAGTCTCACTTTATGCCATTGCTGCGAGCAATGGCATAAAGTGAGACTAGGGACTTTTTTTTTTTTAAGTGGCGGAGGAATACAGTGCGGAAGGATACCTACCTTCCGTCATTGGATTCCTGCAGCCCGTAGAGAATGGCAGCATCAGCTGATGCTGCAGTTCTCTACCCAAGATCGTCGTGGGACACACTCGTGGACTGCTTCGGAAATTCCCACACAGCAATGGCATAAAGTGAGACTAGGGACTTTTTTTTTTTAAGTAGCGGAGGAATACAGTGCGGAAGGATACCTACCTTCCGTCATTGGATTCCTGCAGCCCGTAGAGAACGGCAGCATCAGCTGATGCTGCAGTTCTCTACCCAAGATCGTCGTGGGACACACTCGTGGACTGCTTCGGATCGTGGGTGAGTATTTTTGTGGTTTGTTATGTTAATATTTATTCCGTAAAAGACAATGGCTTCGGGGAACAATGTGACAAGTATTGGTAAGTATGTTACTCTATGTTATATGTACTGTATGTCTATGTATGTATTGTATGAATGTATTGTATGTAGTATGTATGTAGTATATATGTGGTATGTATGTAGCATGTAGTATGTATGTAGTATGTATGTAGCATGCATGTAGCATGCAGTATGTATGTAGCATGCATGTAGTATATATGTAGTATGTATGTAGCATGTAGTATGTAGTATGTATGTAGTATGTATGTGGTATGTATGTAGCATGTAGTATGTATGTAGCATGCATGTAGTATGTATGTAGTATGTATGTGGTATGTATGTAGCATGTAGTATGTATGTAGCATGCATGTAGCATATATGTAGTATGTATGTAGCATGTAGTATGTATGTAGTATGTATGTAGTATGTATGTAGTATGTATGTGGTATGTATGTAGCATGTAGTATGTATGTAGCATGCATGTAGTATATATGTGTTATGTATGTAGCATGTAGCATGCATGTAGCATGCATGTAGTATGTATGTAGTATGTATGTGGTATGTATGTAGCATGTAGCATGCATGTAGTATGTATGTAGTATATATGTGGTATGTATGTAGCATGTAGTATGTATGTAGCATGCAGTATGTATGTAGCATGCATGTAGTATATATGTAGTATGTATGTAGCATGCATGTAGTATATATGTAGTATGTATGTAGCATGTAGTATATATGTAGTATGCATGTTGCATGCATGTAGTATATATGTAGTATGTATGTTGCATGTAGTATATATGTAGTATGAATGTAGCATGTATGTAGTATGTAGTATGAATGTAGCATGTATGTAGTATGCATGTTGTATGTATGTAGCATGTATGTAGCATGTAATTTTTTTTTTTTTTACATTCAACACATTAGCCGGATGATGGGACTACTACTGTCCCATCATTGGCTAATGTGTCAATCACTGTCATGGTAGCAGGCATCGCCCGATGGGACTTGTAGTCCCATCGGACGATGCCTGCACAGACCCCCGAAGCCTGCACAGACCACCGGCAGGCCGGCACAGCCCACCGGCAGGCCGGCACAGCCCACCGGAGCCTGCACAGACCACCGGCAGGCCGGCACAGCCCCCCGAAAGGCCCGTACAGACCCCAGAGAGGCTGTACAAGGCAAAAACAGGGTTTTTCTTATTCCGATACCGGAAGTCCCATAGACTTGAATGGGACTTCCGGTATCGGAATCGGCGATACCGATACTTTTTTTTAAGATCGGCCGATCCATTCCGATCCGATACTTTGAAGTATCGGACGGTATCGCTCAACTCTATTCCTGACATCACGAGACAAGGCGGGCCACCAAAAAGACCGACTCACCAAATCTCTAGTACCAAAAATACCTGATGACCAGCCAATGCAGAGCAATGAACTTCAGACATCACTCTCTTCCTCCACTGGTCAGGAACATACAATTTTCCAATGGGACAACGCTCAGGTTTGTCCTCCTGAAACTCTTCCAGAGCACGTCTCAAATCGGGCGAGATGGCAGAAAGAACTACCCCCTCACCTAAGATGGTAGCAGGCTTGGTCACAACAGGAGAATCAGCAAAGAAACTCCTAGAGAGGGCGTCTGCCTTGACATTCTTAGTGCCCGGAAGAAAAGAGACCACAAAATCAAAACGTGTGAAAAACAAGGCCCACCTAGCCTGTCTAGGATTCAAGCGTTTGGCCGACTCTAGGTAAATCAAATTCTTGTGGTCAGTAAGGACCACGACTTGATGTTTAGCTCCCTCCAACCAATGTCTCCACTCCTCAAATGCCCATTTCATGGCTAACAGTTCCCGATTCCCCACATCATAGTTACGTTCGGATGGGGAAAACTTTCGGGAAAAGAAAGCACAGGGATTCATTTTAGATGTTACAGGGTCTTTTTGGGACAAAACAGCTCCTGCACCAATCTCAGAAGCGTCCACCTCTACCTGAAACGGGAGTAAGACATCAGGTTGCCGCAAAACCGGAGCAGAAGTGAACCTTCGCTTCTGCTCCTGAAAGAAAGAAACAGCCTCCGGAGACCAATTCAGCACATCAGCACCCTTCTTAGTCAAATCAGTCAATGGTTTGGCAATACCAGAAAAATTAGCTATAAATTTACGATAAAAATTAGCAAAACCCAAAAATTTCTGGAGGGCCTTCAAAGAAGTGGGCTGAACCCAATCATAAATGGCCTGTACCTTGGCCGGGTCCATTTCAATAGTTGACGGAGACAAAATAAATCCCAAAAATGAAATCCTCTGTACACCAAAAAGGCATTTCGATCCCTTGACATACAGGGAATTCTCCCTCAAAATCCGGAACAAAGTCCAAACATGTTCCACATGAGAGTCCCAATCCTTGGAAAAGATCAAAATATCATCCAGATAGATGATCAAAAATTTATCCACCAAGTCTCGGAAAATATCATTCACGAAGCAATCACAATTCAGAAGGGGCATTAGTGAGCCCAAAAGGCATCACCAGGTACTCAAAATGTCCCTCCGGAGTATTAAACGCTGTCTTCCATTCATCCCCATGCTTAATGCGAATAAGATTATACGCCCCCCTGAGGTCAAGCTTGGTAAACCAGCAAGCACCTTTAACTCTGGAGAATAGATCAGAAATCAGGGGTAATGGATACTGATATTCAACAGTAATTTTGTTGAGGGAACGATAGTCAATACAAGGCCTCAATGACCCATCTTTCTTAGCCACGAAAAAAAACCCAGCACCTAAGGGTGAAGAGGATGGTCTAATATGACCCTTCTCCAACGACTCCTTAATATAGGATCGCATAGCCACGTGTTCGGGTACAGATAAATTGAAAAGTCGACCCTTGGGAAATTTACACCCAGGGCTCAGCTCAATTGCACAGTCATAACTCCTATGAGGAGGCAAAGATGCAGACTCATTCTCACTAGATACATCATAATAATCAGCCAAATAGTTAGGAACATCATGCGACTGGGGAGAAGTGGAGAAAACAGGAGCATCACTAAGGGCACACCGACAACCCCAACTCACCACAGACACAGATTTCCAATCCAAAACTGGATTATGGATTTGCAACCAGGGAAACCCCAGAACAATGGTATCATGCAGATTATGCAACACCAAAAATGATGGTCTTGATGGTCTGGGGCGACCCGCATTTCCACCTAGGTCCAAAACTGAGGTTTATTCTTCGCCAATGGAGTAGCATCAATACCCCTCAAAGGGATAGGCGTCCGCAGAGGTGTCATAGGAAATCCACAACGTTTAGCAAAATCCAAGTCCATCAGGTTCAGAGCTGCTCCCGAATCCACAAAAGCCTTAGCGGAAAATGTGGACAGGGAGCAAATCAGAGTAATTGCCAGAAGAAAATTAGGTTGAACACCACCCACAGCAAATGTGTGTGCAAAACGTTTCTCTCGTTTAGGGCAGACAGAAATAATATGCGAGGCATCACCACAGAAGAAACACAGCTTATTATGCCTTCTGAACTCCTGACGTTGCGCCCTAGACAAAACTCTATCACATTGCATAGGTTCAGACATTTGTTCAACAGGTGGCAACACCTCTCGTGCGGTTTTGCGTTCACGCAAACGCCGATCAACCTGAATTGCTAATGACATAGAATCATCAAGACCAGAGGGAACAGGAAATCCCACCATAGTATCTTTTACAGTTTCTGACAAACCCTTCCGAAAGAAAGCTGCCAAGGCACCATCATTCCAGGTAGTAAGGACCGCCCACTTTCGGAATTTTTGACAATACAACTCTGCAGAATCCCGACCCTGGCTCAATGACAACAGGGCCTTTTCAGCCTGATCAATAGCATTAGGTTCATCATACAATAACCCCAAGGCTTGAAAAAATGCGTTCACATTAGTAAGAATAGGATCATCAGGTTTCAAAGAAAATGCCCAATCCTGGGGATCGCCATGCAGCAAAGAGATGACAATTTTAACCTGCTGCACGGAGCTCCCAGACGAGTTAGGCTTCAAGGCAAAAAATAATTTACAATTATTCTTAAAATTCAAAAATTTAGACCGATCCCAAAAAACACATCAGGAGTAGGGATCTTTGGTTCAGCAGCATGTGAATGAGCAAGATAGGTGGAAATTCCCCGCACTTCAGCAGTGAGCTGCTCCACACGATCAGACAATTGCTTCATCTCCATTTAGAAAGAAAAAAAAATTCCCCCTACGGCCTCAGAGACATAGAGGAAAAAATATACACACACAAAAAAAAAAATTATGACAAACTCTTTTTTCTTTTTTTTTTTTTACAATTCTTTCCTGCTATTGAGTACCCTAGGATCTGCAGTATCGCTGGTGATTCTGTTATGAGTGAGTCACCGAAGGAGGAAAAAACAAAAATACAAGCTAAGTCCAGAAAACCGGAGAGGTTGGCAGCTATCTGATTGCAGACCCCTGATCCTATCCACAACAACTAACAGTAGCCGTGGTGGGTTCCTACGATGCCCTAGACCCCTCGTTCACAGCCGGAGAACTAAATAAGCCTAAAGAAAGAAAGGGGAAATCTAAACTGCCCCAGAGCAGACCCCAAAGCAATAGGCAGCCCCCATCATATAATGACGGTGAAGCAAGATGAAAACACTAACACAGATAGAAAGATAGGTTGAGCAAACGATGGGGCCCAAGCTAACTAAAAAGGACAGGATAGAAAAGCTGCTGTCTGCAGTCCGTAAAAAACCCTACCAAAAAATGTCCCAACCGTCTGATAGGAAAAACAGGCCCTGAAGTTGCTAGGACTTCAAAAAGACTATATCAGCACTCAGGTAAATTCTGAAGACAGAGCAAAGAGACAAACTGATCAGAGACAAAAATGGAACTCAGCACACCCCCAACCGGGGATGGCTGAACTGCAAAAAACAAGGTAAACAAAACAAAACTAATAAGTTCACTAGCAGAGCAAAAACTTATCTTTGGGAAGCAGGAATCAGACTGGTCTCCAAGAATCCAGCAGAGAAATCACCAGCGACTCAGAAGGGCGTCGGCTGCCTTATATCCAGTGAGAATTTCCTGTTACCCAGTCATCATCTACCAGATCAGGTGTTTGGTAATCAGCCTCACTACCTTCCTTCACCAGAAGAGGGAGTTCATCAGACATCGACGGTGAAGGGGAAAATGAACTCACAACATTCAGCTGTCTAGTAGTCATGCCCAAGTAAATCATAATACATGGGTAGACATGTGCCGTGTACTTTCTAGGACGCGGTACATCGATGACATATTGTTGATCTGGCAGGGGTCTAGTGATGACCTTGAGTCCTTTATGCTATTCTTAAATAGTAATGATTTAAACATCTACATTACTTATAAGTATGATCCAGTGTCAATAGACTTTCTAGATATAGTCCTGAAGAAAGATCATAAGGGCGAGATGCAAACGGATATTTTCCGTAAGCCAACTGCTACCAATATGTTGCTTCATGCATCGTCTTCCCATCCTGGACATATGGTCCAGTCTGTTCCCACCGGACAATTCTTGCGATTACGCAGGTTGTGCTCAACTAATGAAGACTTTTTCAGGCAGGTGAAAGATTTGAAATAAAGGCTGCTTGAACGTGGTTTTAGTAATCGAATGATCAAAAAGGCATTTAATAGGGCCAGATATTCTTCAAGGGATACACTTTTATATAGTATAAGACCTAATAAAGAGTCGGGTAAAGTGAGATTTGTCTCAAATTATCATTCACATTTCCCGCGTGTGCGGAAGATCCTTAATAGATCCTGGCATATATTGAAGGCTGATCCAGTTTTGTCGAGACTCCTGCCGGATAGGGCTGCTATCACAGCCAGAAGATCAAGAAATTTGCGGGACAAGTTGGTTCAAAGCCACTATGTGGATGAGCCAATAGTCACTTTCTTAGATCAAATGGCGGGTCGTTGTGGTAGTACTCCGTGTGGTCGCTGCGTCGCGTGCCCAAACATGGATCACACTGAGGTTTTTGTCACCCAAAATGGATCTCGGGAATTCAAAATAAAAAAATATATTACATGTACCAGTAAAAATGTAATATATTATGCTGTCTGCCCATGTAATATGATTTACGTGGGCATGACTACTAGACAGCTGAAGGTGCGAGTGCGAGAACATGTTTTGGGCATAGAGGCGGCAGCGACCGCGGAAGATATAACATTATTAAAGACCATTCCCTGCCATTTTTGGAAATATCACGGCTGCGATGGCAGCCTTCTCAGGGTGAGGGGCATCGACATGGTTGAGACGGGGATCCGCGGGGGTGGGATCTCTAGGAAGTTGGCCCAGCTTGAGTCCAGATGGATATGGACAATTGGGTCAGTCCATCCATCTGGACTCAATGAAAATATCAGTTATGCCCCATTCCTATAAACACTGTTCTGTATATAGATATCACCTATGATATGTGATTTCCCATTTTTAATTTTTTAACTTTTTATTTTTTATAACTTTAGTGTTGGGAGCTATAAGGATGGATAAAGTGAACTATACAACTATATATCCATGGACACCATATATAATCCAGCCCATTGTGGGTGAATAATTATTGCCAAGAAATGAAGAAGTCAGCAATGATTATGATACCTATTATACATTTTTTTAGGTCAATATTGATATGTAATTATTATTTATGGTGAAATAATTTTCGTATCTAAATATATATGATATTGTCCTTGATAGATGATTGCTGATTTCATATGTAATTTGTATGTATTTATATATTATTGGTTGGTATATTTGGTTTGATATGTTCACAATACGTGTGCGCTTTATGTATTTGTAAGTCAGTGCCACCGCCTCAGTACGCGCCTGTCTCCCGGTCACCGCTGCCTCTGTCTGCATGTGGCATCTTTACATGGTGGGGGAGGACAGCCCCGGCCACTCCTATTATATGACGCCAGTACAGACTGGCGTTGTGGTTGCCTCGGCGACAGAGCGCGTCATTTCCGGGCCTTGGGCACGACTTCCGGTAACTCCGCAATATGTGGCGCCCGGGCACACTATGTAAGGATGCTGGTTTACATACTGGCTAGGCCCCTTGAAGAAGGCGGGTCCGAAATGCACGTCAGGGCGGATGCGCTATCCAGACACTGGAGTACCTCCTGACCACCACTGCCGGTAATTATCATAGAATGGGCTTTGTTCCCTGTGTATATAGCGGCCATTTTTTGCGGTAATATAGGTAGTGCATTAGGTGACCAGTCAGGATGTGTGGCTGCATTTATGCATCACCCCACAAATGTTTACTGTCATGTAGTGGCAATGTATGCTAATTATAGCAGCCATTTTTTGTGGCGAATGCTTAATATAATAGACATCTATAATGTGGTCTCTTTACATTATGTAGTATTATGTGAGGATATGGTATACAACCTCAGTAGTGAAATCTGAGATAACTAATTTTGGTATATGGTAATTGTAATGTTATTGTCAATTATTGATTTAATTTTGTTCTCTTTGAGGTTGACCTACTACTTTGAATAAATTGCCATATTTAGATAGCCATACAATTGGAGACATATAGCAGCTCACATTCTCCATGTGCTGGATGTGTGCATCTTTTTTATGTGTGTAATCACAATATACATATGTGTATGCCTATTTCCCCTTATTCCACTAATTGGTGATGTGTAGTATTTTATATATGGTTCTAAAAATAAAGTCTTTTTCATATTAGTAAAAGTGTCTTTTAATCATCTTTTTCTTTGTGGATATGTCTATATGTATGTTTTGTATGAATGTATTGTATGTAGTATGTATGTATTGTATGAATGTATGTATGTTGTATGTAGTATATATGTTGTATGTATGTTGTATGTCGGTAGCATGTTGTATGTATGTAGCATATATGTATGTATGTATATTGTATGAATGTAGTATATATGTAGTATGTATATAATATGTATTTATGTTGTATGAATGTAGTATATATGTAGTATGTATGTATTATGTATGTAGTATGAATGTAGTATATATGTAGTATGTATGTAGTATGAATGTAGTATATATGTAGTATGTATGTAGTATGTACTGTATGTCTGTAGCATGTAGTATGTATGCAGTATGTATGTAGTATGAATGTAGTATGAATTTAGTATGTATGTATGTTGTATGAATGTAGTAAATATGTAGTATGTATGTAGTATGTATGTAGTATGAATGTAGTATATATGTAGTATGTATGTATGTAGTATGTACTGTATGTTTGTAGCATGTAGTATGTATGTAGTATGAATGTAGTAAATATATAGTATGTATGTATGTATATTATATGAATGTAGTATATATGTATGTATGTTGTATGAATGTAGTATATATGTAGTATGTATGTAATATGTATGTTGTATGAATGTAGTATATATGTAGTATGTATGTAGTATGTATGTAGTATGAATGTAGTATGTATGTAGTATGTTTGTAGTATGTACTGTATGTCTGTAGCATGCTGCATGTATGTAGTATATATGTAGTATGTATGTATGTATGTATGTATGTTGCATGAATGTAGTGTATATGTAGTATGTATGTAATATGTATGTAGTATGAATGTAGTATATATGTAGTATGTATGTATGTTGTATGAATGTAGTGTATATGTAGTATGTATGTAGTATGTATGTAGTATGAATGTAGTATATATGTAGTATGTATGTAGTATGTATGTTGTATGAATGTAGTATATATGTAGTATGTATGTAGCATGTATGTAGTATATATGTAGTATGTATGTAATATAAATGTAGTATGTACTGTATATCTGTAGCATGTTGTATGTATGTAGTATGTATGTAGTATGTATGTAGTATATATGTAGTATGTATGTAGTATGTATGTAGTATGTATGCAGTATGTATATATATATTTTGTTTTTTTACATTCAACACATTAGCCGGATGATGGGACTACTACTGTCCCATCATTGGCTAATGTGTCAATCACTGTTATTGTAGCAGGCATCGCCCGATGGGACTTGTAGTCCCATCGGACGATGCCTGCACACACACAAGACCCCCGGCAGGCCCGCACAGACCCCCGGCAGCCGGCACAGGCACCCGGCAGGCCCGTACAGACCCCCGGCAGCTGGCACAGGCCCCGGCAGGCCGGTACAGACCCCCGACAGCCGTGACATGCCCCAGGCAGGCCCGTACTGACCCCCGGCAGCCGGCACAAGCCCCCGGCAGGCCCGTACAGACCCCCGACAGCCGGCACAGGCCCCCAGCAGGCCTGTACAGGCCCCCCCACAGTTGGTACAGGCCCCCCGCAGTCGGCACAGACCGTGCATCATGATGCGCACAGACTGCGCATCATGATGACATCATTTCAGCAGCCAAAAACAGCCACAACAGTGGCTCATTGCATTATGGGGACTTCCGATTCCGGTATCCGATATTGAAAAAATATCGGTACTCGGTATCGGAATACTGATACAGCGAATATCGGCCGATACCCGATATTTGCAGCATCGGAATGCTCAACACTAGTTAACAGGTATCTAAGTTGTACATCCAGAATGCTTCTTTGTCCAGAAGTTGTTTTCTAATGTCTCTGCCCCTTGGATTTGCAGCTACTCGCTCTATTGCTAAGAAGTGCATTGAAGAGGTATCTCTATTGTGTTGTGAAATAAAGTGTGTTGATGCATGAGAAATGCAGTTATTGATTTTAGATTTACCATAAATTTCTGTGAGGTGTTCCAATATTTTTTTTTTTAGTTTTCGTTTAGTGCAACCCACATACAATTTATTGCAAGCAGTGCATTAAATTATTTACACCACATGATCGCTATAACAATTAGTATATTGTTTGAAGTTAAATACCTAAGTCTTGCCAGTGTTTGTAAAGTCCCTAGTTACTACTGGAAAACTTCAAAAGTCGCATTTATTGAAACCGCACCTAAAGAAACCCTTTCAATTTAACCATGTGTGGTTTTGCTCCATTTTATTGGTGAAATTGGGAGACAAAATATTGCCTATGGTTCTTGCTTTCTTGCTTATTACATTGACACCGAGATCCAAAACTTTTGACATGGTGGCACCATCTTGCAAAAAGGGTAAGTATTTCATAACTATGTTTTTTATTTCATAGAATTGCTGGCTATATTGCAAAGCTAAATACTACAAGAGACATGGAGTCCAAGTCCTCAGTATGTAAAACAGATACATTTTATCGAGTACAAAAGCATAAAAAATGACAAAAATAGTATATAGAAAAAGTCAAAAGGCAGAAAACCTCCTGAGGAAGGCCTCAAAAAACCCATGTCGGGTTCTGCACCGGACCATACATCAAGCAAGCAATGTTATGTGCAAGCTGGCAGGGACTTGTGTACTGCTCTGCATATGATTTTGCCTGTGTTTTACTTCACTTTTTGCATGCCTTCACACTGCAGGAAGCTGGTACCCTGTTATGAAAAGGCACCGAGGAGGATAGCAGGCCCAAGCTAAGCCACAGAAAACCAGAGAGGTTGGTAACTAAGCGGATACAGACCCCTGATCCTGTCCACACAACCAGCAGTAGCCATGGAACGTGCCTACGATGATCCTAGATGCCTCAGCACAGCCGGAGCGCTAACTAAGCTTAAAGCAAGAAAGGGGACATCTAAACTGCCCCGGAGCAGACCCCAAATGAATAGATACCGTAGCCCCCAAACATATATTGTCGATGAGACAAGATGAAGACACAAATGCAGGTAGGAAAATAGACAGAGCAAAAGATGGGGCCCACACTGTCTAGACAGGACAGGAAAGGAAAGACACTGTCTGCAATCATGCAAAAAACCCTACAAAAAGACCAACATGTTTGATGCACAAAAACACTGAAGTCGCCCGACTTCTCCCCCACTATATCAGCACTCTGGTATATTCTGAAAGCAAAGCAAAAAGAGACCAATATAACAGGGGACAAAACAAACTGGCGCATGCAGTAACATATGGGCGGTGATTCAGCATAGCTCCAGCCGAAGCTGGCTGACCCTCACAAAGCAGAGATAAACAAAACCAGATCAAATGCAAGCAGAATAACAAATGAACCACTTAGCTGAACATGCAGGGAAAGAGCAGGAGACATCAGACCTCAGAAGGAACAGGAAGAAAATCACCAGCATGGATAGAGGGAGTCAGCTGTCTTAAATCCCAATCAGAAACCCCAGATCTCCATTTGTCTTCCTCATTATCAGGTGGCAAGCCTCTGTCAATCAGACCAGCTCCACTACCTCCAGTAACCACCAGAGGGAGTCCAGAAAAAGTACTTGCAACCCCTCTGTCAATCTGACCATCTCCACTACCTTCAGTAATCACCAGAGGGAAGCCAGAGAGAGAATTCACAACAGTAACCCCCCTTGAGGAGGGGTCACCGAACCCTCATCCACACCACCAGGCAGGTCAGGATGGGCCAGGTGAAAAGCACTAACCAATCTTTCGGCATGAATGTCAGAAGCAGAGACCCAAGAATTATCCTCCTGGCCATAACCCGTCCATTTGACCAAGTACTGGAGTCTCCATCTAGCCAAACGAGAATCCATATTTTCTGTACCTTATACTCCAAATTACCTTTAACCAATACAAGGTCAGGAGGCACCGCGATGGGAACTACTGGCTCTACAAACCTCTTCAACAAGGATCTATGGAACACGTTATGAATCTTAAATGCAACTGGAAGAGCCAAACGGAAAGAAACGGGATTAAGGATTTACAAAATCTTATAAGGTCCAATGAATCTAGGCTTGAATTTTGCAGATGCAACCTTCATAGGAATATTCTTTGAAGACAACCAAACCATATCACCGACTTTAAACTGGGGACCAATGGTCCTATGCCGGTTGGAAAACCGTTGGGCTTTTTCCTGAGAGTGGGACAACTTATCCACCACTTGGTCCCAATTCTGCTGCATTCTCTCTACCACAGATTCCACACTTGGGCAGGCCGAAGACTCCACCTGCCCTGAAGAAAATCGAGGATGAAACCCAAAGTTACAGAAAAAGGGAGACATCAAAGTGGCAGAATTAGCCCTATTGTTTAGCGCAAATTCGGCCAAGGGCAAAAATGAAGCCCAGTCATCCTGATCAGCAGATATGAAACATCTCAAATAGGATTCCAAAGTCTTGTTTGTCCTCTCAGTCTGCCCATTGGTCTGAGTATGAAATGCAGAGGAGAAAGATAACTGAATACTCAGTTTGGAACAAAAAGCTCTCCAAAATCTGGAAACAAACTGGACTCCTCTGTCCGACACAATGTTCTCAGGAATCCCGTGCAACCGAACCACCTGTTGTAAAAACAAGGGCACCAACTCAGAAGAAGATGGCAACTTTGGGAGTGGTACGAGATGGACAATCTTAGAAAATCTATCACAGATCACCCAGACAACAGTCATTCTCTGAGATACAGGAAGATCAGAAATAAAATCCATTGAGATATGTGTCCATGGCCTCCTGGGCACCCACAGGGGCATCAACAACCCACTAGAACGAGAACAGGGCTTGGACTGAGAACAAGTCCCACAGGACTGCACAAAATTCCTGACATCACGAGATAAGGCAGGCCTCCAAAAAGACCGACTCGCCAAATCTCTGGTACCAAAAACACCCGGATGACCAGCTAACGTGAAGCAATGAATTTCAGACATTACTCTTTTCCTCCACTGGTCAGGGACATACAATTTTCCCATAGGGCAATGTTCAGGTTTGTCCTCCTGAAATTCCTCCAGGGCATGTCTCAAATTGGATGAGATGATGGAAAGAACTACTCCGTCATTTAGAATGGTAGTAGGCTCGGTCACATCAAGAGAATCCGCAAAGAAACTCCTAGAAAGGGTGTCCTCCTTAACATTCTTAGTGCCCGGAAGAAAAGAGACCACAAAATTAAAATGCGCGAAAAACAAGGCCCACCTAGCCTGTCTAGGATTCAAGCGTTTGGCCGATTCAAGATAAATCAAATTCTTGTGGTTGGTGAGGACCACAACTTGATGTCTAGCTCCCTCCAAACAATGTCTCCACTCTTCAAATGCTCATTTCATGGCCAACAATTCCCGATTCCCCACGTCATAGTTACGTTCAGATGGGGAGAATTTTCGAGAAAAGAAGGCACAGGGATTCATCATAAAAGTCACCAGATCTCTTTGGGACAAAACGGCTCCTGCACCAATCTCAGAAGCATCTACCTCCACCTGAAATGGGAGTGAGGCATCAGGTTGTCGTAGAACGGAGCAAAAGTGAATCTTGGCTTAGGCTCCTGAAATGCTGAAACTGCCTCTGGAGACCAATTCACCACATCAGCGCCCTTTTTGGTCAAATCAGTCAGTGGTTTAACAATACCAGAAAAATTACTTATAAATTTATGGTAAAAATTAGCAAAACCCAAAAAACTTCTGGAGAGCCTTCAAAGAAGTGGGCTGAACCCAATCATAAATGGCCTGTATCTTGGCCAGGTCCATTTCAATAGCAGAAGGGGGCAAAATGAATTCCAAAAATGAAATCCTCTGTACACCAAAGAGGCAATTTGATCCCTTAACATACAGAGAATTTTCCCTCAAAATCCGGAACACAGTCCGGACATGTTCCACATGAGAATTCCAATCACTGGAAAAGATCAAAATATCATCCAGATAAATGATCAAAAACGTATCCACAAAGTCCCGGAAAATATCATTCATAAAAGACTGGAAGAAAGAAGGGGCATTAGTGAGCCCAAAAGGCATCACCAGGTACTCAAAATGTCCCTCCAGAGTATTAAACGCCATCTTCCATTCATCCCCGTCTTGATGCGAATAAGATTATATGCCCCCAGAGGTCAAGCTTGGTAAACCAACAGGAACTTTTAACTCTGGAAAATAAATCAGAAATCAGGGGTAATGGGTACTGATATTTAACAGTGATTTTGTTAAGGGAACGATAGTCAATACATGGCCTTAATGAACCATCTTTCTTGGCCACAAAAAAAACAACACCTAAACGTGAAGAGTATGGTCTAATATGACCCTTCTCCAACGACTCCTTGATATCAGATCGCATAGCATCATGTTCGGGTGCCGATAAGTTGAAACGCCGACCCTAGGGAAATTTACACCTGGGCATTAACTCAATTGCACAGTCATAACTCCTATGAGGAGGCAAAGACGCAGACTTACTCTCACTGAATACATCAGAAAAATCAGCCAAATAGTCAGGAATATCATGAGACTGGGGAGAGGTGGAGAAAACGGGAGTGTCACTAAAAACACATTGACAACCCCAACTCACCACAGACACAGATTTCCAATCTAAAACAGGATTATGAGTTTGCAACCAAGAGAAACCCAGAGCAATAGTATAATGCAAATTGTGCAACACCAAAAATTTACAAATTTCTTGGTGGTCCGGGGCGACCCGCATTATCACCTGGGTCCAAAACTGGCATTTATTCTCCGCCAAAGGAGTAGCATAAAAACCCCTCAAAGGGATAGGAGTCCACAGGGGTATCATGGGAAAACCACAATGTTTAGCAAAGTCCAAATCCATCAGTTTGAAAGCTGCTCCTGAATCAACAAAAGCCTTAGCGAAAACTGTAGACAAGGAGCAGATCAGGGTAATCGCCAAAAGGAACTTAGGCTGTACACTGCCCACTGCAAATGTGTGAGCAAAATGCTTTTCTCATTTAGGGCAGACAGCAATAGTATGAGAGGCGTCCCCGCAGAAAAAACACAACTTATTACACCTTCTAAACTACTGACGTTGCGCCCTAGACAAAACCCTATCACATTGCATGGGTTCAGAAGTTCGTTCGAAAGGCGGTAACGCCTCTCGTGTAGTTTCACGTTCAAGTAAACGTCAATCAATTTGAATGGCCAATGACATAGAGTCGTCAAGACCAGAGGGAACAGGAAATCCCACATTAACATCTTTTACGGTTTCTTCCAAACCCTTCCGAAAGAGAGCTGCTAGGGCATCATTATTCCATTTAGTAAGGACCACCCACTTTCGGAATTTTTGACAATATAACTCTGCAGAATCCAGACCCTGATTCAGTGCCAATAAAGTTTTCTCAGCTTGATCAATAGCAATAGGTTCATCATACAACAACCCCAAGGCTTGAAAAAATGCATCCACATTAGCCAGAATAGGATCTCTGGGTGTCAAAGAAAAGGCCCAATCCTGGGGATTGCCGCGTAGCAGGTAGATGACAATTTTAACCTGCTGCATAGAGCTCCCTGATGAGTTAGGTTTCAAAGCAAAAACTAGTTTACAATTATTCTTAAAATTCAAAAATTTAGACCGATCCCCAGAAAACACATCAGGAGTAGGGATTTTTGGTTCAACAGCAGATGACTGAGCAAGATAGGCAGAAATTCCCCACACTTCAGCAGCGAGCTGCTCAACACGATCAGACAATTGCTTAGTCTCCATTTAGACAAAAAATATCCTCCTACATCCCCAGAAAAAATAGAGGACAAAATATATAAAAAAAAGTTCAGACACTTTTTTTTTTTTTTTTTAATTCTTTCCTTCTTTAGAGTACCCTAGAGTCTACAGTTAGGCTGGTGATCCTGTTATGAAAAGGCACCGAGGAGGATAGCAGGCCCAAGCTAAGCCACAGAAAACCAGAGAGGTTGGTAACTAAGCAGATACAGACCCCTGATCCTGTCCACACAACTAGCAGTAGCCGTGGGGCGTGCCTACGATGAACCTAGATGCCGCGGCACAGCCGGAGAGCTAACTAAGCCTAAAGCAAGAAAGGGGAAATCTAAATTGCCCCGGAGCAGACCCCAAATGAATAGATAGCCCCCAAACATATATTGTCGGTGAGACAAGATGAAAACACAAACGCAGGCAGAAAAATAGACTGAGCAAACGATGGGGCCCACACAGACTAGACAGGACAGGAAAGGAAAGACACTGTCTGCAATCATGCAAAAAACTCTGCAAAAAGGCCAACACGTTTGATGCAAAAAAACACTGAAGTCGCCCGACTTCTCCCCCACTATATCAGCACTCTGGTATATTCTGAAAGCAA